>NW_026057586.1:12782561-12861846 GCF_023721935.1 Panthera uncia | reverse complement strand
AAATATAAAAAAAAAAAAAAAAAAAAAAAAAAAAAAAAAAAAAAAATCATTCCTATACTTAGCCCTAACTCCCTTAAAATTCACCCAATCTTAGTTATTTGTTTAATGTAATCTTTTTCTTGTTTAGCTGAGTGGCATTTTAAGTGAGAAAAATAGTTGAGGTCTAACTAATGGAAGATGTAAGTTCGGTACTTAAATAATCTGATTTTGGATGTGACCTTGGGATGGACTGTGACAGCAGACAGACATGTTTTCCAATGTAGGAAATAATCAGAACTGAAATCATTGTGCTCTGTGTCCACTGTGGACAAAAACAAAGAAAAGAGACGTGACCCTCCAGTGAGTAACCGGTGTGAGACCATCGGCAGTAGAAAGAGAGGGGCCAGAAAACTATTTTAACTGTTTTTCACCATTCAGAGTCCATCTGCCGTGAAGTTCCTTTGGTCCCTGATAAACCACTTCTGCTGTTGCAGCTCAAGCCCCCAATTCTTTGTGAAGGCTCACTTTGCCTGCCTCACTTTGTATTCGTCACAAGGACTCAAACTTAATTAAACCTTCCGTCCGTTGTTCCTGAATTCAATCCTTCAGTCAACAATGGTATTTATCCATCACATATTATGTGCCAGGCGCTGAACATGCGAAGGAGGCTGAAAATGGCAAATGAAACAGAACCCAGACTCTAGTTTAATCCAACAGCCTGTGCTTCACCACTCTTGGCTCTCGAGCTCATTCCTACCGCCATGCTTACTTTTTATGCGTTCCTTAACTTCAGAGTTTAAGTGGCAAACCAAAGTCCTAGCCTTGCCTAGAGGCATCTCCCAGCCACGTTCTCATCTCCCCCTCTTCTCCACTCCTTTGGTGCTTTGTCAGCTTCATGATGCCTGTTAAGGTTTGCCTTGTACAGCCTTGAACTGTTACCGAATGGATTTGATTTTGTTAACTTTGCCATCCCACATAGACCACCATACTCGCAGGGAGGGCCAATATGTCCACCTCTCCTGTGTCCTCGCAAAAATTAGCACAGTCTTTGGCTGATAATGGAAAGCCTTCATTCTTCCAAATTTCCACGTAGAATTATAGGTCTTAAACAAATAATTACTGAATAGCAACATATAGATGGATTTCTAAGAAGAAAAACAGAGATTATTATGAAGGCAGAGCTGTTTTGGTATTTCATAGATTAATGAGCTGTTAGGACTGGAAAGGTCCTTGGAGATAACTTATCCAAATTTACCCCTTTAGGGTTGTAGACTCCAGGCCCCTGAGATGTTAATCAACTCATTCAAGATTTCACTATCAGTGAGTGGTGAAGCTGGGGGTTCCTCTTCTTTGATCCCTAGTCTCATTCTGGAATTCTTCATTTGGATGTTTAAAGAGTTTGTTTGGTAACTTAGGCAAAAAACAACTTTTCATGTGACTCTTGTGTGTAAAACATTGTTTCTGGCAATAGTTTGGCGTGGCTGGGTTTCCCGGCTCCCATACTGGGAAAAAGCATATGAATTAAGCCCTGTAGAATTTCAAAAATATTTTTGTTTCTCTGAAAATAGTCCATCTACTTCTGTTATTCATTTCTATTGTGGATTTTGAAATTACTATTCTAAAATAGTGATGAACTGGGGACACACAGGAAGCAGAGAACGTGAAGATTAACAGAAATGAAAGTAAAAACTGCAGAATTCAGGAGACATGTGGAAGTTTTGCTTTTTTGGAAGAGCACGAACCGTTTCTCTTCAAGTATTGCCTTCAGTGGCTGTGAATCTAGGAATTACATTGTCACAATGCCAAGCCATCCTTGGATGTTCCAATTTCTGAGAACCTTCCTTCCCGGGCACACTCTTGTATTCCCTTCTCTGCATTGCCATGGGACTTTGCAATCTCATAGTTTCTTACACATTGTTTGACAGCTGGTTTTGAATGCCTCTTCCAATATTCTCAGCCCCACCAGGGCAGTATTTCCTTTTTTCTCCTCTTGTTTCTGTATGACTCCTAGTGAAGGTCTAGCAGGACTTTAAAAAAAAAAAAAAGTTTTTGAATGGATCCATGGATCAGACCCATTGATTGTCTGGACCAGATCTAGAAGGAGCACCAAACTTTGAGAGACTTTGAGAGAACAAAGGAGGTGAAAGTCTTTCCAAGTTTGATGGTCATTCTAAATTTTCGATGCATTACTCCTCCATTTTCTCTTGGAATTTGCAAACCTTCTGAGAAATGTGGTATGCTTTATTTATGCTTTGAATAAATTGGGAGAAAAACTTGAGCTTGAGGCCATCACCTCTGCAGAGTTTGACAATTGTAGATGACGAGTTTGATGGTGACTCCAAGGATTTCAAATCATAGTAAGGTCACGCTTCTTGGTCATGAAACCTAACATGTGTCATGTTTTCCATAGGCAAAATCCCAGACTTGTTACCTGAAGGTTCTGTAGACAGGGACACCAAGATGGTCCTGGTGAATGCTGTCTACTTCAAAGGAAAGTGGAAAACTCCGTTTGAGAAGAAATTAAACAGGCTTTATCCTTTCCGTGTGAATGCGGTATGAGACAAGATGAATTATGAATTTTCCTGAAATATGTTTTAGGATCTTAGCCAAGACAGAGGAAGAAAAGTTAAAGACCATGCATGAACTGAACAGTCTGCATAAACTGTTTCTCTTCAAGTATTGCCTTCAGTGGCTGTTAATCTAGGAATTATGTTGTCACAGTGCCAAGCCATCCTTCGGGCTGATTTTTTTTTTTTTTTACCCAATTTTATAATAATTTGAGGGAATTCTCTGTTTATTTGTTAATGACCACATTCATTCTGTCACTTGTGTCACAAAGTTAAGTGAAGCCTTGGCAGTTTTCAGTAGTAGCCAAGAACGGTGATGCCTGGGGGATATATTGAGTGGACGTTTGGAAGCTGGTCACATGACACTGACTTGCTCGTCATACATTATGCACATTGGACAGTGGGTTGACTCTTTCAAACTACTGAGTATCACTCAGTAATTTTCTGAGAGGCCATATGAATAGTGGTGGAGACCATGGGCTTTGTAATTATACAATCGTGGATGTAGATGTAGGCTCCACTGCGAGGGTTCTACCACTGACCAGACAAGACCTTATTTATCTTCCATGTGTTCCATTTTTGTGATCAATAACACTTGGCCGTCGTAAGGTTTCAATGAGATTTCAAGGAATTCTTGGCCCATGGCAGGTACTAAACAAATATTTTAGTGTTATTATAATTATTATTATTGTCCATCTTAAAAATAACTATAAGGGCATACAAATAATTTGTTTTGTTGACTTTTAAGAATATATCTCCTCAACACCTAAGCCGAATCTATTCTCTTTTATGTCTAATTGTAAAACTCTTGACATCTTAATATCAACTTCCTTGTTTTGCTTTTTAATAATTTTAGACTCAGCGCACACCTGTTCAGATGATGTACCTGCGTGAAGACCTGAACATTGGATACATAGGGGACCTAAAGACTCAGATTCTAGAACTCCCATACACTGGAGATGTTAGCATGTTCCTGTTGCTTCCAGATGAAATTGGGACTATGTCTACTGGCTTGGAGTTGGTAAGCTGTTCCAGCTTGTATTGGTTTAAACCTCTGGAGCTAAACTTACTTTCCCTGATAAACATGTCTGCACCTTAGAAAGTGGTATATAGTTTCTCACAGACACATAAATTGGTTAGTAATAAATGTGCACGTCACAAACTTTCATTCAGAGCATTAAAACATGTCACACAGGCTAACTTCCTGCAAAAATTTTACCAGTGTATTGAATTTTTATATCACCCACAATGTGGTAAAGTTAAAGTCATTGATTTTTTTTAAATGTTTGTTTATTTTTGAGAGAGAGAGACAGACAGACAGACAGACAGAGACAGAGCATGAGCCGGAGGTGGGGGGGGGGGTGGCAGAGAGAGAGGGAGACACAGAATCCCAAGCAGGCTCCAGGCTCTGAGCTGAGCCCAAAGTGTGGCTTGAACTCATGAACCACGAGATCATGACCTGAGCCAAAGTCAGACTCTTAACCAAGGAGCCACCCAGGTGCCCTAAAGTCATTGATTTTTAACATTAGACTTTTAAGTTGTTTTCCTTCTTTTGCGAGCACTTACTGACTTTTTTTTTTTTTAATGTGTGGATTTGTAGCTCGAAAGGGAAATAACCTATGATAAATTCATTAAGTGGACCAGCAAAGACACGATGGCCGAAGATGATGTGGAAGTGTACCTGCCCCAGTTCAAATTAGAAGAGCGTTATGAGCTCCAATCCATTCTCAGGAGCATGGGCCTAGAGGATGCCTTCAGCAAGAGCCAGGCCGATTTCTCTGGAATGTCTGAAAGGAATGACCTGTTTCTGTCCAAAGTGTTCCATCAGGCCACTGTGGATGTGAACGAGGAGGGCACTGAGGCAGCCGCTGGCACCGGGGCCACGATGTCAGGCAGAACTGGCCACGGTGGCCCACAGTTTGTGGCGGATCATCCTTTTCTCTTCTTTATCCTGCACAAAATCACTAAGAACATTCTCTTTTTTGGCAGGTTTGTCTCACCCTAAAGTGGAAAAGTTCTGTTTCTGCACAGGATTTTGTAGTATGAACTGTAAGCCTCGGAATTGCTGTTAGTTGCCAAACATTTAGAGACTTTTTCTACCTATTTCTGGTTTTTTTCCCCCTCTGAACAACTTCTACTACACGCTAATGATAAGTACAGAAATAACTAGACCACTGTCAACCATAACTCTGCAACCCTGTTAACCATTTGGTCTCTAAGTGGAAGGATGTTCCATTTAGTTCTTCCTTACTATTTAGTTTATTTTGTAACATTGACTTTTACTGTATTATTTATTATTTTATATAATGGCTTTTGTTATTGTTCACCGCCAGTTGCTGAAGCTGATATAGTTAGAGAAGCAGGTGATCAGTTACTTTTCTACCTAAAAAAATGGATTTGCTCATTTGTATAATGAAGAATGAGTAGTAGTCCTTCCATGCCCTTTATAACAAATACCCAGAAGAAAGCAGTGAACGACAGGAAAATGTATGTTATGTGCATTTCCAGCCTTAATGTATCACATGGTTGTGTCTATAACTTATGTGAAATGGCAAATATATAAAAAATAAACATGTCTCCACACAACCATTTGTTTGTTGTCCTTCCACTAGGTTTTTAGACCATAAGACCGTTATACCTCAATTCCCAGGAATCAAGCATCATGTCTCATTTTGGGGGACCAAAAAACCCCACACAATAAAGGAGACAAGGGGAGAATTGATCCTGCAAGGAGCCCCACTGTTGGGAATGGGGTGGGATCGTGTGAAAAATGGTTTTGAGATGCCTTCTCATAGCAGTCAAAGGCACAGTGATTCAGAAGAGTTTGAGGCTTGGTGCTTAGGGGATACTCACATTTAAACTCAAGGATATCAGGAATAAACACCAAGTCCAGTGGTTCAGACATAGAACCAAGGTCAAGGTCATTGAGCTGAGAGTTCGGAGGAGGGGAAATGGGCTGGAGGAGAAATACAAATGGCTTCTTTTAGGGGTGTTTGTTTCAAAATAGCCCTGAAAGCTTTTGAGTGGGTCTTACTCAGAGCAGAATGTATTCTAAGTCCTGAGAACTAAGGCAGGTCTAGTTTGGGGAGTCTGAGCTGGTGGCAGAGTCTGGCTGCAGGAGCGTGGTTGGATCCTGGGAATGTTTCCCAGGCAGCCCCCTGCTTGTATTGGAAGACAGGGACCGATGACCCACTGGAACATGGTGGCTAAACAGGTTACCTCAGGCCCTTGACTGTCCACACCTAAACTCTCAGTGTTGGCACTTATGACTCATCTAACCATGGGCCTGGAATGGTGCTTCTATATACTTTGGTTTTCTTTCCTTGTCAACTAGAAAAAGTAAGGCTTTCCCATAAGGTTGCCATGATGGTTAAATGAATTCATACATCATAAGCAATTAAAATAATGTAGATCGCGTACAGTGTTTAATAAATACTAGTGTTTGGTGATCATTACCTTTGTCAGAAATAAAACTGTTACACTGTCAGCTTGTCAGAAGTAGAATCCCAGGGGCGCTTGGCTGGCTCAGTCAGTAGAACGTGTAACTCTTGATTTTGGGGTCGTGAGTTTGAGCCCCATGTTGGGTGTGGAGATTACTTAAATACAGTAAAATAATTTTAAAAATGTAGAATCCCAGAAAATTATAAAAAATTAAGTTTTAAAGTCTTGAACAGTAGTTTACTTCCTCTAAATCAGACATTATTGAAAATTAAGTGTTCTTGGGGCACCTGGGTGGCTCAGTCGGTTGAGCGACTTCAGCTCAGGTCAAGATCTCGCGGTCCTTGAGTTCGAGCCCCGTGTCGGGCTCTGTGCGGACAGCTCAGAGCCTGGAGCCCGTTTTGGAGTCTGTGTCTCCCTCTCTCTCTGACCCTCTCCCATTCATGCTCTGTCTCTCTCTGTCTCAAAAAAATAAATAAACGTTTAAAAAAAAAAGAAAATTAAGGGTTCTTACCTCTTGCATTTACAAGATAAAGAAGCCCCCTTAATCTCCAGCCTCCATGTGATACTTTCAGCTGAAAATAGTCTGGAGGCACCAGTGGATAATACTATCTGCTCAGCACACGTCAGGCAGGCACCACGGAATTTCCCGCTGCAAGTCACATTCTCTAGTGAAGTCCAGAGAAAAACTCGGTGCTGGGTTCCCCACTAACATTCAAATGTTACACGCTGAGCCAGGTTCCCACGAGACGTGTGTCCCATGGAGATACAAATGCAAAGTGCATGAAGGACGTTCCAAATCTGTCATAAGTAGAGAGGCTCCTTCTCTCCTTCGATCCCTTTGGAATGTTCCCCCTGTCCTTCCTGCTCTCCGTTCCTCTCACCACCTTGCCAAGCACAGGCATACAGCGGTAGAAAATGAAACAACAACTATTGTTTTCCCTGTGGAATAAATACGGAGGAGTGAGGGGACATTCATAGGAAGAAGTAAAAGATAATCAAAAAATGATGAACCAGCATCTGACTCGGTGACGGTGTCTAAAACATTAATCCAGTCCCCTTGTCCCTGGGGTGGGAGAATGGACATCCAACGTGTTGGAGTTATGCCCAGGTTCCACACCAACACACAAAAGGAGAAGAGGACCAATGTTCCTTGGCTGCCTCTCACACACGGCACCTTAAAAAAAAAGCAGCTTTGACGATTTAACAGCAAATATTTCGCCCATAATATTTTCTGTTTTACTGCCCATTACCATTCCACTAATTTGGAGTTTTCTATTTAAAAAATTTTTAATTCTTGCAATTTTTTAAATGTTTATTTATTTTTGAGAGAGAGAGAGAGTGAGCGGGGAGGGGCAGGGACAGAGAGAGGGAGACAGAGCATCTGAAGCGGACTCCATGCTGACAGCAGAGAACCTGATGTGGGGCTCAAACTCATGACCGCGAGATCATGACCTGAGCTGAAGTCGGATTTTTAATGGACTGAGCCACCCAGGTGCCCCTCTATTTTTTTTTTTTTTTAATTAAGAAGACTACTGGGGAAAACCACTATAATTGCTGCCAATTGGCAGCCTAGAGAAGAGATTAAGCAAGGAAAGTGTGGGTTACAATTTGTCAGCGTTCAGGTCTCTACATGTGGACAGACGTGGAAAATGTGGCTAATTAAGTAATTCAGGCAAAACCATAATCATCTAGCTCTGTCTTTTTATTTGAGCTCTAGGCCAAGATAAACTTGAAAGGAAGAGTGTCTGGGTTTCTGAGAGTGAATCAGAGGGTGGGGCTAAGAAAAGGGAGGTGCTAGAATTTTTAAAGAAGATTTCTACAGTTATAAGTTACTTAACTCAGCCACAATCGCTTACAGAAGGAGCCACTTGCCAGTTCTGCTCGTGTGGAAGAAAACAAGGTATGGTAAAACTTTCTTTGTTTTAAAGTGTTTATTTATTTTCCCCTTCTTTGCTGAAGTGCCTAGGTAAGTAACAAATGATCAAGAGCTCCCTCAGACAGAAATAATAAGTAAAGAAAGCTTCATCCCCTCAAGAATTCTGTGCGAGTCACACAGATTTAACCCCAATCTGCTTCAAAGTTTGTAGGGGAAAGAGGGCAAAGGGGGAGAGAGAGCATTCATTTCAAAGGAGTTACTGTTTTACCAGGAACGGTGAAACTAAGCGGAATCTCCTTTAGTCACATTTCTAGATGGATGACCTCCGTATCCGTCAACCTAGGCAAAGAGAAATAGAGTACTGTTAGAATAATTGAGCCCCAACCCTTCTAACCCTTCTAACCCTTCTAACCCTTCTAGAAGAGAGGCCTGGCAACATGTATTTGAGGCCACTCACTAATGTATGGAACTAACGGTCTGGCTTTTGTCCCTGATCTCCCAGCCGACATCCTGTCCCGATCACCACACGCTAGGGACTGTTAGCTTCCTTCTCTTCCGTGGAGAGTCTAAGCCCCAATCTTCCACTACGCACTCATCATGAAACACCCCAAACTATTGCTTCCCCTAGAAAATGGCTTTGGGTGAATATAGAAGTGGTGGAGGGACATGTTATCTTCTGGTAGACACAGCCCCACAAAGTAGGCAGTATCATCAGTATCACCGGGAAGGCAAGGAGCGTTGAGTATCCTCTTATGGAAAACAGGGCGAGGATCTCTCCCACACTGTTCTCCTTCACACCATCTTCTCTCCTTTATTCCTCCTGTTCACCTTCTTTCATCACACAATCTCTCCCTTTTACCATTAAAATTTTTTTTAATGTTTATTTATTTTGAGAGAGAGAGAGAGAGAGGCACAGCAGGGGAGGAACAGAGGGAGCGAGAGAGACAGAGGGAGAGAGAGAACCCCAAGAAGGCTCAATGCCATCAGCGCAGAGCCTGATGAAGGGCTTGATCCCATGAACTATGAGATCATGTCCTGAGCAGAAATCAAGAGTCAGACGCTGAACCATCCAGGTGCCCCTTACCATTAAAATCTTAAAGACAATGAGATGACAAAAGCAATGGCATTCAGAGTCCAGAGAATGGGGTTGCAGTGATAGCTTTGCTCTTAGCTGGCTGTGCATACGGGGCAGCACATTGAACCTCTCTGGGCCTTAGTTGCCTAGCAGATAAAACAAGGCAATTGAATTAGAGGGGACTGGGAGGTTCTTTGGGACTGTGGGTATCTATGATGTGATATTTTGATGAATGACACTGTCCTTTTATTATTTTCATAGTTCTCTAGCTTCTTCTCTAAGCCCTTGACAGGTTGAAATTTACATATTTAACATATATAATGTATGTGTTACATTTTTCTATATTTATATACATGTAAGCTGATACAGCTATAACTCTTGAAAACTGCAGAAGAATAATTTATTCTGAAAATAGCATAGTAGGATTCCGACCTACACGTTTATACTCTTCCCTGAAAAAAATCATTGTCTACCCTTGTATGGATCAATTATTTCCTGTAAAATATCATCCTAAAATTCTGCCTCCTTCAGAAGGTACTTTCTACTCTTGGGTCAAATTTCATTAATGGATTACCACTTCTACAAGTTTTTTTGTTAAAAAAAATGGCAGGAATTGTTCTTTTATGTTCTGGGCTATACCTCGTATATTAATGATGATATTAACAAGAGAATTAATGAAGCTGAAGATAACTAGATATTAACTTTGCACGAGAAATTAGCTCTTTCATTAGATAAAATTATTGTTTTCAGGAATTTGTTACAAAGAATTAAACTCTAGAATAACTGTAAACCATAGGTAGAAAGACAAAGATCTCAGGCCCAAAGATATTACTCTCTCCTGTCTTCATGGTCAGTACGTTTTGGAAGACTCAAGCATTTTTCATATGAACGTAATTCATGAGATTTGAAGAGATAAAGCTTGATATAGAGGCAGTAAACAGAGCATCATTTGAATGAACACAGCTGTAAAGAGACTAAGGAGGTTATTTCCAAGATGGCAATGGATCTATCAAGAAAAAAATAGACATTGGCAAGTTTCGAATTACTGCAACCCCAAGGTTGTGGTTTTTTTCTTTAGTCAAGTAATATTAGCCTAGGATTATCATCATCTTCAGCAGTAAGCGGAAGCTACAACTGAGGCAGGAGTCAGAGTCTGGAATTAGATGTAAGCCTACGGTTAGGAGGGATTTCAATGGGGTCACCGTTAATCCAATTCATGATGAAACCAAAACTTTGCCTACACATGCCTCTCCCTTGATTCAGCTGTTTGACCAGCGAGAACTCCTGGCCTTTCTAAAGTTCTGAGGGCTAGGTGATATTAGTGTAAGATGAAGTTCTATACAGTCATTGGCACTACTGGGAATTTCTAGGTCTAGGAATTTGATTTATGTTTCATCACGTAACCAGTTTGAGAAATTATTTGGCTATAAAATGACAACAGATTGAAGTAGTTATTTCTTTGATAGAACCCAAGTCTTAAAAGACTTACAGTGTCAGTGTAATTCGAGGTGAAATTTAGAGGTTGAATGTAGTTAAAAAAAAAAAATGAGAAAACCTGAGCTCTTTTGTTCAAAAAGACCAGTTTCAGAGACTCTCAAGTGAGTGGGAGTAAAGGCAAAGAGCCTGGAGTTCCTTACTTCTCTAAGAGCATTTCCCACTAAATTGTGTGTGGTTTCAAGTTTAAATGAAGAAAGTATGGTGGCTGGAGGCCAAACAACGAACATTGTAAAGAAGTAATAAACAGGTATTTGTCAGCATCCATTTTGTGTGAAGTCCGGAGCAAGGTGTCATTGGACATACAGAAAATTTCACTCTCAAGGAACTTCCTCTGGAGTTGGAAAGCTCTGAACATACGAAGACAGAGCTAGTGGTGTGAGAAATGTCAAGCAAGGGGCAAAAAATGAGGTTGTGGGACATACCCTTAAAGCTTCTGAAGAAAAAGAGAAACTTCGAACAGAATTGGATTTTAATAGAGTCAAGGAGGGTCAAGGCATCCCAGGAACTGGGAATGTCACACGTAACGGCGTGAATGAGTAAATAGGGTTAAAACGTGTACAAATATGGGCGATAGGTAAGTGATAAAAAGCATAAAGTGTCTTGGAACGATGTATAGTGATTTCTCATCTACTGCGGAAAGTCAGCAGTCACGTGGTGCATTGAAAAGAAGGACAGGGCTAACAGCGCCGGAGACCTGGTTCCACTACCTCTTTCGTTGTGGTTTTCTCAACACGGAGCCGCCAACTGACAGCATCCTATTGTTCTCTGTTATGCCTTCATGCTAAAATTTGAGCAATTCTCTTAAACTCTCTGGACTTCAGTTTTCTTTGTTTTTTTTTTTTTAAGTTTATTTATTTATTTATTTGTTTATTTATTTATTTAGAGCATGAGTGGGGAAAGGGTAGAGAGAGAGGGAGAGAGAGAGAATCCCAAGGCTCCCTGCTGTCAGTGTAGAGCCCAACGCGGGGCTTGAACTCACGAACCACAAGATCGTGACCTGACCTTAACCCACTGAGCCACCCAGGTGCCCCTGGACTTCAGTTTTCTAGTATGTAACGGATAGTGTTGGTGTGGAATTTTCCTACAGTTCATTCAGCTGTCATGAATAGGTACACATATAAGGATGAATGGAAACATATGTGTACATAATGGATAGAAATATATGCATTCTATATACTATATAAAATCGAATTCGATAATATTTATTTTTTGTCATTGCAGGAAGGGGTGATTAAAGGGAGATATTTGTGTCTGCCAACAAATCCTTTTTTCAGAAGTAAAATAAGTGGAGAGGATTAACAAGTTTTCCATCCCTACTTTATTTTTCTTAGGTTTTCCCAATGGACTCTCTAGTGAAATCAATCAACCGATTTGCCCTGGATTTTGGCAAAAAGATAGCTGAATCTGCTGAGGGCAAAAATATTTTCTTTTCTCCTTGGGGCATCTCAACCTCCTTGGCCATGGTGTATTTCGGCACCCAGGGTACCACTGCAGCCCAGATAGCCCAGGTGAGTAGGGGAGACCATCCTCTGTGGCCCTCAAACCAAATGGTTTCTTTGACTTTCATCATCATTTGCCTCCTGAAATCCAAATAGCTTCCATTGGACGGCCATATCCTTCAAAACAAAAGAGACACTTAAACATTTCCTTAGGCCATAAAAAGAAGTCTTGGAAAGAGAATCACTTAGAAAACCGCTGCTTGAGAAACCATGTAAGAGCCTGTGTTTTTTAGCAAGATCAAACAGAAACAATAACATTATCAAGTTTGGTTCAACATCAAAAACAATTTAATTTTGATTATTAACAGATTTCAAGAAGTTATGGCTCATACTTCATTTTATTTTATTTTAAAATTTTAGTTCCAGCGAAGTTAACATATGGTATTATATTAGTTTCAGAGTCAACAATTCTACACATCACTCAGTGCTCATCAAAATGAGCTCTTAATCTCTTTTATTTATTTCACCCATCCCTCCACTCACCTCCCCTCTGGCAGCCACGAGTTTGTTCTCTATAGTTAAGAGAACTGGTTTTTTGTTTGTTTGTTTCTTTGTTTTGTTTTGTCTTCTTTTTTCTTTGTTCCTTTTTTTGCTGCTTAAATTCTACAGATGAGCAAAATCATATGGTATTTGAATGGCTCATATTTTAAATATTGTCGTCATCTTTCCGATCTCAGAAGGATTTTCTTGAAGACACAAATAGAAAAATCAAGTGAATTCTATTCTTTGTGATTTGTTTGGTTGTGTCTTCATTCAATCCCTCATTGTCTGAATGATCCTAAACAGCTTATTGAGAGCATTAAAATAATGAAACAATATTACCATATAAACAATTATTGATTTGCTGTAAGCATCTTCAGGCATAGTGTGTGTGTGTGTGTGTGTGTGTGTGTGTGTATACCCGTGAGTATAGCCATAGATCGCAAAAATATAATTAAAAATCCACATATGTGTTTATGTGTGCAAATGTGTAAACATACAAATATATGTGTGTGTTTTAAAACAAAAAAATATAAAATAGTAAATCCAGCCCTAAATCATGCAATAATCAAAAGGACAAGTGACAGAATTTCCACTCAAGGTAGTTTTCTCTGTGCCAACTATGGAAAAGGGCACAGCCAGTAATCCTGAGTAAAATAGGCAGAATATATATTCTGTCAGTTTCAGCCAAGGATATCATTCTTATTCTTTTGGTTCACATGATATTGCATAGTTTAAACACAACAACAAAATCCTCGTTCACGTCTTGTTGATCATTAGTAATTGTTAAATGGTTTAACCATTAATGTGATAGGCAATCTTAGGTGGACTCCAATTTGGATCCATTTCACATAAATATATTATTGTGTCTCACCCTTGCTTTACTTAAATGTTAGTTAAATATCAACAGCTTCAGTTTGCAATGGAGATGGAATTGTTCATGTACCCCTGTCTGTTATTTTGTGTCAGCATAACCTTTGGTAAACTAGACTTTATTTCTTAGTGTAAGCTGGGTCCAGGATGTGAGAGATGGAATTATCACCTTGTTTTCCACTGTTGGCACACTTCAGAGGAAACAAGGATGTGCACCTCCTCCTTGTTAACTTCCAAAGGAAATGCTGTGGTGAACACAAAGAGTGTGTCTATAAATGTCAAAGGGGGGGAGGGTTACACAATGAGAACCGAAACACTGAACTAGAATAAACAACTAAAATCCCTCAGTTTTCTAGATAACTAGAGCAATGGTTGCTTTTGCTGAAATTGTCTAAATGACGCTCTCAACAGAACACCTAGTTTTCAAAACAGCCATAGATAAAAAAAAAAAACATGGAATACGAGGGAATGTTACCTCTAAGGGTATTCCCAACATCATCTCCAATGTCCTATAAAGAGTATTGGAAGAAAGAGACTAGCTACTTAAACTGGAGTTTCAAAAATCTATTTGAAAGTCGCTGATGACTTCATCCATTCACATTATTTAACTGAAATCAGAGCCCTCCCCTCCCCGGGTTAATTAATTATATGTTCTGTATGGGTGGGAATGACTGACTTGTATTTACTGATAAGTATTTCATAGGATTACATCTTTGCAAAGTGTGTTCACATATTGCCTTTTTGTTCAAATGACAGGTGCTTCAATTCAGAGACCAGGACAACAAATCTTGTCCTGAAAGTGAAAAGAAAAGAAAGATGGTATGTCTTATTTTTAATATCTATTTTATGATCAAGGAGAAAACACTTGAAGCACGTGTCTTTTTGTGGCAAATTTCGGCACCCTTTGATAGGTAACTTTTCTTAGGAAAGTAGCATAGGGGCGCCTGCATGGCTCAGTTAGTTAAGCATCTGACTCTTGGTTTTGGCTCAGATCATGATCTCACTCACCGTTGATGGGTTTGAGCCCCACATCAGGCTTCGCGCTGACAGTGCAAAGACTGCTTTTGATTCTCTGTCTCCCTCTCTTTCTGCCCCTCCCCCACTCATGTTTCTCTCACTCTCTCTCTCTTTCTCAAAAATAAATAAATATTAAAAATTTTTAGATATCAGAAAATTATAGAAAAATTTCCAAAATACAAAAATGTGTACACTTTTTGGAAGGGTCATATTCTTTCCCTTTTTCTCTCTCCACCAAAATTTTCTTCCCTTTCAAAACTGCCCCATATTCAAACTTGTTCTTGCCTTTCCAAACTAAATGCGAAGAAAACAAAGCCCCAAAAACTTTTAAATTCTTGCACTGATAACGTTAAAGAAGACATTTTTTGTCCATCATGCAATCAATTTCAACCTTTGTATGCAGTGCACCAAATCATTTCAGTTCAATACAGGTTGTTCATATATAGACAGTTTTTGTTGGACATTTTTATTTGACTAATCCCTTTTCTTTCAAAGGAATTCGGTTTGGGCAAGGTTGAAGAAATACACTCTCACTTCCAGGCACTCATCTCGGAAATCAACAATCCCAGCAATGCTTACACTCTTAAAACAGCCAATGCGATATATGGAGAGCAAACTTACCCATTTCACACCGTAAGTGCAAACATGTTTTAAGCTGATGGGAAAGAAAGAGCCATGCGAGACCAATCAGTAAACTCTTTGTACGTTTCTCTAGAGATCCCAGGGACAAAGTTAACAAATGTGGCCAGTATTTCTGGTAAACAACCATTTGGAGCACCCGTAAGTGTCTAACAGAAACCAATAATCAGTCTCAAACCAGATCTAGTGATCAGATCTTTACGTCTAGAATAAAGGGGTACACTCAAGGAACAGCCTGTGAACATGAAACGTGGTTTGTCTAATCTCTGGGTTAGCATTTGTTTCACAGGAAGTGGAACAAAAAAGTGGAGTAACTCAGGAGGTTTAATCTGCAGAAACAAAAGGAGGTACTTGTCCTGGACGTATGACTGCAGACTGCGGCCTCAAGAGCAAAGCTGACTTCGGGATCAGACAAGTCATTTCACAACATGACTTTTGAGACTTTAGGAAACACTCTTAATATAGAATAATACCAACTTCTCTCCTTCTCTGATGGTCTAGACCCCTCAACACAGACCATGATTTCTTCCTTGCTTCAGATTCAAAGGCTCCTCAGAGCCCATCTCATAAGAGAGCGGGTGCCCAGTGGGCAAACAGGAAGGAGATCAGATAGGGTAGAGGGATAACAATGTAAGAGATGAAGTACCTTGTGGTACCCAGTAGTGCTATCCCTGACCATAGTCAGTGAATTCTGGGAAGTTCGGGACTTGGGCTTTGTTATTCTTACGAAAGGCATGAAAGCATCCAAACAAGGTCTTAAAGACATTTGTTACTGGTAGTCGTGTGCATTCGGGTTTGATCCAGAAGCAGGAGGTATTTGAGTCCGGTGGGCACTGAGAGATGAGAAGGACACAGAGATACAAAATGATACATCTTTTAAAGTGTCCACCAGCCCTGGATGTGCTCAGACAGGTTGATCAGAAGCCATGAGGCAAGACAAAGAATGGTGCCTTGTGACTCTTCAATTTTTTTTTTTTACCAGATTATAAATTCTACAGAATTTAGATTTCTGGAAGCTGAGTTAACTCATTTTTTTTTTACTGCACACGATTCCTACATAAAGTAATAAAAATAAGAAGTATGACAGCTGTCCTGAGGAGTAAATTGTGTTCCCGAGGCAGGTGCTCCCACAAGCAGCAACCCTACAGCCCACTTATATGACTGCCATCAAGGTGGACATCAAAGGCCGAAAGGCCAGCTTTCTTCCCTCAGAAAGCCCGCTGAACCTCCGGCCATGCCTACCGATCAATTTCCACGGCAGTGTAGAGTTTTCCTCAGGGGCCCATCACGGGCTCATGGGCACTCAGAGTCCCAGGGGCCAGCTGCCAGACCCTTCAGGCTTCACTTAGGCTCCACCTCTGCTACAGAAAGCCAAGTGCAACCGCGAAAAACTCTTGCTCACTGGGGTCAGTCCTGGGATTCCTAGAATCCTGTCTCTTTTCATTCCAGCCCCATTTCATAGGCATGAATAAATACAGGGCATGGATACATGGGCAGGCCTCCCTCCCCATCTGGGCTTCTGCTTGGCGAGTCAGTGCCCATCCAGTTTTAGAGAGGAGGTATTTAGTTTTTGACCAAAATGGGAGTATGGAAAGACAGAAAGGGGCAACGAGGTGGGGGTTTGCACCTGCCCATCAGTAGACTTGATTTCTCAGTTTCGGATAAACTCTACAGACGGAGATATTACCTATATCTTCCAGAAATATTTAGAAGACATGAAAACATATTTTGGTGCGGAGCCACGGTCTGTTGACTTTGTGGGAGCTTCTGGACAAATCCGAAAGGAGATCAACTCTTGGGTTGAAAGCCAGACTGAGGGTAAGCTTTCACCAGGGTGCTTGACAGAGCACTTTCTCCAAGCATTGTTGTATTTTTTTTGAGTTTGCATTGAGTGTAAGTATGTGTATTTCGTAAGTAGAACTGTGGTCACGTTCTAGGTATTCAGAACATGTCTTTCTATTCATGCCCATGATTTTGAGATCCACAGCTTTCTCAATTAGTCTTTTCCAAAACTTAAAAGTCAAGATACCCCCTTTACTAAGTGGACAAGGAATTCTTATATCCCAGTAAATCTAAAGAGAAGTCCAGGGGTAAAAAGTAGAAAAATGCAAAAAGGAAATTTAGGACACTGCTACATTTGTGATTTCTAAAGAAAAATAGCTAGTAGTTAATAACAAAATTGTGGCCTTAAAAATGTCATGTGATTTTAAGTAATTTTCAAAACAAGGCCATGTGTTAGAGTGAGGGCTATGCTGCTGTGACAAAAGAGACCTGAAATACAGTAGCTTAATGATAGGATAGAAGCTCATTTTTCTTTCACATAATAGTCAAAAGGGAGATAAGCAGTCTGTTCCATGAGGCCATCCGGAGACCCAGACTAGTGGGTCAGCTCTGCCATGCTGAAAACATGGCTTTCATATTTACGTCTAAGATGATTCTTATGTTTGTCATTTTACAGTCAGTAAAAATGGGGAGAAGAAAGCCTCTTTGCTCTTAAGGACATGACCTGAGAGTTTCACACAACAGTTTCACTCATATCCCAAAGTCAGTTACATGGCGTACTTTATGCTTCGGTAACCAACCTGTGCTGATTTGCCTGAGATTTTCCTGGATTTAGCACCTAAAGCTCTCTCAGTCCCAGGCGAACTGGGATAGTTGGCCCCCTAGACTTGCTGTAATAAAGATCTATAAGATGTCATTTTAAAAAACGTCAGCAGAGAGCCTGATGTGGTGCTCGAACTCACAAACCGCGTAATCATGATGTGAGCCAGTAGGACGCTTAACCAACTGAGCCACCCAGGTGCCCCTATAAGATGTTGTTTTTATAAACTTTACAAAAAAAATTTTTTTTAATGTTTATTTATTTTTGAGAGAGAGAGAGAGAGAGACAGCATGAGCAGGGGAGGGGCAGAGACAGAGGGAGACACAGAATCCGAAGCAGGCTCCAGGCTCTGAGCCATCAGCACAGAGCCTGACGTGGGGCTCGAACTCACAAACCGTGAGATCATGACCTGAGCCGAAGCCAGACGCTTAACCGACTGAACCACCCAGGCGCCCCTAAGATGTCGTTTTTAGATGCGTAGCCGCATGCTCACCTAAAATTTGAGCGCTATTTCTTTTTTAATTTTAATTTTAAATACTTTGAGTTTTTATTTAAATCCCAGTTACCTAACATATAGTGTAATATTAGTTTCAGGTGTAAAATTTAGCGATTGGTCACTTCCATACAATACATGGTGCTCACCACAACAAGTGCTCTCCTTAATCCCCATCACCCATTTAACTCACCCCCATCCAACTCCCCTCTGTCACCATCAGTTTGTTCTCTATAGTTAAGAGTCTGTTTCTTGGTTTTCCTCTCTCATCTTTTCCCCTATTATCATTTGTTTCTTAAATTCCACATCTGAGTGAAATCATATGGTATTTGTCTTTCTCTGATCCTTAGTTCACTCAGCATGCTCTCTAGCTCTTTCCAACTCGTTGCAGATAGCAAGATTTCATTCTTTTTGATGGCTGAGTAATATTCCGTTGTGTATATATACCGTCACTTCCTTATCCATTCATCAGTTGATGGACATTTGGGCTCTTTCCATAATTTGGCTATTGTTGAGAATGCTGCTATAAACATTGGGGTGTATGTATCCCTTCAAATTATATTTTTCTATTCAAAAATTTACTAGGGTAAGTACCCAGTAATGCAACTGCTGGACTGTAGGGTAGTTCTGTTTTTTAACTTTTTGAGGAATCTTCATACTGTTGTCCAGAGTGGCTGCACCAGTTTGCATTCCCACCAGCAGTGCAAGAGGTTCCCCTTTCTCCACCTCCTCCCCCAAATCTGTTGTTTCCTGTGTCATTAATTTTTTAGTCATTCTGACTGGTGTGAAGTGAGACAGGAAACTATTAAAATCCTACAAGCAGTAACCTGTTTGACATTGGATGTGGCAACTTCTTACTAGGTATGTCTCCTGAGGCAAGGGAAACAAATGCAAAAATAAACCATTGGGACTTCATCAAAACAAAATACTTCTGCACAGAGAAGGAAACAATCAACAAAACTAAAAGGCAGCCTACGGGATGGGAGAAGATATTTGCAAATGACCTATCTGAGAAAGGGTTAGTATCCAAAATATATAAAGAACTTATCAAACTTAGCACCCAAACAATGAATAATCCAGTTAAATACGGGCAGAAGACGAGAGCAGACATTCTTCCAAAGAAGACCTCCAGATGGCTAACAGACACATGAAAAGATGCTCAACATCACTCATCATCAAGGAAATACAAATGAAAACTACAATGAGATATCACCTCACACCTGTCAGCATGGCTAAAATTAACAACACAAGTGTTCTATTTCTAAAAGGAAATAGTAGAAAGACTCTCGTAGACAACCTAACAGTCTTTTACTGTAATCCTTATCTTAGAAATTAGGAAGCTGAGGCTTTAGAGAAATTAATTTGTCCAAGATCACAGAGTTTAAATCTTCAGAGATAAGAGCAAGATAAGATTCCAATCTAAGTCAGTTTCGCTCCAAAGTCTGAACTCATTTCAACAGACCAAGCTGCCTTTTAAATCGATATAACTGTTGACGGTCCATTATATCTCACAAAGAAATGCAAAAGATGTAATTATTAATGAATACTAATAATTAAGCCTTAGCATGGCATCCAAGTATGTGGAATGTTTAGGCGTACCCCTGGAACTTCGGTGCTCATTATATATACCTGCCAGACATGCCTGCTGAGGGCCCCACATATTTCAAACTCAACGGACCTGAAGTCACACCTCAGAATGGTTCTGCCACACCTCATCTTCCTCGTGTGTTCGTTCTCCATCTCAGTGATGGCATGCACACTCTTGCTCACACCAGAAATCTGACAGATGCTCTCAGCTCTCCCCTTTCCTTTGCCTTCTCCTACATGTTTCTCAGTTCACCTTTCCTTCCAATTTCTTCCTCCCCTGCTTTTGGCTTTGGTTATCATTTATCTGTGCTAATACAATAATCTGCCTCTATTCTTGCTTCCCTCAAATCTCATCTCCTGTCAGCCACCCAGATGATGTACCTATAATGTGAATTAGACCAGGGAGATAATGTGACTCTTGAACCCAATACCATCATGGTGCCCCATGACCCACAGGATGAGTTCAAGCTCCCTAAACTGACATAAAAGGCCCAGCAGGCCCCTAGAGCTCTGCTTGTCTCCCCACTTCAACCTTTGTCATTCTCTGACTCAGAATTTGTACTTTAGGAATTCCAAGTGCCACAGAGTCTCCAGAACTCCCTGTGCCACCTCATGACCCCGTGCATTTGCGTAAGCTCTTCCCTCTATCTGAAACATCCTGCCCTGCCCTGCCACTCCCAGCCCCTCTGTTGGCATGGGATAACCCCTCAGGCTTCCCTCAGGTGTAATGTCCTCCAAGAAGCTGCTGGCTCCCAGGCTTGGCTAAGTGTCTTCCTCTTTGTTCGCATCGTACTCAGTGCGAAAGTTTACCTTGACAGGTGCCATATTGTTATTGAAGTTAACTGCTGAGGCCTCCCCTACTAGACTGAAGGACCCAAGTGCAATGATGCTGCCTGATTCGAGGTGAATCAACTAACACACGGCAGGCCCACCCATAGCAGTTGTTCGGAACGTTACTGTTTGTTGAACTAAACTGAGGAAGTTGGCAGCCCTGAATTCTCAGTTCCTTTTTCATTGTATTAGTGACTCAAAAGCCATGGTGAGGCAAAAGTGACCATTTTACTTAACTTACATCTGGTTTGGATTCATTCAAAAGTAAGCCTAGTAAAGACTAGATCAGCTAGTCTTTACTGAATACGTGCACTGTTTCAGTTAGCAGGAGGACCACATGGGATTATACAGGCAAAAGCATTCAATATGACAGAAGTGGGCCTAAGGCCTAAGGATAGTCTGGGGCTGAACTAAATCTGAGGTCTCAAATTCCTAACCCAGTGCCTATTATGTGGTCTGGTAGGGAGAGGGGAAGCAGACTCTTCTAAAGAGGAAGAAAGCTGTAATCTTTCTATATTTTCTCTTTACATATTGAACACAAACATCTGCTATTTGAGGGCTATTCAACATCAGATAAGGTAAGGAATTAACCAGCTAGGCAGGAACTTTGTTGAGGCAGAGTTCTGCACATCCGTAAAGAAAAGTTGCTAGAAACTCTGGCATGACTGCGTTCCCTCTGAGCCACCTGAAGGAAGCTTCTTTCCTTCTGCTTTCAAATAGGTCATCTTTCAAGTAGTCATATGGACTACTGGGCCATACACAGCACACACATATCACTGGGACATACACTGGACACACACATATCACTCAATGATAGTGTTGTTAAATGTTGCAATTGTTTTCTGATTTGTCTTCCCTATAGTCTATAAACTCCTTAAAAGTGGGGGTTGGTAATCCATGTTTGTCTCCGTGTTTGTAATCTCAAAATCTATCATCTGCTTGGCACATGGGGCACTCTAGTGTCACATTAATAACTCGGTGCCCAGCAGGACTTAACCCTGAAAATCTTCGAAGATTGTCCTTCCCAATACCTAAAACTACCAAGGACGCGTGCAATGAGCCAGCCAGTAGGTGGACGTTAGTTCTCGAGAGTGTAGGAAAATCCTGGTCAAATTTGGCTCTGTGTGTTACTTTAAAGTTGCATTTAACTACATTTTTTACATCCTTTGTAAAATAATTATATTGTACATGTTCTAACATGTGGTTAGAAGTTTCAAGAGGCTAGTTTCCTTGAAAGCGTATGAACCCAGGGAACAATGCAATAAAGCTTACATCATCTGGATCTTGGTCAACTTGAGATAAGTCTGTGCAAACCCAGTCCTCAATACGTTCCCTATTTGCACCCGCGGCTCTATCACATGATAGAGTAATTGGTTAAAAATGACCCAGAACTTTTCAAATGTAAAGCTTCTGTGCAAAAATGAAGATTAAAAAAAAGGATGTAGATGGCCTCCCCATGCTGAACCATCAAAGACATTTTAAATTAAGTTTAATATGCTGTGTTTCATAAGATAGAAAAACAGATGCTAACGTGTTTAAGTTTTGACATTATCATTTAAAATCGAATTCAAATTTAATTGTTAAAATCGAAATGTCTGTTTCATAGATGAGGGAGATGTTGTTTTGTCTTGTTTTGAAAAGACATGTCCAAGTCGTACCTCAGATCTACTGGCATCTCTAGAAGTTTTTTAAAAAGCCACACAGGTGCTTCTGATGTGCCCCCTGTGAGGACTGCAGCAGGCGGTGCATGTGGCATAGTGCAGGCTCTCGGAGCCCGTTGGCTGTCTGTACCCATCTCTTCCCAATCCCTCTTTCAGTGACTTCACGTTGGTAGCTTGAAATCAATATGGTGAGAATATTGACACTACAGACACGAGCTACAAATCGGGTGTCTCCTCTCCCACCCCTACCTGGAGTCAGTTGACCAGCAAGCCACTCGAAATGGAAGACCAGAGCTCTGGATTTTGTTTCACCGCTGCTTTGTTAAATTTCACTCACCTACTATCATTTTCCAGACCTACTTTACATCTGTAAAAGTAAAGGGAAACTGAGAAGTTTAGTAGACCTAATTTTAGTTGTTCTTTCATAAACATTTTTAGAAGTTTATTTATTTATTTTGAGGGACGGGAGCAGGGAGAGAGAGGGAGAGGGAGAGAATCCCAAGCAGGCTCTGCATTGTACAGCACAGAGCCCAACGCAGGGCTCGAACTCGAGAACTGTTAGATCATGACCTGAGCTCAGATCAAGAGTCAGACGCCTAACTGACTGAGCCACCCAGGCGCCCCTAATTTTAGTTATTCTTTACTTTTAAAGTTTTATTACAAGTGTTACATATAATCCTTATTTTTTAAAAATGCAATTCAGCAATCCCTCTACATCCTAACCCTACTGTGATGGGAGCGTTCTTACTGCACTAACCTGCAAGCTAACATATTTGCTACCCATTGCTGGCACGCAGGGAGGTATAAAAGGCCAATAGACCAAAAGTCTTCAAACCGGTGGCTCTCCGTCCTCACTATAGGTGAAACTAAATTTACTGAAACTACATCTAATAATTCCTAAGCCCAACTCCAGGTGAATTAATTCAGGTCTCTGGAAGTGAGGCTCAAGCATCAGTATTTCTAAATCCTCAGGTGATTCTAATTCACAGTCAAGGCTAAGAAAAATTGCTGTGAATGAAATAATTCCCTCAATCTTATTGACATTCCCCTTTTCCCAACAAGCTCCATTGATCGTGGCCTTTGAGATTCCAACTCCCTGGATAACACTTGGACTTCCTCAGTAGTCCTCGTGTGTGTGTGTGTGTGTGTGTGTGTGTGTGTGTATGCACATACACACTGTGGCTTCACCTATCAGTCTAATCCATCTGTATTTTCTCTTCAAAACTTCCGGTCCTTCAATAGCATCTTTTCTTGGCTTACAATCCCATTTCAGAATTATTCTTTTGAACAATCTTTGTTCTAGTAAAACAATATTTTCATTACGTAATCAATCTAAGGCTTAAAAAAGGGAACTGTATACAAATCTTGTACCCTAGTTATCAAGTTTGTTTTCCATAGGAGAATGGATTAGCCATTCTGAACCTATTTTACGTATATTCTAGGATTGAGCAAATAAGTAAATATATTGGGAATAATAAGGTCCAGGTTTCTAGTTGACAGAGAAAGGAACTACAAATAAGGAAAAGCCCGGTGAGCATAAACCCCACAGTGTTGGATTGAAACAGGTGATATCAATATGACTTCCTCATCTTTAACAGATCAGAAGAAAGAGAATTATATAGATATGAAAATATTTACAGATGTGTGTATAATATATGAATTTCCTAGCTTTCCCTGCTGAGCAATGATACCCCAGTAGTAATCAGCATAGCTAACATTCACATCTTGATTTCTAAAAGCCATCCTTTCAAAAAAGTAACCAGGGTTCCTAGAAAGCACCAGACAAACCGTAGGATATACTGTGGCACCAGAATGTAGGGAAGTGCTCAAAATATTTGGGAACATGTCAAATGGACATAGGAGCCAAGCTGAGGAAGTTCCCAATAGCCAAATCTGGGAGAGTTTGAGAAACAAAATAAATAATGATAGTAATAAATTATAAGACACAGAGTAAAACAAATATGCATGCGTCTATAGGGATATAAATTATTGAATACCTAAGTAAAAGAAGGAGATGGGAAAGTTCTTCCTCGTAGTAGAATTCCAATTAATAAATGTAGAAGGAATAGTGGAAATTGAAAATCACCATTTGGCAAAAACTGCAGTAATAATTGTTTCAGTCAAGATCATCAATAAATGCTAAAATCAGTGAGCAAAAGTTTGGTGAATACAGGAAATTTGTATGGTCTCAAAGTATGTCCCCACATGATACTTATTAATTACAAAGGGAAGAGGTCATAATTTTACACTGAGAAACCTGTAGAAATCAAATCATCAAGGTTAATATCACTACTAATGGGACATATGAACATCATATATTTCCTGGTATGATTCATTGAGAAAGACACAACATCACTTCCGTGGTTGTGATGGTTTCCCAGGGCTGCCATAACAAATTACGACACACTGGTTCATTTCAAACAATAGAAGGGTGTTCTCCCATAACTCTGGAGGCTGCAAGTCTGAAATCAAGGTGTTAGCAGGGTCATGCTTCCTCTAAATGAGTAGGGAAGGCATTGTTCCATGTCTCTCTCCTAGCTTCTGGTGGTTGCTGGCAATCCTTGAAAGTTTCTTGGTTTATGGACACTTCACTCCAATTTCTGCCTCTGTTGGCACATAATTTTTTCTTTATGTCTGTCCTGTGTCTGTGTTTTCACAAAGCCTTGTCCTTTCTTTGTGTCTATGTCCAAATTTTCCTCCTCTTGTGAGGATGTCCGTCATTGGATTGGAGCTATCCTAATCCAGTATGACCTCATTTTAACTTGATTTGATCTGTCAAGACCCTGTTTCCAAATAAGATTGCATTTACAGGCATTGGCTGTTAGGAACTAACGTATCTTTCTCGGTGGAAACAATTGACGAAACATCAGACAAATCTGAACTAGAATTGAGGGACATGCTACCAAACTTTTTTCAAAAATGTTAAAGTCATGAAAGACAAAGAATGAATGAGAACTGTCCCAGATTCAAAGGGATTAAGATGAAATGACACTTAAACACAACTTGAGATCTTGGATTGATTTTTGGTCCAGAAGAAGGACTTTCTTCGAAAAATAGATGAAATTTAAATAGGCTCTGTTAGTAATATTATATCAGTGCTAACATCCCAGTTTCGATCATTGGTGGATATGAGATATTATCACTTAACAGTATCCCATAATTATTATTTTTATAAGTGTGGCATATTGCCAGGATGCAATGATACTATTTATAATCTGTCCTCTTGCTCTTTTAGGAAAAATTGTGAATCTCCTACCTGATGATGCTGTGAATTCTGCAACCAGAATGGTTCTGGTGAACGCCCTTTACTTTAAAGGAATCTGGGAACATCAATTCTTAGTCCAAAATACTACAGAAAAGCCTTTCAGAATAAACAAGGTAGAAATCTCTTAATAATCAGCATGAGCTTTTACACGACATTGTGAAGGAGATTCTAGTGTAAATTCACTCTTCTTTCTGAATATGTGTTCCTATAACTCTGCTTCTTACCAGCACAGGGATGGCTGAACTAAAAGCTCCCAAATCCATCACACTTGGGATTTCCCCTTTCATTGTTTTTTTTTTCTCTTAAAATAGACTATTCACAGATTTATCACTCAGTCCTTGCTACGGCTATGATAGAGTACATAAGGTAGTTATTATATTTATTTCCCAGGTGGCTAAGTGGCTGGAGTCACATGACTGGAGTCATGTCTAAGTCAGAAACCTACCAAAACTGTAACCCCAACTCTTCACTATAAGTTCTGTCCTTGTTCTACCAGAGAAATACTCTCTTCTACCAAACTCTTACACTTCCAAAAGTAAAAGAAATACAAATTTAAAATCTCATCTCTTTCATTAAGTTTTCTCCTAGTGTTAGGATGCATCATGCTTATTTTTGTGATAGGAACCGATGGCAACAAAAAGGGAGACTAATATAAGGTGACAGATAGATCTCATAGAATCCAAGGGCTGGGATGTGGCTGGGCCTTGGAACTTGAGTGGAAACAAGACTCAGCCTCTACCTTTTCAACTCTGTTTCTCCCATCATTCTTACACCATGCTAAAGTCTAACTTTCTCTTCTTCCCCATCCGCAATGGCACAATCTGTCTACTCACAACACTGTCTCTGTTTTAGAGACCGTTCTGATAGGTCTCATTTTAAATTCCCAGGAAAGGAATTGATTATCCAACATTTGTTTGCAGCTGTTTGGTCCTGGAGTGGCTCATCTCACATAAACAGTGTTGCCAGGGACCTACTGCAGCAATCACGTGGATGTGTACAATAGATGGTTCTTACATAATCAGTGGGATAAAGATGGGGAAGGGACTGAACATGTAATCAAATAGACTAGCCAGAAATGAGCTGGATAGTTACCTGGCTTAGTATATCCACAAGGAATTTTCCGTTGCAAGTGATAAAAATAGCACTCCAAACTAGCTCCGGTGAAATGGGAATTGTATTAGCATTAGTTCGTGTAACTGAGAGGAATTGAGAGGTCCAGGGAATCTAATATTGAAGATACAATTTATCCACACGACCTGGGAATATGGTTGCCCCTTTGTCAGTCTTCTAGCTTCGAAACCCTGGTAGATAAAGTCTGCTGCTAGCTCTAACAGAAGGCTCCCAGGGAAGACTCTATTTTGTGCCATTCATGTGCTCATCCCCGAAACAATCACCGTATCATGTAGTATCCTGAACGAACAGCTCTGGTCATATGGCCACTACATTAGCAGAAGGGTGGGGCTTTGTGATTGCCATTTAGCTCCATATAGAATGGATAAATGACATATTTCCCAATATCTGAATTGCAGAGTTTTTTTTTTTTTTTTTTTACCATTGTCTTTACTAAAAATGGACACTTTCAAGAGCATTTTTAGGTTTATAGCAAAATTGAGAGCAAAGTAGTGTTCCCTTACACCCCCCCCCCACTCACATAATTTCTCTTATTATTAGCATTTTGCCTTAGTGTGGTGCATTTGTCACAATTAATGAGCCAATATTGATACCTTTTCATTAACTGAAGTCCATAGTTTACATTTAGGGTTCACTCGGTCTCGTACAGTTCCATGGGTTTTGACTAATGCTTTTTGTCATGGATCTGTCATTATAGTATCATACGGAATAGTTTAACTGCCCTAAAAATGCCCTGTACTCCACCTACTCATCCCTCCTCCTAAATACCTGGCAACCACTGATCTTCTTACTGTCTCTACAGGTTTACTTTTTCTGGAGTGTCATATCGTTGGAATTGTATAGTATGTAGCCTTTTCAGACTGGCTTCTTCCACTAAGCGATATGTATTTAAGTTTTCTCCCTGTCTTTCCACGGCTTGATAGATCATTTCACTTTATTGTTGAATGGTATTCCACTGACTGGAGGTATTGCAGTTTGCTTAGCCATTCGCCCTCTGAGGGACATCTTGGTTGCTTTAAGTTTTTGGCAATTATAAATAAAGCTGCTATAAATATTTGTGCACAAGACTTTGTGGACATAAGTTTTTCACTCATACTAGCACACCTGGATCATACAGTAATACTACATTTAGCTTTGTAAGAACCTACCAAAAGAACTGTCTTCTGAAGGGGTTTGCTCTTTGCATTCCCACTGATAGAGAAAGACATTTCATGTTGCTCCACATTCTTGCCAGCAGTTGATATTGTCAGTGTTTTGGACTTTTAGCCATCCTAAAAGGTCTGTAGTGGTGTCTCATTGTTCTAATTTGCAATTACCTAATGACATATGGTTGAGCATCTTTTCAAATACTATGTGTCTTCCTTTGGTGAGGTATCTGTTCATATCTTTTGCCTATATTGTAAAATTGGGTTGTCTTATCATCGACTTTATAAGAGTTCTTTGTATGTTTTGATACCAGCTCTTTATCAGATATGTGTTTTGCAAATATTTCCTCCTAGTCTATTATCTTTTTATTCTCTTAGTAAATTGCAGTGTTTATGACACTAAACTACTTTCTCAAATGGCTTGCATGTGAAATACACCTTATTCAGTTTCTGAATCGTTGACATTTACATAGTTTACATAAGATTATATAGTTTTTTAGGTGTTCAGTAAGATCCATCTTGCTATGATTTACAGAGGTTGCCACAATAGTGTTATAAAAGAAACTTCCACATCACTTATGGATAATGGTTTCCACTGGGACACATATTTCCAGAAAGCAAGGTCTGAATAACTTTATTCAGCATTTTGCAGAGAATCACGTTTTACCAGTATCTCAGACTACTGGGCACTAATTATGATAAAAATAATTTAAAGATTTGGTGGAACACCAATCTTTGCTACTTACTTCCCATAGAGTATAAGCAAACCAGTGCAAATGATGTCCATGAAAACAAAACTCCAAGCTTTTCACATTGAAGAGCCACAGGCCACGGGCCTCCAACTCTACTATAACAGCCATGACCTTAGCCTGCTCATCCTGCTGCCAGAAGATATCGAAGGACTGGATCAGGTACAGTCTGTCTGATGTGAAGGTGGTTTCAGTGTTCACTGCTCTGGGGGTAAATATAAGACATAATCTCCTTGTTCTTTGATTCCTGTAGAGGAAGGCAACCAACACATCGGAGCCCTAGGGACTTCACCTTCACAGTGTCATTTAAGCTTTCTAAAAGTCTGTCAGTTTGGTATTACTATCCTCAGAAAGGCTAGGAATCTACAGGCTCTAGCATTGGGTAGCTAAACAAACAGCCACACGAGCAACAGAGTGCCTGTCACAAAGCTGTGTACATTGATCCATCTTTCAATCAGTCTGGGTCTTTCTTCTCCCTCTTGTAAAGCCCACCTAATTGGAGGCTAATTTTTTTTAAATCCCTTGCATCATTCTAGCTTTGGATATACATTTTTAAACAAGATACTGACTGCCAAGACTTAAAAAAAATTTTTTTAATCATGTAAATAGTCTTCAGGAGAAATAGTCTGTATCAGACCACCTTCAAGCATTATTTAAGTTGTTTATCAGCCAAATTTCTATTATGGTGGACAGAACTTTGGTCAGACCATGTTTCTGAGCCATTTGTAAATTTAAATTGAACGTTAGTCTCTCATGCAATGAGTGGCCTGGCTTTCTTCGCACAGTGCGTAACTTCTCATGTGTGCCAGATCCTTTATACTTAAACGTTTCCACAGTCCTGCGAGAAGGTAGAAAAGATTTCCAAATTGTATCATAAGATTTGTGAAGCCAGAGAGTATGGTAAAAATAAGACCAAGTGTGGACACTAAGCCATTAGGGTCACACGCTTGTAAGATAAGCCTTTCCTCCTAAGAGTGCAGGTTCCTGAGCTGAATATGCTGTCAGATTAACAATGTACACCATCTACAAGTATGTAATTGACAGCAATGCTTGGGTGTAGAAAACTCTCAGAGCAGCAAAAGCAAGGGTTTTGAAACAAACATGCTATTTTTTAAAAATGTGGTGCAGTCGGTTAAACATCCAACTCCTGATCTCGGCTCAGGTCACGTTCTCACAGTTTGTGAACTCAAGCCCTGAACTGGGCTCTGTGCTGGCAGGGTAAAGCCTGCTTGGGATTCTCTCTGTCCCTCTCTCTGCTCCTCCTCTGCTTGTGTTCTGTCTCTCTAAATAAATAAATAAATAAATACACTTAAAAATTTTGTAAAAAGCACATTTTTTAGATATATCCTTATGCATATGGATGTATATGTATTTATTATTTTAAAAATTTTTAATATAAAGAGGAGATAAACACTCTCAAAACTACACTAAAAAAGGCATTGCTCTTAAGATGTGGAGAGTTTCCTTTCTTTACTTTTCCTTCACTTCTTTTTTTCATAGCTTATAGTGACTAATTTCATATTGTTGTGACATTTTATCTTATCTCAGATTTTGTTTTCAAAGAACTGTCTCCCATGTTAATGTAACAAATATGTGTTTTTTTTGTACCCTGGCACACAATTTCTTCCAAAGGTTATGCTTTTGCGTAGACAGAATCTAAATGAATATTGCTACTGCATTTCCATGTGTAGTTGATGTCTTGCATTACTGTTATAGAAGTGCTGCCATTGTTTTAAATGTTTATTTATTTATTTTGAGAGAGAGAGAGAGAGAGAGAGAGAGAGACAGAGAGAGAATCCCAAGCAGGATCCATGCTGTCAGTACTGAACCTGATGTGGGGCTCAAGCTCACGAACTGTGAGATCATGACCTGAGCCTAAATCAGGAGACGGATGCTTAACCTACTAAGCCACCCAGGTGATGCAAAAGTACTGCCATTTTGAATCAAAGTCTAGTTCCCCTGTATCCTGAGAACTACTAAGTTGCAAAACAAAGATTCTGTAGGTCAACAGTGTGAAGCATTTCATTACAGAAATAATTTTCAAAAGTGTGTGCTCTGCTACCCGGGGTAACGGGAGTGATGGTAATTCATCTATGTTCTATCCCGAGGCCTCGCCCAACCAATATTCCTCCCTCTACTTTGACTCCCTCCTTCTTGTTCCACACCCGCAGCTGGAAAAGGCCATCACCTATGAGAAGCTGAGTGGGTGGACCAGCGCAGACATGATGGAGCTGTGTGAAGTGCAGCTGTATCTCCCCAAGTTCATGCTCCAAGAGACCTATGACCTCAAGTCGACCCTGAGCAGTATGGGCATGAGCGACGCCTTTAACCAGGGCAAAGCTGATTTCTCAGGAATGTCTATGGACAGAAACTTATTTCTGTCCAATGTTTTCCACAAGTCTTTTGTAGAAATAAATGAACAAGGTACAGAGGCTTCAGCCGGCACCGGGAGTGAGGTGAGTTTTCGAAGCAGACTCCCCTCCATTGAATTTAATGCGAATCACCCATTCCTCTTCTTCATCAGGCACAACAGAACCAATAGCATTCTCTTTTATGGGAGATTCTGCTCCCCCTAAACCATGTATCTCTCTCACCAAATGAGACCATTTTACAGTGTGGAAAGTGCACCAAAATAGGAAAAAACACAATTATAATAAAAATCAGCTTATAGCTCGTATCTTTTTCACAGTCAAATGTTAGCCGATAAGCCTTGAAATAATGCATTCTAGTGATTTTTTCATACCTATACAGCCATTTTTACCACTTAACATTTTGTCTTGATGTGACTTTTATTTACATTTCAGAAGTGCTATGTTATTCAATTGAGCGTCTTACCATTTCGGAACTCCTTGGTCACTGTATTATCAGTGTCACTTATGGTTCACATGCCTCATTGAGTGAAGAAAAATCTTCACAAAGGTGATATATGGATAAGCCAGAATTTTCTCAGGAGTGTAATTTTGATAGTTCAGAAACTACCGCTGTAAAATGAAGCTCCCACCCTTTCTGCAGAGTGTTTAAGAAAAAAATACTTACGTTGACATTAATGGAAAAGCCAGTAAAATCCAAATGAAATATGGAGATTAGTTATTAACAATTAATTGCCGTCTTAGTTTGAACAAATGTATAATGATAATGTTAGGTGTTAGTACTGGGGAAAATGTGTTAGTAGTATACAGAATTCCCTGTATTATCTTTGCAACTTTCTGTGAATGGAAAAGTGTTCAAAAATAAACATTTCATGAAGAATAATTATCATGTATAAAAGTGTCGTCATGCTAACATCCCTGCTTTTAACATTTTTATGAAGCAGAACAAATTTCTAATTGATATAATATGTATTGTAAGTTATAAGAAGATGTTCTTAGTCACACTAAATCTTCATAAAATTGGCCGTGTTTTTCCAATGTCGTCAAAAGCCGTTCACACAACTGTTTGTGGACAGTCTATTAGCTGTTATTTTCATTTTAGAGAGTGATTATATACTCCAGGTTTCTTTCTTATATTCATCTAATAAAATGAAAGACTAGAGCTGTCATGAACAGCTCTGTACATTAGTATAAGAAAATGTGTTTTCTGATATAAAATCCTGGTTCAGTATTATAGGATTAAAAAAAAAAAAAAGCCATAGCTCCAAAGACAGGAATTTGTAATATATATGACATTTTATCATATGTCTATGAAACATTTTGCCTCTATCCATCGTGTGAGATGGATAAGTAGCAGCAAAACAAAGCCTTTGTGTCTGTGTTCTAGTAAATCAAAAGTCCTTAAACATCATAAAGGGAGACCATCATAACACTCTCAGAGACTGACAATCAGAGACTATTGAACACAATGTTTTTCAAACAAACAACAAGGAAAAAAGGATGATACTAGAAACTTCAGATGAGTGACCACGAGATTAGTAGGATAAGTTTTGCAATCACTGTACTATTTTGTGTATTTTTTAAAATTTACTTAATTTTTTAAATGTTTATTTTTGAGAGAGAGATAGAGCAGGTGAGAGTTGGAGGGGGGTGGTGTAGAGAGAGGGGTGGTCAGAGAATCCGAAGCAGGCTCTGTGTTAACAGCAGTGAGCCCGACGCAGGGCTCGAACTCACAAACCGCGAGATCATGACCTGAGCCAGAGTCGGTCGCGTAACCGACTGAGCCACGCAGGCGCCCCCATTTTGTGTGTTTTTTAAACATGTTTGAATCTTGGAAAAGTCTAGTTCGCTAGATTTGTAAGTCCTGATTGATTAGATTTACGGAAGTTCAAATGTTTGTAAAAGTGTGTTTGTGGGGTGCTGGGTGGCTCAGTAGGTTAAGTGTCCAACTCTTGATATTGGCTCAGGTCCTGATCTCGAAGTCATAAGATTGACTCCTCATGGGGCTCCATGCTGAGTATGGAGGCTGCTTGGGATTCTCTCTTTCCCTCTCTCTGTGCCCCTCCCTGCTCTCTGTCTCTTTCTCAAAATAAATAAATATTTTTAAAAAGTGTGTTTGTGAAACTTTGTAAGTTTATTTTTAAAGGTGTTTTAAAAAAATCTGACAGATTATGTAATCAATCCTTAAACATTAAGAAAAAATGATTTATTTCCTGTGTAGGTAGTATGCCTTAATGTTTGAGAAAAAAATTTTTTTTTTTTTACTCGATCGACAAAAAATATGTCGCCCGTTAACTTAGGTATAAAGGTAGGGAAAGTTGTTCCCTGCTTCTGAAATTACACCTTGCCAATGAAAATCCCACAAACTTTAAGGAACGACTTCCTCACCAGCAGGGTAGCAGACCAGGAGAGGAAAACTGGAGTTCATGAGTTTCCCAAATGGGAGTGAGCATGTGAGAAAACATCCACAAGGTTTGCCTGATCTGTAGAACATTTAGGAGGGGCACATTTGCCGTAGAAAACTAGAAAACTAGAAAACCTAGAAAACTAAAGAGATGGGGAAGAAGGCAATATGAAAATAAGGAAAAATGGTGTTATATGAAAAAGGAATGCATTCATAGGACACTGTTTAACTTAGCAATGAATACTATTTAGTTGTGATAAAGTAAACAGGGAAAGTGAGATAGTGTGAGTGGTGTAAGAGGACTGAATCCTCACCCCCTAAATTAAGAAGGCAGCAGATATCCAAAGTTGTTAGGTAACAATGGTCATATATCCATATTATTTGGAATTATGGAGGCAGATACCAGGAGAAAGAACAAACAACTTGAGAGTGACTGCTTCTGGGGAGTTGGGAGGGGTGGCTAGGAACTTATCGTCTTTACAAATATCTCCTCCAGCACTGTGCTTTTTCAGCTAAGTGTATGCACATTAATCCGTAAAAAAAATTAAGAAACCCTAAGATAAACATAAATAACATAAAATTTCCCCATTGCCCAGAAACAGGTGATGTACAGAATTTCTTTCTTTCTAGTCTGTCTATAGAATTATGCTCACATGTAACCGTATTCCTAATTTACACTTAAGATCACTCCTGTGGCAATACTGTTTTTTTCTACAAGATACGGTAGTATCCTACCATGGATGTGATAGAATCTAATCTGTTCTCTGTTGGGCATTTGGAGGTTTTCTGTGCGTGAAAAGTCAAAGATGAAGTGGTCATCATTCTGCACAATATTCTACTCCATATCTGTGAGTTTTACTTTCAGTGAAATTCCTTGAAATGCCAGTTTTGATTCAGAAGGTATAAATGTTTTCATGGCAATTTCTTCTTTCTTATTTCACCCATCCTTCTTTTCTTTTCTTTCTTTTTTAAAAATTCAATTCTAAATTCTAAATCAGTAACTGGTATCCAATTTACAGCATTGCTGATGGAGCCTAAGAAGTCATGCACATATGGGATGCCTGGGTGGCTCAGTTGGTTACCCATCTGACTCTTGATTTTGGCTCAGGTCATGATCTCACGGTTCGTGAGATCGAGCCCTGCTTCGGGCTCTGTGCTGACCATGGGGAGCCTGCTTGGGATTCTCTCTCTCCGTCTCTCTTGGCCTCTCCCTCACACGTGCTCCTTCTCTCTCTCTCTCCCTCTCATAATAAATAAACTTTTTTTTTAAATAAAAAGTCACGCCCATCTTACCTTACCAGCATTGGAAATGTATGGTTATTATACTTGCAAATTTTTATGTTTTAAAAAGGCAACCTTCATCTGCTCTCCCCTACTTCTTTCTTTTTGGAAGGCCATCATGTAGCAGTTGATTGAAACAGTGAACTCCAGAGTCACACAGACCTGGAAACCAGGTGGAAACCTTGGTTGCTTGGAGCCGTGTGACTTCAGGGACCAGAAACTTAAAGAGTTAAGGCTCGATGCTTTGCTCAGACGTTCATGGCACTGACCTCCCAGAGTTGTCCAGATTAAATGAAGTCTTGCGAGAAAAGCTCTAGTATAGGGTCTAGCACATAGTATGTACTCAAAAATTATTTATTATTTTCTTCGAGGTTAGCCCTTTTTTGTATGATTAGCCATTGCTTTCTTTTTATTTCCTTTTTAATTTAATTTGAGTGTAGTTGGCAAACTATGTTACATTAGTTCCAGGTGTAAAAGAGCCACTGTTTTTCTTTGCCACAAGTTTGCTAATGTCCTTGGCACATGATTTCTACTAGGGTCTGTTGTCTTTTTTTTTTTTAAATCAGCTTTTCTCTTGAGCTATTTAAGTGACATTTAAAGAGTTTTTAAAATATTTTCTTATCCTCTTATTCACCTTTTAGTTTTATGGCATCTTTTTGACGTGGAAATCAAATACTTTTTGTCACACGTATTGACCTTTTGTGATGACTCATTGTGAATGTGTTACAATCCTCACTGACAATGTAGCAGGATTCTGCACGGAGGGAGGGTCGAGGGTTGTGACCCCGAGGCTTTTCTTTCCAGGAAGCAACTTTATTCCTGCAGGCATATTCCTGCTGGCATATTCCTGCGGGCACCCAGGCTCAGTTGGTTTCATACCCAAAGAACTGAGTCCCCCACGGGAGCCCCCCACGGGAGTCCCCCATGGGAGTGGGGGGGCGGTCTGATTAAGTGGTCTCATGTTACAAGGTCGTGAGGGGTGTTTTCAAGCGGCCTTGAGATTTCTTTCCTTAGGGAGGGGACCCTACCACAGTAAAATCTCAGTTTTGTAAATATTTATAAAAGATATCAGAGCAGACAGGTACTGCTCCCCACGGAGCTCACCTACTTACCTACCTGGATTTTTCTCTGCATTTACAGACTTTCTGACCAATTGGGCCTTTCGATTCACCTCTTATTTAAACTTAAGGGCTCTCCACAACACACGGCATTGGTGTGAGGTTAATTAATTATTTGCATTTTTTAAAAAAAGTCTAGTGTTCCAAATGTGCTGACTTTTTCTGTGATAAGTGGCTGTTACTAGTAAAACATCTAGGAAGTATTTTTTTTAAAAAACACTGCTGATTGACAGCTGCCTTTAGGTAAAGGCATGTTTTATCTATGAATGAGAAATCAACTGCTTTTGAGTGATCATTTTGAGAACATCTATTGGGATGTTTTTCCATTGATATCTGATTTTATTACTAAAATAATGTTAAAACTTTCAAATATGGGCACTTAAAAAAACTTGCAAATATAATTTGTGAACTTCGTAAAAATCTTCCCAAAAGAAAAGATTTGATGGGCTTCTACCTGTTCACATATTGAAAGTATAATGTTGCAAAATTTTGGTTTGCAAAAGCAAACGATTTTCAAGAGGATAAACAGATTTTTAACATTTAGACTTCAACCAGGAATCTGCACAGTTAGTATGTGAATGAAAACCAAGTGTCAAGGTTTAGTCAATACAAACAATGATGGCTTTATCTATTTTAATCAACCCATCTCCTGAGAAGCATTTCCTTATGACAGCTATCAATCCCAATTCAGAAATAAACTGAACTTGGGGTGCCTGGGTGGCTTAGTAGGTTAAGCACTGGGTTTCAGCTCAGGTCATGATCTCACAATCCCTGGGACTCTGTGCTGACAGCTCAGAGCCTAGAGCCTGCTTCAGATTCTAAAATTTCTTTTTTTAGTTTTTGAAATTTTTATGTTCTATAGCGTTTATGTTACTATTTAGCACATTGGCACATATGACTTCATATGGATAGCAGAGACGCACGCTCAAAAACTCTCTTGATGGGTGTCCTACCGAAAAGGTTTGGAAACCACCGGCTTTAAGAACCTTTAACCTCTGGTCTTGCTTTTAGTCAATTTCCAAGGCGACGTCCCAAATTTGAAACTGCTCTTGGGCGGGCGCGCGCGCGAACACACACACACGCACCCACCCACCCACCACGAATACTGCGCCAACCAACCCAGGCGAACGAACCGAGCCTCAATCGAGGACGCGTTCTGCAAACACCTTCACCAGCCTCGGCGCCAGCCTCCCCCGCGAGGCCAAGTGCGCTCCGGCCCGGGCACGAGGACCGCGGGGGAGGCTGGGGCTCCTCCCGCGGACAACACGCGGAGCCCTGCAATCCGGGTCGGCTCTGAGTCACCCGCCGGAAGCCTCGCCCGAGATCTCAGCGGCCGGGAAGCGCGCAGCCGGCCAGAGGAGCAGCCGCAGCAGGAGCAGGAACGGCCCAGGTACCGGGGCTGGGAGGCGCGCGGGGCCCCGGTCCCCCCCCCCCCCGGCGGGGGTCCCCCGACTGGAGCGCGGCGGCGCGGGACCCGGGCGGGGAGGGAGGGAGGCGGGCGGGCAGGAGAAGGGGGAGGAGAGGACGGGGGAGGGGGCGCTGCCGGCGCGGCCCGATCGCCCCGGACGGCCGCGGGGTCGCCGCGTGGGGCGTTAAGGTGAGCGTCGGCGAGACGGGCGGTGGCACCAGCGCGGGAGCGCGGCGCGCAGACGCGCCCGGGGTAGGAGGGGGTCCCCGGGGTGGGAGTGACTCCGGGCCGGCTGACGCCACCGCGCCGCGATTTGCCAGCAGGAGGGGGAGGCCGGTGCCCCAAGCCTGGGGTGCTGTTGCGGGAGAAGGCGAGGCGGGAGCCCCTGCGAGGGTGCGTGGGAACCGCCGCAGGGGTGCAGCAGGGACACCCGGGCGCCCGGGGCAGCCGGGCCTGGAGTTTCATGGAGCCTGGGGCCAGCTCCGGGGAGGTGCTGGGTCAGCGCCACCTCCCGGGGGAATGCCTGCGGGCTCCGCGGTCCCTCCCGCCTCCTCTCTGCCTCCTCGCTCCTGCCGGGCTTCCCTCCTTCCTTCTTGTTTTCTGGTTTTCTGCCGTAGTCTTTGTCTTTCTTGTTATCTGTTTTTCTTCCATATTCTTTGTCTTTCTTTCTTCCACATCTTTCTTTTTCTATTAAAAATTTTTTAAATGTTTATTTATTTTTGAGAGAGAGAGAGGCAGAGGAGACAGGGGGAGACACAGTTCCAGTAGGCTCCAGGACCCCAGCTGTCAGCACAGAGCCCAACTGCGAGCCTGGAACCTAGGGACCTGTGAGATCATGACCTGAGCTGAAGTCTGAGGCTCAGCCAACTGAACCACCCAGGCGCCCCCTTTCACATCTTTCATCTGTTCTTTGGCTGCTTTTCCTCAACTTGAGAAAATGCTTCCTTGCCTGTTTCCACCTCATCTGCAGCCACAGTACTTAATTTAATGGACTCCCCACTTCCCAGGTGCTCCCCAGCTGCCGTTCCCACTCCTTGCCTCCCTCCCCCTGTGCTGCCTTCCTGTCCTGTTTCCCTGGGCCCCCCAGTCACACCCTCCCAGGTCTCCCAGGGCATCCCTGACTGTTGTCGTCCTCCTGTCTGACTCCTTTTTCTACCTGCAAACGCTGGCAATTCTTTTTTTTTTTTTTTTTCAACGTTTTTTACTTATTTTTGGGACAGAGAGAGACAGAGCATGAACGGGGGAGGGTCAGAGAGAGGGGAGAGGGAGACACAGAATCGGAAACAGGTTCCAGGCTCTGAGCCATCAGCCCAGAGCCTGACGCGGGGCTCAAACTCACGGACCGCGAGATCATGACCTGGCTGAAGTCGGACGCTTAACCGACTGCGCCACCCAGGCGCCCCACGCTGGCAATTTTTAAAAACTGGGTGAGTTTCTTCTCCTATGCCTTCTCTGTATGTTCTAAGTAATTTCTTCCCATTCGCCTAGAATCTTGGGCAGTCTGAGCGCTGATGGCTCCAATCTCTCGCTCTGGGACGTGTGCCCGTCTTCAGTATGGTGCGTTCCACACATCCGACTCGGGATGGATCACCTTTTTCATTCCATCTGGCTCCTCATACAAATTTCCGATGGTTCGTGGTTCACCCTAAGCGTAAATTAGCTGCAAGTCTGTTAAAAGATAAACTGAGACGTATTAAAAAGTTACGTTTAGGGGTGCCTGGGTGGCTCAGACGGTTGAAGGTCCCACTCTTGATTTCGGTTCAAGTCGTGATCTCGTGTCCTGTGTTCAAGCCCCATGTCCGGCTCTACGCTGACATTGTGGGACATGCTTGGGATTCTCTCTCCCTCTCTCTCTGCCCCTCCCCTGCTCCAGTATGTGCGTGCACCCTCTCTCTCTCTCTCTCTCTCTCTCTCTCAAAATAAGTAAATAAGCATTTTCTAAAAAAAAAAAAAGTGTATTTGAGCAAGATTAATTTGGATGGGGCAGCATCCAATCTAGCAGGCGGAAAGGAGCTCTGAGGAGCTGTGCAAAAGCAAAGATTTATAAGCAGAAGGGATTGGGAACGAGGAAGTTACACGGGGAAGACATATCGCAAAAGCCCCTTTCCCCTAGGGGATGGCAGGGGTCTGTCAGGTCGATGACCTCGCTGGAGCTGGTCAGGCAGCTCCCGACTGACTGGTTTAAGATTCCGATTCTGGGAGAGCCAGAATGTAATTAGGTTAAGTCTCCGGATCTGGGGCTGAGCATAAGCAACTCCACGTGGGGCCTGTGCTCTTGTTTCTAACCAGCCTGGGCGTAGGCCCTGACCCTTCCTGCTCCCTGTCCCTCGTATGATCAGTCACCCAGCCCGGCAATGCCACCTTCCGCTCTCTGGGGCTCGCGTTTCCTCGGTGGTTGGCAGCGGCTGGTCTGTGGCCGGGGTGGGTGGGCGGCTTCCCCAGGCTCAGCGGCGGGCCACTGCAGTTTCCTAAAACCCAGGGCACGCCTGTACGACATTCGTTTAAATACCATACCTGGCTTTTCCAGTGCAAACTTCTTGTCTCAGCACACCTTGCCTGTCACCCAAGACCCCCCTCCCTGGGCCCCACGTGCACGAACCATGCACCTGCTGCCGTCACCATGCACCTGCTGCCGTCTTTCCCCCAGCCAGCCCCACCCCCGGCTGCAGCCTCAGCAGTCACCTCCCCTGTCACGGCCTCACAGAGACCCCTGCCCAGCCCCTTAGAGCCAGCTACTCCGCACCTTCTCCTGAGCTTCTAAAGAGAATTCATTCCACTATTCCACTTCTCCGTGGGCTTCCTTAGCACTTTGTAAAATATCCGGTTTCAGAGCACACAGTTGGCTTGAGACCACACGTTTCTGTGTGTGTGTGTGTGTGTGTGTGTGTGTGTGTGTGTCTCTAGGGTGGGAGCTCCCAGTCAGGAATTATGGCATCTACTGCTTGTTCTCCTCTCTAAACCACATAAGGAAAGTTCTGCATAAATGCTGTTTGGCTCAATCCACTTTTGGACGCGTCTGTGGGGAGGTGGAGGGAGCGAGGGGATCAGAGGCATTCAGGGTCCCTCCGGGCGGTGGGGGGGGGAGAGCGACGCCTCGTACTTGCTGCCCAATCTGCTACTCTTACTGTGAGCCTTGAGGACAGTCTTTAATTGCCCTGACCCTGTTCATCAAAGAAAAACTAGCTTAATGCCGACTTATGTTACAGCCTGGAAATCTTTCCACATTGTTGTGTTTTTGTGACACAACACTGAACTCCGTGGTGGCACTGGTACCCAGAGGTGTCGTTGCATGTTGTATTGAAATTCAGTCCTTTTCATGTTTATTGGGCAGGTTCCACTTTGGTTGAAGTCCAGCCCTCTCAAAGGCTTAATAGACACCTGAGGTTGGGGCACCGAGAGCCAGCGGGGGGAAAGAATCATTCGGTTCTCCTGTTCCAGCTCCTGCCTCTTCACCGCTGTGACCTGGGACCCGCCCCGGAGGTGCTTTTGCGGTGAGTGTGCACCCAGTGAGTCATTGCCGTGGGGCAGACACTGATGGTGAATACTCTGCTAGTGACCAGCACCTGATGGCATGCAAGTGAAGGAAGAAGAAAGGTGGAAGAAACCAGAAGCAGGCATTTGCCATTAAGTGCAGTTAAAACATAAAGTTGGGATTGCTGTGATATCCCAGTTCACTCCTTTGCCTGTTCAGGCCGGACCACACACACGCACGCACACACACGCACGCACACACACACACACCCGCACTCACACTCACCAGCCTACACTTATGCTCAGGTAGGATCACATCCACATTCCTGTTTACCAAAGGCTCTCCTCCTTTGGGCTCTTCAGTGCCACCTTCTTTGGCGGCCCAGTGCTGTGAAGGTCGCCTATCCCTTTGGCTTCTAGCTGTTTATTTTCTGAAAAGTCCTCAAATTTGAGGTGAGGGAATGTGGGGCCGGGAGTGGCCTGCAGGGAGGCTGGGCCCTGATCTGTTGTGGGACTCGCCTGCTGCAGACACGTCGGTTTCCCCAAGTCTGCAGCCCTGGGGTTCAAACTGTGCAGCTGAAGGGTCTGGAGAGGCTTCCAGAGGAAGGAAGCTTTCACTTCTGTCCTCTAATGACCTGTTAAGTATAGCATACTGCCGTGCAAGCTGTGTTATTATTGTATTCTCTTGGTTGATGTTTTAAAAATGTCTTTCTTTTTTTTTTAATTTATTTAATTATTTTGAGAGAGAGAGAGAGAGAGGGAATCCCAAGCAGGCTCTGCACTGTCAGCACAGAGCCTCATGCAGGGTTGGAACTCACGAAATTGTGAGATCATGACCTGAGCTGAAATCAAGAGTTGGATGCCTAACCAACTGAGCTACCCAGGCACCCTGCTAATTCCATTTTTTAAATATTTATTTATTTTTGAGAGAGAGAGAGAGAAGAGAGAATGAACAGGGGAAGGGCAGACAAAGAGGGAGACACAGAATCCAAAGCAGGCTCCAGGTTCTGAGCAGTCAGCACAGTGCCTGACATGGGGCTCAAACTCATGAACTGTGAGATTATGATCTGAACTGAAGTCGGACACTTAACCAACTGAGCCACCCAGGAGCCCCTTGATAATTCCATTTTTAAAGGAATGCCTTCTAGGGATTGAGAAAGACTGAATGTCTTGGGTTTAAAACAGGAAAGAGGCTTTTAAAAAATACAATAAAACCTTGGTTTGTGAGCATAATTCATTCTGGAAACATGCATGTAATCCAAAGCATTTGTATATCAAAGTGAATTTCCTCAGGAGAAATAACGGAAAGTCAGATGATTCATTGCACAACCCAAAAATATTCATATAAAAATTATTATAATGCTGTAATATAATATTAAACCATAAAGAGAATAGAAAATAGAAAGAAAAATGAACAAATTAACCTGCACTTACCTTTGAAAACCTACATGGCTGGTGTGAGGAAAGCAAGAGAAAGGAGGGTTATTGCGTAGGATGACTTTCAATAAACTCTTGCCATATACTGTATTTAACGTAACTGGCAATAAGGCAGCCGAGGAACGGGTCTGTATCTGCAGGCAGCCTGACCTAGAATGAAGGAAAGCATTCCTAAAGCTTGTATGGAAAAGCAAAGGACTGTCCATGGGTGCTTTGAAGTGACAAAAAATATACTAGTGCCTGTTGTGGGCACCTCCCAACGTTCTGAAAAATCACTGATTTCTGCCAAATGCCGTTGCCTGAGCATGGGAGATGATCACCCACAATCCCGCAGAGAGACAGAGAGAGAGAGAGGAACCATTGGCTCAGTGTGATCATGTGACATTCAGCGTCACGTACTACTTGAATTGCAAGACATCACTCATTTATCGAGTTGAAATGTACTGGAAATGTTTGCTCATCTTGCAGAACACTCGCAGAACAAGTTCCTCCCAATCCAAGGTTTTACTGTATTTTTATCTCAACAGAGCAGGGAAACAATTTACAGTGACACATTGTTTAAAGTAAATGCTCTAAGGAAAGGGAGAGAGGTCAGGAAGGCAGGAAGGAATAAGCTGAGATGAAGGTCAAGGCTGGCTTGGTCAGGTTGGACTCAGATTTGGTGCCTCTGACTCAGAGTGTTCACCCAATGACTTGAGATTTACATTCATATTTTGTTTCCCTGCTTATGGGCTCTGTTGCTGGGTGCTTGCCACTCCCCCCAATTTCAAACCAGATATGGTCCATGGAAAATAGTGTGTCTTTTGGAGTCTTCCTGATTCAAAGTGAATTTTCTGTCTTCCCAGGAGCTCCTATTTTAGGTCAGATCATCCTAAACCCACCTTTAAAATGTGTTGAAATCCATCCAGTTGATCTGTGTCTTTCTCTCTCTCTCTTTCTCTCTCTGCCCCTCCCCTGCTCACACTCTGTCTCTCTCTGTCTCAAAAATAAATAAACGTTAAAAAAAATTAAAAAAAAAAGGGGGGGCACCTGGGTGGCTCAGTTGGTTAAGCATCCGACTTCGGATCAGGTCATGATCTCACAGTTTGTGGGTTCGAGCCCCGCGTCAGGCTCTGTGCTGACAGCTCGGAGCCTGGAGCCTGCTTCTGATTCTGTGTCTCCCTCTCTCTCTGCCCCTCCCTCCTCATGCTCTGTCTCTATCTGTCTCTAAAAAATAAATAAATGTAAAAAAAAAATTTTTTTAATTAAAAAAAAGGGGGCACCTGGGTGGCTCAGTCGGTTGTGTCCGACTTCGGCTCAGGTCATGATCTCACGGTCCGTGAGTTCAAGCCCCGCATCGGGCTCTGTGCTGACGGCTCAGAGCCTGGAGCCTCTTCAGATTCTGTGTCTTTCTCTCTGCCCCTCCCCTGCTCACACTCTGTCTCTCTCTGTCTCTCAAAAATAAATAAACGTTAAAAAAAAATAGAAAGAAATCCATCCAGTTGATTTCACACAACATGGTGACAGAAATGTATTTATTTACCAAGATTTATTTATTTTTATTTTTTAAAATGTATTCTGATGGAGAGAGAGAGAGAGGGAGAGGCAGCGAGAGATGGAGAGAATCCCAGTAGGGCTCCATGCTGTCAGCGCAAAGCCCTGCACGGGGCTTGAACTCACAAACTGTGAGATCGTGACCTGAGCCGACATCCAGAGTCAAAGGCTTCGCTGACTGAGCCCCCCAGGCTCCTACCAAGACTTATTTATAACAGAACACTGTTTATAGATTATATAGAGAGACCAAACTGAGGGAGAACTTGCAAGCAGTGAGGGGTTTGTGTAATGATGAATTCAGGCTCTGGGTTGAGATCGCAGGTTCCGACCCAGATTCCTTGATGACCGTCTGTGGGATCTGGAAGAGGCTCATGGTCCTCGCCCAGGCTCCCTGTCTCTAGGGTGGGTCAACTGTGGTGACCTCATGTATTGTTGTGGGGATTAAGAGATTCCCGTAAAACCTGAGAACCTGGCACTGAGACGCATTGGCCTTTGTGACACGAAGGGAGGGAGTCGTCAGGTCCCGAAGGGACTCTGAGCCCCTGCAGTGGTCCTGTTGCTGAGGGTGGCATTCATCCTTCAGCCCTGCGATTGGCTGCTTTGTGAATAAACCAGGGTATTAGTTTCTTATTAATACTGTAACGCCTTACCCTAAATTTACTGCCTGAACACAGTAAAATTTATTATTTTACAGCTCTAGAGGTCACAAGTCCATAATAGGCCTACAGAGGGGCGCCTGGGTGACTCAGTCGGTTAAGTGTCTGAGTCCTGATTTCGGCTCAGGTCATGATCTCACGGGTTGGTGAGATGGGGCCCGCGTTGGGCTCTTTGCTGACAGCGTGGAGCCTGCTTGGGAGTCTCTCTCCCTCTCTGTGCCCCTCCTGGCTTGTGCTTTCACGCTCTAAACAGACAGACAGACAGACAGACAGACATAAGAAATTACATCAATATAGGTCCGCAGAGCTTCATGTTTTCCTGGAGGCTCTAGGGCAGAATTGTTTCCTGGCCTCTTGCAGCTCCTACAGGCTGCCTGCATTCCATGCTCCGTGGCCTCGTGTCCTTTCTGGCCTTTGCTTCTGTTGTGTCATCTCCTTCTCTGGCTCTCACCTCCTGCCTTCCTCTTGTAAAGGCCCTGTAGTTACACCGAGCCCCCCTGGATAATGCAGGAAATCTCCCCATCTCACGATCCTTGGTTCAGTTCATCACATCTGCAAGGTCCCTAATGCCATGGAAGATGCCGAAGGGCTGGGAGATTCCATGTGGATGGCTGTGGGGGCGTGGATATTCTGCTGACCACACCCAGTGGCCTCTGACGGGCACTCGTGACTAGATGACCTAACAGTGGGCTTGGCTGATGTGCCTCCCTGTTGTGCTTTTTTTTGGTGCAGACCTTTCCTGATGGATGATCTCTGTGAAGCCAATGGCAGTTTTGCCATCAACTTATTAAAAATGTTGGGTAAAGAGGACAGCTCACGAAATGTGTTCTGCTCCCCGCTGAGCATCTCGTCTGCCCTGGCCATGGTCTTCATGGGGGCCAAAGGAAACACTGCCACCCAGATGTCCCAGGTATGCCTGCCTGTCGCAGAGGAAGAGCAGTGGGCTGCTTCTTTGCTTCCTGATGCTTTCTTCATACCTCACCACAGCGGATCACCACCAGTGTGGCTGGTCGGTGGCGAGGGGCACCGTGGTGAGGGAAAGAGAGCAGACATGGGCAGAAATGGGAATTATTTAAGAGCCACCGTCTACCCTTAGCGTTTACAGGAGAAATCAAGTCATTATGTCATTTGCACTGGATAGAGGCATCAATATGTTACAGCAAACTTTGATAAGTAGGATAAGCTATAATTCTGTCCCACAAGAAGTCCGAGGATTTCAACTTTGTTATATTTTAAATTTTTTCTAATGTTCTGTATCAGATTGAATTGTAGCCGTGTGAATCAACTTTCTGTTACATGGGTTCTTTCTAAAAGTGTATGATTGTGTGTGCACAAGTGCAAGATGAAAGTAACACAAACATGGAACACAAACATGGACGTCTGCCTCCGGAAGTTTTTAGAGGGAATATAGAATCTGATTGGTCTGAACTGGGTTCTGTGGGATCTGCGCTGCAAACCAAGTAGTGGCAAACACTTGAGGGGAATAGTCTTTAACCTCTTTGTACCTTACGTTTCTTCGACAACCTTGTGAGTGTCCCAGAACATTGCCAATGCACACCGCTTTCCCATTAATAGCAGGGGTGCGCGGGCGCCCTCTGGAAGTGCTCACTGGAGGAGGGGGGCTTTGGACCCGGGCCCTTGGGAGACAGAGGAACGACTTGACTTGGAAGTCACAGTCTGATCTGGAGAACTTCTGTGAAGTTGCTGATGAAGTATTTTCTGTTGATTTCTGCTCATTCTTGTATTCCCTGGGTCGTGCTGGATTCATTCCAGCTATCTATTTGTTCTGTTCTGATTCCCTCCTGAGTTATCATACCTGCCTTTCTTATTTATATTTTTTTATTAAAAAAAATTCTTCTTTAATGTTTGTTTATTTTTGAGAGAGAGAGAGACAGAGCGTGAGCAGGGGAGGTGCAGAGAGAGAGGGAGACACAGAATCCGAAGCAGGCTCCAGGCTCTGGACTGTCAGCATAGAGTCCAACGTGGGGCTCGAATTCATGAACCTTGAGATCATGACCAGAGCCAAAGTCGGAGGGTTAACCGACTGAGCCCCCCAGGTCCCCATCACACCCACGTTTCTAAGTGGAGAAATCTACCAGGGCAGTGGGTCACACCTAGGGCCGATTTTGCCTTCCAGGGGATGTTCACCACTGTCTGGGCAGCTTGGTTGTCGTAAATGAGAGGTGCTACTGACATCTAGTGGGTAGAGGCCAGAAATGCTGCAAAATACCTTACACAGAACAGCAACCAAGTATCTGGCCCCAAAAGTCAGTAGTGCCCAGGTGAAAAAGGACTGTGTGAGGATTAAATCAAACTCCTTTCAAGGTAGGATCCTTTGTGATTTTCAGTGCAGGCGTTTGTGTGGAGATTGCTCTTTGGGGGACCAAGATGGCGGCAGTGTTACAAGTTTGTGCCCTTGTTTTCTCTTACCAGGCTCTTTGTTTGAACGGAAGTGGAGATGTTCACCAAAGTTTCCAGGCACTTCTCACGGAGGTGAACAAATCTGGCACTCAGTACGTGCTCAAAACTGCCAACAGACTGTTTGGAGAGAAGACGTGTGACTTCTTTCCAGTAAGTTGTACTTGCACATCGATGTTAAAGAAATTGAAAATAAAATAGAAACTACGAAAGAACAGAGATGAAGTATAATTCTCTTGCCTTATAAATGTGCTCAGAATTGTACTTCTGTAATTGTAATTTTGAATTTTATGTTTGCCTCTGAACTATGTCCATTTTAAAGTTGTTCTTGATAGATTCCTTCCGGATGTCAAACTCAGTATGTCCATCCTCCTGCATCCAGACCTGCTTCTCCCCATTGACTCCTCTCTTCAGTGACCACACTGTCTTGTGTGCCTACACAGCTATCCCCAGTCTCACCTCTGGTTGTTAGGCTGTCCCCTGGTCTCTCAAGGCCTCTTACATTTGTCCCCTCTTCTGAATCACCACCACCACTGCCTGGGTGCAGACTCTCACTGTATCTTCTTTACCATTATTTTAATTCTTCCCTATGGAACTCTCCAAGTCCTGCCAGGTTCTTCCACATTCCTGACAGAGTAGTCTTTCTCAAATGAAAATTGGTTCATAAAACAGGTTTTTAAATCCGTGTGGTGCCTATTTTCTGAAGCATATAATTCCCAAGTTCCTTAGTCCAGTAAAAGCCTGCCATATTGCGGTAAGTGAGGTCCAAAAAATTATGCCGCACACCATGCAGATTGATGCTACCTCAGATTAATGAAGTGATCTAGGCAAACCTGGCCATCTTACTGGCTGGCAGTTCTACGGATTCTTCTGTGAGACTCAAATACCTCCCTGCCCTGGCTGCTGTTGGGTGCTACCCCATGGAAGTTGCCTGCTCTGGACTTGAGTATCATTGGAGAGAATTCTGGGTCTTCTAGGACAAGCACTGATGATCCCAGGAATCTCCTAGTTGGTGTTCATTGTTGAATGTTGGCCTGATCTTTGAGTATTGTCGTTGGGGAATATTGGGGACACAGGGAGCCGCCTTCCCCTTTCCTCAGTTGCTTGGCTTCTCTTTCTCTCTACTTTTTCTTTCTTCTGTAGAAGCTAAAGTAGAAGCTAAAATATTTGAGAACAGGAGATGGGCGGAGGATGGGAGCCAATTGCAGGCACATTATATCTGAAACCAAGTTTTTGTGAGGTGAGTTATCTTTGGGTTTTCATGTACTGGGTACAGGCTCTTCCTGAGCTGACCTTACCTTACATTTCAAGGCTCAGCCCTTGGCACTGTTGTCCCTAATCCCCACCTCCCTACCCCCACAGCCCCACGGTGATCTAGACCTGACATCTAGACCTGACATCTAGACTATTCCAGTCCGGGAGGACCCAAAGATTTCAGGATGATCTGGTTCCACCATGGAGCCTCCCAGTCATTCACAAATTTCAGACATTGTGGTTGGTGCTGGTGATACGAAAACGAGCCAAAGAAAGTTAGAGTGCCTGGCAGACAGACAGATGATCAAACAGGAAGTCAGTGTGGAGCTGGAGTGTCCGACTGGGACTCTCACGGCGGTTCTGTGCATGCCTACCGCCATCCGTGTTCTCGAAGCGTTTGTAACCGTCTGTGTGTGGATGTGGTTTCTCCCAGCCGACTGTGAGCCGCCTCAGGTCCGATATCTTGTCTTTCCCCTGATGTCTGCCAGCTGGCACAGGGTGAGGCGCGGAGCCGGTGGTCCACACATTTTTGTCAACTGCGTGAACGAGTCTTAAGATGCAGGACGGCCCGTGCAGGAATTTATGCTGGAAATATGCTAAGAGGAAAAAATGCGTTCGCACTCGTGGGCACTTTGCTGAACAGGGTGCACGCGGTGTCCTGTGTTTGCAGGCCTTTAGGGAGTCCTGCGAGAAGTTCTACCAGGCACAACTGGAGGAGTTGTCCTTCGCAGAGGACACCGAAGAATGCAGGAGACACATAAACGACTGGGTGACAGAAAAGACCGAAGGTGAGAGATTTTCACCGCAGTGCACCTGGCATTTTGCAGGAAAGAGAGCCGAGATTGGCGGGGTTGTGGCCTCCGCGGTGTTGCCCCGCCTCTCCCTCCCCCTGGGGGCCCCGCAACCAGTGACCTTCTTGTGTGTGTTTGCCAGATTTTCAGGCCGGCAATGCAATTCTGATAGTTTTCTTGGGTTTATGAGATCACGAAGTGGTGATTGCTAAAAAATACGTGAACCTAGCGCAAGGATCTCAGACCTTCTCCCCGCTGGACTGTGCTGGAAAATTTCCGAAAATTGCTTCCTCCTTGGGGCCCCGTCAACCTTCCTTCTGGGGAGGGGGAGACCCTTGCCTTGCCCTGAGGGTAGAGTGACATTCAGTGTAGGTGGCAGCTGAGATAGGGCAACGTTTCACGTGATCTCCCTGTGGTAGTGAGCATAGCTCGTTTTTTCTGCAGTCCTCCCCTCCCTGGCTGACGTGGCTGTGGCTGAGTTTGCTTTCAGAGCGCGACCTTTTCCCACTTTACTGCAGACTCTGGAGGTGCAGTCCCCACGGAGCCCGCAGAGCTCTGAGTACAGAGCTCAGTCTTTCTGGTGTGTGCCCAGTGCATGTGAGGCGGCAGCCGTGATTACACTGAAAGCCAATGAAATAATGACCGTCGGAAGGGCAGAGCGTTTCACATTTTCCTACGTTGTATGTGCAGTGGTCTCTTGCTCTCCAGTTGATCCAGCAGTAATGGGTCACGAGGGGAAGCTGGAAGGTTCTCCATATACTACTCTCACTACACCACTCACTTCCTCTTCGTCACATTGACCATCAGTATGTTTCCCCCAAATACCAGAGCCAGAGGGGGCATTGGGGTTCACTTTGTCCCCGGTCTCATTGGATAACTCAGTTTGGGCCCCTGTATTGCACCCCTTAATTCCTTTACCCCATGCATGCCTTCAGGAAGACTGCTTCCACCCATTTTCAGGTCTGTATTCCTTCATCCTTTGGAAGCTTCTCCCCACCTAAATGAGATTTGAAGGTTGGCGTAGAGCAGTGATTCTCAGAATCAGCCCCTGGGTACCATCTGCCAAGGGCTGAAGATACTTGGGTTGTTACAGTTGGGTTAATGCTATCTGGCTTAACATCCTACAATGCACAGGACACTCCCCACCACAAAGAATTATCTGGCTTTACATGCTAGTAGCGGCATGGTTGAAAAATTATGGCGCCATGGCTGGGAAGCTTACCGTTAGACTCAAGACTCTTGGGTTATTTTCTCAGCTCAGCCACTTGCCACCTATGGGTCCTTGGCACAAATGTCAGGCAAATGCTCTGGCCTGAATTTCTCTATCTATAATGTGAGGGTAAAACGATAGTTGACCTGCCTGCTTCAAGATTGTTGTTTAAGGACGAGCAATACCCTGTGTATGTGCACAGCACTGCAATGCATCGCCCTGTTCCTCAGGTGGCCAGGAAGACAGGATTCCAGCCTGGCTGTCAACCAAGCCAGGCTTCGTATGTCAAGAGGATTGTGGGAAACAATGTTTATTCCCCTCCCCTCTCCCCCAAATAGCGATCAAGTTCTCTCGTATTCTTTGCAGGTAAGATTTCAGAGATACTGGCTCCTGGGACAGTTGACCGACTGACGAAGCTGGTTCTCGTGAATGCCATCTATTTCAAAGGAAAGTGGAACGAGCAGTTTGACAGAAAGCTCACAAGGGGAATGCCCTTTAAAACCAACCAGGTAGGGAAATATATTTTCAGGTGTACTACGACTTAAAATACTGCTCTGGGAAAGATTGTGATTGAATGGAAAAAAATAATGTAGTTCATACTATATTTCTGAATGAATTTCATGCCCCCGTGTATCTTTTATTGGACAGGGAAAGAGAAAAGCTGAAATCATTTTTATATTGACAGTTTTGTGTTTGTTTGCTTCCTTTGTCAGACTGATTCTTCTGTCTTGGGTCATATTAATTTGGATTGAAAGAAAATTTCTTCTGACCCTTGGAGTTATGTTTGTATTGTACCATCACCGTCTCTATTTACATAGACACCTTCTTGCAATATCAGTGAGAACTATGCCTGTGTGTTGCCTTATAAGTCAGAGCCATATAATTCCGAACACAAGAAAAAAAGAGTGTTAGCAGATGTTCAGGCTAATTTTGTCTTTGTTATTTTTTTGGACCTTCTTAAAAAGAAAAATCGTATATGTTTACGGTGTGTGAGACGATTTTGATATACGCATTATAGTGAAAGAAGTGCCACAGTCAAGCTAAGTAACATACACTTTCCTCACATGGTTACCGTATTATTTTTGTGATGAGAGCGCCTGAAATCTACTCTCTTAGCAAATTTCCAGCATTCCCTACGGTATTATTAACTGCAGCCATCATGCTGGACATCAGATCTTCAGACTGAAAGCCTAACTTAAGAAATTTTTTTGGCCGTATTCCCTTTTGAGCCTGATAATGTCTGGCTGTCAGGAGCAATTAGCTGAAAACTTGATGTGCATCAACTTGGTGATAGCACATTGCACACAGATTTGAAAGTCTGGAATATGTTTGATGCGAGCTTTAGAAAAGGTGGACACTGAAACTCTTGTCAAGGTCCCTCTCCAAGAAAACCAAAGCCATAAAGCCAATTATATAAGTGAGCAACTTTCCAGAATAAAAATATAACTCTCTGTGGCCTCTACATCTTTTCTAACCACATCCTTCAACCCCCAAACCTGAATATTAGTTAATCCTCCCCTTAACTTGGATAAATAATTCTTAATTATAAGGTCACTGGGAGTGCTCCTCTAATGCATCTTCCCAGAAGAGAAAAACACGGCTTCTTCCAAAAATAACGTAGGGTTTTATGTTTCTCTCTCTCTCTATTTGCCAATTTTATCCTCTCTCGCCTGGTAATATTTGACCTGCTGGGACAATAGCGTGTTGTATTCAATACTTATATGTAATAAAGAAGATCTTCCATCTATCAGCATAATGCACAGAAATCATAATCCTGTTATACGTACCTAGGGGTTCTGCAAATTAGATTTCCCTTATTTTGGTAAGCTGTGCTCCTTTTTTTCAGTAGTCTGATTTAAGTTTCCTATTTTCATTAGGAGAAAAAGACCGTGCAGATGATGTTTAAGCAAGCTAAATTTAGAATGGGCTATGTGGACGAGGTGCCCATGCAGGTCCTGGAGCTGCCCTACGCGGGGAAGGAGATGTGCCTGGTCGTTCTGCTGCCAGATGACAACACCGATCTCGCCGTGGTAAGGAAGCCCTTGCCAGTGGGCCTGAGGGTCCATGCAGGCAGCCGGCGCTCATGTCTTTATGTCCGTCGACCAGATAGCTTTTGAGGAATTTCCAGTGTAGGGTTATGAGGAGTGGCCGAACATCATCTCAGGTCTTGGGTGGACATGTGTTGGCATTTCTGTTGAGTATCTACCTAGGAATGGAATGGTTGGTGAGGACACATTCTGATGAAGCTAAGAAGAGAGAGTTCCAGAAGAGCCCTGTTCTCTATTCTGAAGGGAGGGGCTGGTTGAGGTGTCCATAATTTTTTTTTAATTTTTTAAATTAATGTTTTTTATTAGAGGGAGAGAGAGTGCAAGCAGGGGAGAGGGGCAGAGGGAGAGAGAGAGAATCTCGAGCAGACTCTGGGCTTAGCGCAGAGCCCAGAGCGGAGCTCGATACCACAGCCCTGGGATCATGACCTGAGCCGAAACCACGAGTCGGATGCTCAACTGACTGAGCCACCCAGGCGCCCCGGAGGTCCCAATAATTACTGAACAAAAGTACTAGAAAAGGAGGAGGATTGATCTGGGCAGTGTTTCTCAAACATTGATGTGCATAGGAATCTCCTGGGGATCTTGCTAAAATGCAGATTTTGACTCAGGGGGGGTATGGCCTGAGATTTTGCATTTCTAACAAGATTCCTGATGTCTCCGATGCTGCTGGTCAAGGGCCGCACTTTGAGTAGCAAGCGTCTCAAGGACCGGCGAAGAATTTCCCTTGGCCGGGAGGAGAGGGACGTCTTCCCATGAGAGAAAAGGAACACAGTTCAGGATGGGAGAAAGTCAATTTGTAAGGAGGTGCGGGACCAGTCGTGAGCGTGTTATCTAGCTCTCCGGGGCTGGGGAAAGGCTTCCTTTCTAACACTTGCTGATTCCCGTGGCGTCCGTCACGGATGAGATCTGTCGTGGCCGCGTAAGAAGAAAATTAGGAGAGTCTGGGAAACAGAGCTGATGTCCAAACAGCCATCACTGGAGAGGGGCACTCACCTGGGCTCTAGGTGGTGAAGAGAAGGGGGACAAGCTCCGCCCACCTCCGCTGCCAGGCCCACGTGGAGATGCCAGGGCCCAGCCCCGCTGCACACACAGCCAGGGACCAACACCACAGAGGAAACCCTGCAGCCAGCCAGTCTCGCTCTCTTCTCCTCTGTTTCTTTTTTCATCGTGGACAAACAGAATGAGTGATGAGGCTGGAGGTTTGGAAACGAACCCCAGGGCAGGCAAGAAGACAAACACGAATATGCCAGAAGCAACGGTCTTGTTGAATTCTCCGCTTCTGCGCTCCCCTTCCCCAGAAGCCACGTCTCCCTTCCTGTTCAGATCGTCCCCGGTTTCCCCCTCTTTGACCCGTCAGAGTTCCGACCCAAGCTCTGTCTCTTTTTTGTCCGACCGTCTCTCTCGTTCGTAGTAGTGTGCATCGCACGAGTACAATCGATTGGTCATGAGAGCTTTCTAAACGAAAAATATTTGAAATGAGTTTAGTACGGATAGTTAAAAAAACCCCACACACCTCCCCTGTTTCAAGTGTTTCTTTTTTTGTTTTAGCTGTTTTCCTCTTATATCCATAGAACAGGGAAAAAGATGAGAATTTGAGGGGAAATCTTGGTGTGTTTACAAGAGGAAAATGTCCGTCGATTGTCTTGGGCCAGAACTCATGGCATCGGGGAGGGGAACTGAGTGGGGACGTGGGCACCAGGCTGTTGTGTTTACATTTGAAGATTTGACTCCTCATTATTTCAGGTGGAAGAAACACTTACATACGAGAAGTTCACAGCCTGGACAAATCCAGAAAAGATGACTGAGGAAAAAGTTCAGGTTTTCCTTCCCCGATTGAAGCTGGCAGAGAGTTACGACTTGGAGTCTTTTCTTCGAGGTTTAGGTATGACCGATGCGTTTGAGGAAGCCAAGGCAGACTTTTCGGGAATGTCAGCAAAGAAGAATGTGCCTGTGTCCAAGGTCGCGCACAAGTGCTTCGTAGAGGTCAATGAGGAGGGCACAGAGGCGGCCGCGGCCACGGCCGTGGTCAGGAATGCCCGGTGCTGCAGAATCGAACCAAGATTTTGTGCAGACCACCCTTTCCTTTTCTTCATCATGCACCACGGCACCAACAGCATCTTGTTCTGCGGCCGCTTCTCTTCTCCGTAAGGAGGGGCGGTTCCCGTGTGCACACTTCTTCCCTTCTGCCCACCTGGCTTTAACGCAGATTCCTTGTGACCCAATTGGTAAGGTGCTTTGAATGCCAAAATAAAGTGCGTGCACCCGGGAAGTGTGTGAACGTTCTTACCGAATATTCCCCAGGCACTGGGAAAACTGAGGCATCAGGTGTGTGACATTTGGGGATGAGAAGGCCATGCTTATTCTGGAGGGTTCGGGGAGCTCCTCTGCCTCAGTGACTCTGCCCACATCTGCTTATCGGAGGATGGCCTGCTCCTCTCAGTCTGCTCTCGCTGTTTGTGGGTGTTAAGGATTCCCAAACCAGCCCTCCGTACGCTTTCCCGTCCTTCAGTGACCTCGAAGCTCTGCCCACCTTCGCTGCCGGGCCACGTGGAGATGCCAGGGCCCAGCCCCGCTGCACACACAGCCAGGGACCAACACCACAGAGGAAACCCTGCAGCCAGCCAGTCTCAGATAAGCAGCCGAGATGAAGTGTCTCTCCCCCAATGTCGCACGGACCGCCCTGCGTATCTCACGTCTCACACAGTCCCTCACGAAGGCAACACCTTCAGATCTTCTTGCCATAACCCTTCAGGCCTGAGCTTGGAGGCAGAGCTCTGACTGTGCCGTGTGGTCCTCTCCGTTCTGAAGCACCATCCCCGCCTCTCCCTGCCCCGCAGGGACCTTCGCAGGAAGCACCTGCCAGGAGCAGAGTCCCTCTAGTTCATCACCTGTGCTCACATGTGTCTCCAGCCCATCTAGCTTACAAACGGGCCTCCCTGCAGTATTCTTTTGACTCAAAAAATAAATTTGTATTATGGTAGCAATTTGGAAGCTGTTGAAAAGTCCCAAAGAAAACTGGAGTCACCCATAATCAGCACTGTTAAATCAGCACTGTTAAATCACGATGAGTGACATATATCCTTCCCTATTCTGTGTATGCGAATGCAAGTTTAGAAACGTGTTAGCACAAGTTAATCATATACTTTGGTAGCTGTTCCTACCCTTACTTGGTATAAACTTTCCTCAAGATAATTATGTCATCAATTTCATGTGTCCTATTCTAAGGCTCTATTTTCTTCTATTGGATCTGCTTTTAGACAATTTAGATAACCAAAATGATTTATGTTGTATACCGTACTCTTATGTGAACATACTAAATATTCGCTCACATCCTTCATATTTTAAAAGAAATGTTCCTAAAAAGTACTGTCAAGATAAAAGTTGGGCACATCTTGAGACTTCTTCCAAATTAGTCTCCAGAATGCCGTAAGGATTTATAACCCCCCGTTCATTACCATTTACACTACCACTAGCTGTGGATGGCCATTTTCTCTTCCTTTTTTTTTTAATGATTGGTTATTCCTGACTTCTGTTTTGGATTCACAGTTCACAGTTACTGTAATATGAACCATCCATATTATAGTTCTACTTAACGATTCATCAAGCTAGAATACGTTCTCTGTTAGGTCACATTCATTTTAGGGGCTATACTTTCCAAAGAAGACTTGGTCGAAAGTTAATCCACGGGACTAGAAGGCCTGCATCTTTTAGTTTTAATCTCATTTCCACCTCTAATTTAAAAGAATCTGCAATCTTTATTGAGGTACAATTTACACAGAAAAAACTTTACATATTTACAATGTACAGGTTGATAGGTTTTGACACATGTAGGTACACATGAAACCGAACCAGTGAACAAATGGCCAGGTACCAGGCCAGGGGAGGCCTGTCGGGCAGTCCTCTAAGGTCTCCACACTGACAGTCCCTATGACTGGGCCAGGAGGTGACTTAGGGAGACTCGCCAACTTTTACCCAGACCTCCTTGCTTTCCAAATAAAGCAGAGTAGGGGTCAGGTTGAGATCCTTCTGTCCCCAGAGGGGACAGAAGCAGGATGTCAAGGTCAGAGGTCAGTGGCCTCAAATCTCTGGGCAGGGGTTAGCTTGGGAGTTCTCTCTAGTAAAGTGGAAATGTTCTATACAGCTGATGTTCCATATAGCTGAAACCCGGCCCAGATGGGGTCTCAAAACTGCAAAGGTCCTCGGAGGGCCCCTCTGTGTCCCAAGCATAACACCCAGGAACTAACATGAAAAGTGATGATGAGAACAGGATCCAACTCCATAGAGTTGTTGAGAGAACTTACTGGGCATGTAAAGAGGTTGGAACCACGCCTGGCATAGTATACTGGACACAGCATATAATTGGTGACTCATTATTAGACAAGTCTCACTTGCATTTTTGTGCATCTAAAAAGCAATAATGAGAAATGTAGTTAATTTTGCACTAAAAAATATAGTGTTCTCAGTAATAATAATTAATTCGAGATAAGTAAGGCTGTTACAATGAAAATTAAGAAATGCTAGAGAGGGGCGCCTGAGTGGCTCAGTCAGTTGAGCATCTGACTTCGGCTCCGGTCATGATATTGCTGTCGGTGAGTTCGAGCCCCGTGTCAGGTTCTGTGCTGACAGCTCAGAGTCTGGAGCCTGCTTCCCTCTCTCTCTGCCCCTCCCATGCTCGTGCTCTCTTTTCTCTCTCTCTCTCTCTTTCTCTCTCTCTCAAAAATAAATAAATATTTTAAAAAATGCTATAGAAAGTCATCAGAGATGACCAAAAGAAATGGAGAGATTTCGTACCATGAATAGAAAGACCTTGAGTTGAAAAGTCATCAGTTTTCCCTCACTTGTCCTGTGGATGTAATGTGATTCTAATCCAAATTCCAGCAGTGTTTTCTGTGGAACTTGACGAGTACATTGAAAGATTTATATGAATAAGCAAAGGGCCAAAAATACCCAGCACCCTCCTGCAGAAAAAGATCAAGTTGCAGAGCACCGCTGTACCAGATATTGTAGCTTATGATAAAGTTTTAATAATTCAGTGTGGTGTTTACACAGGGATAGACAAACAGATTAAAGGTACAGAATAGAGCTCAAAAGCATATTCACATATGAAAATGGAAATGGGATAGAACTGGCATTAGAGGGCAATAGGGAAATGCCAACCCAAGATAATGTGCTGGGACAACTTCCTTATATAAAAGAAAACAAAATTGATTACTGAGCGATTAAATACCAAAATATGAAAACCAAATTTTGTAAGCTTTTCAAGAAAATACAGCAGAGTATTTTATGACTCTCAGGAAGGGATAGATTTCTTAAACAATACACAAAAGCAATAATTAAGGCAAACAACTGACAAAATCAGCTACATTAAAACATGTACTTTAGGGGCACCGGGGTGGTTCAATCGGTTAAGCATCCGACTCTTGATCTAAGTTGAGGTCTTGATCTCACGGTCGTGGGTTCAAGCCCCTCACTGGGTTCCACTAGGTGTGAAGCCTACTTAAAAAAATGTACTTTAAAATACATCGTAAAGATTATAAAAACATAGGCTCAAACCAGGAGATGATAGTGTAACACATTTAAAAGATATTAAAAGCGAAATATCCAAAACCAAAATACTTTCATGAAAGAATCTAAGAAAATGGTAAGCCAATGGAAAAATGGGTAAAGACTTGAAGAGCTAAGTCACAAAGGAGAAAACAGAAAAGGTCAATAAACATATGAAAAGATGCTCAATGTCATTAATGAAAGCAAATTAAAATAGGAATTAGAGGTCAGAGGGAGGTGGGGCCATGGAGGAAAGGCAGAGACATGCAATGTTTTTGGTTTTGAAGATGGAGGAAAGGGGACCGAGCCAAAGAATGTAGATGGAGAAGCTGAAGAAGACAGGGAAATGGATTCTGCCCTAGAGCCTCCAGAGAGGAGCATAGCCCCACGGGTACCCTGGTTCTAGCCCACTGAGACCTACCTGCCTTGGACTTCCGACCAGCGGAACTGTGACATAGTGAATTCGTGTTTCAGATCTTGCAGTTTGTAATAATTTATCACAGTATCAGCAAGAAATCAATAAAGTATTCAGTACTGTTGCTTTTCTTTTGCAAATGACAGAAACACATTTCTGTCTAACTTAAGAAAAAAGTAATTTATTATCCCATATCAAGCTTAGAAAAGTACCTGAGGAATAACTAGGACCATGGACTCCATTGGCTTAGGCTCACTCCCCATCTCTGGCTTTGTTGTTTCTCTTAAGTGTCAGCTTCCTTTTCTTTCCCCACGGAACTCGAGGTGGATATCCACCCCTCTAACCATCAACCATCGTCTTGGATTGGCCATTTTGTAACTTACTTACCCTAGAACGAACAACAAGGCCAAAGGGGCTAGGATGTACCGACATCCTGCCTCCCTGGGAAACCATAGGGATGAACCAGAGAAAAGTTTTTATAATATGAAGCTTGGAAGATCATCAAGTGTCTGTATCCTACTCAACCTGTTTTGGCCTTGATTGAGCTTCCATCCATCAGTCAGAGATAAACACAACCAGAAAAGATTAACTAAAAAGAACATTGATCCAGTTATTTAAAAGCATTTGGACCAGGATGCCTGGGTGGCTCAGTCGGTTAAGGATCCAACTTCTGCTCTGGTCATAATCTTACAGTTCATGGATTCGAGCCCAGCATCGGGCTCTGGGCTGACAGCTCAGAGCCTGGAACCTGCTTCTGATTCCGTGTCTCCTTCTCTCTCTGCCCCTCCCCTGCTTACTCTCTGTCTCTGTCTCTCTCAAAAATAAATAAACATTAAAAAATTAGAAAAAAAATTAAAGCATTTGGACCAACAACATTATCACGAGCAAAGTTCACCTACCGTATTGGTTTTCTGTTGCTGCCTTGACAGATGACCCCAGATTCAGAGGCTCACGCAACGTGGATTTGTTATTTCGCAGTTTGGTAGGTCAGTAGACTTGACTTGCCTGCCCCAGTCTTACCAGGTTAAAGTCAGAGTGCCGGCAGGACTACCCAGCTCCTTTCTGAGGCTCTAAAGTAGAATACACTTCAGGGACATTCAGGTTACTGAGCACAACACTGAGCTCTTTGTGGAACCAAGTTCGTGTTTCCTTGTTAGCGGTCAGTGGGACATTTCCCAGCTTCTTGGCCTCCTGCTTCTTCCATTTTCCAAGCCAGCAATGGCAGTCCAGTCCATCTTATGCTTTTGTAGGGGAGGAAATCTTTACCTCTACCCATCTTGGGTTTTCACCGAGACCCTTTAACACGAAGACAAATTAGCAAGAGGAAAACAGTTTACTACTGCATGCATTTGTATAGACTATGATCAGATATCCCACTCCTAGTTTACCACTAGAGCAGCTGTATGTTTGAGAGACATGTAAAATAATGCTCATAGCAATATTGTTCCTCATGGCAAGAAAAAATGTTGAAAAAAAACCTGTAGGAAAAATGCTGACTTATTAAAATGAATAAATTCTGTTGTAGGCAGTTAGCAGAATCAGGGTCATAACCTTGCTGAGCTCTGGGGCGCTATTCACATTGTTAGCACCTTTCATATAGATCATCGTGGAGTGGTATCTTCTGGAAGTTGTACAAATTTGTATGGAATACCACATATTGGGGAAAGTGAATTAATCCTAGCTATCAGCATAAAACATAATGTAGAACAAAAATAGCAAGAGTCAATTACATTTGCACCAAGTTAAACAGTAAGCAAACTGATCATTATGCTGTGAAGGATGTATACGTGTAGTAAAGCTATAAGAAAAATACAGGAATTATTAATGCAAAATACAAGCTACTATTAAATCCAGGGCAGGAAAAGAATGTGATCAGCTAGGCCAACAGGAAGCTTCAGAGTTATTCATGATAGTTTCTTAAGCTGGGTAGTGGATATTTGATGTTTATTAAATTTACTATTAATCTTTAAAAATATACATTTAAATATACCCATTGGTATATCCATTGTGTTATATGCCTGATACATTTCACAATAAAAAGAAATTTGACACAAGAATGGAGAAATCATGGTATAGTATGGTGTGATAAGAACTACAATAAGCTGAGAAAAATAAGACCAAATACTGTTAAATTTAATAATCGCAATAAATGTAACTTCCCTATTTTTTTTTTTCAACGTTTATTCATTTTTGTGACAGAGAGAGACAGAGCATGAATGGGGAAGGGGCAGAGAGATAGGGAGACACAGAATCGGAAACAGGCTCCAGGCTCTGAGCCATCAGCCCAGAGCCTGACGCGGGGCTCGAACTCACGGACCGCGAGATCGTGACCTGGCTGAAGTCGGACGCCCAACCGACTGCGCCACCCAGGCGCCCCGTAACTTCCCTATTAAAAGACAAAAATATTTTCAATGTGCCCCTTTCACTACTGGACAAATAACATGGAAAAAACAGTAAAAACTCAGTGAAAAAGCTCAATATTACACCATACTTCACACTAAGACCCATTTTTGTACATCTTTATGTTGACTATAGTTGCCATTCATTTTTGAAGATCATATTATCATTTGGCGCTAAAAAATTATTGTGAATGCCAAAAATTATTAAGCTAGAATAGTGATGTGAAATTTGATCTTAGAGAAGCAAATCCTTAGGTTTAGAGGACGGGGTAAAATTCCCTATTCTGTTGCAAAGCACCAGCCATGATTTATAGAACCTGAGAAGAAGCTATGCTATAGGATTACCCATCACTCACCAGCATCAAAGCTTGCAGAAAGGGTGCCAGCAGTTTGCAAAAAAATTCCTAGAGACACTAGTGCTCTGTCTGCTCACATGTCTGGTAATGCCCACATACCACATTTCCTGATGGCACAATAAATAATACTTGGACAAAAAAAAAACCCACAAAAAACATGAACATCTATGCTTTTCAGCCCCATAACTATTGAGACAGTTTCTGAACTGGTTTCAAGGTTATTTTGAAATTTATTTTGCAAATATTTAATTTTACATATGAAAAAGAATAAAATATAATAAAACATACATCTAAGTACAGCTAAAAGAACTCTTTACATATTTATAAAATAAAAATTCAAGTGAAATAAAGTATTGTCTCATAATGCGATTGGCACAGCCTTTATTTCCTTGGCGATACGTGAAATAATAATGTTTTAGAGCTGAGATCATTTTAGAATTGACAAAATGTGGTACAATTGATTTGATTATTTCTTCCTTTCCTATCTTACTGGCTAGAACGTATGAGCATCTACAGCTGAGCCCTCTGAATTGATCACGGACAGCTCAACTTTTCCATTCTTAAATCCAGAGAGATTTCCTGAATATTTTCTCTTAGTCCTTCTCTTAATTTTTTTTTGGGGGGGGGAATTATGTCTTAAATTTCATAAGCATACTTTCTTGCCTTTTGATGATTTCTTTTTTGTATCAGTCTGTGTGTGGGTGTGGGTGTTTGTGAGCGTGTATGATGAGTTCTTGAGTTAGCTACGAATACTAATTGGAATTTTTAAATGTTCTTGCTTAAATTGTTTCCTCCAGGTCAACTCTTCTGAGTATCAGTATCGTTCTTTGGAGAGTAAACCAATGATATTCTTCAAAGCTCCTTGTAAGGCTTGCCCATTCCTGTCTAGTAATGAAAAGTTTCGATTCTTGGTGTAGGCAACTCACTTACATCATTTCTACTATTGTGTATAGGTATAGGTAACTCTATCTCCTCAATAGGCCTCCCTTCCAAAAGCATGCTTAATTGAGATGCCTCATGTTTTCTGGAAAAGCAAGTCAACCTGCGTCTGTGCCAGAGGGCGTACAGGCAGAGAAGCTTGGCATGGTTGCCCCGTTAACCACCAACTCTACCCTCCTGCCTCCTACCTTAATTCTCTCTCAAATCTCAGACGAAGATGAATTCTGCTCTTGGACTCCAGTATCCATACTAAAATCCTCTTCTCTCTCAGGCCAGATTTTAAACATTTCTTTACAAAAAAGCTCACACTATTAGTGATTCTCCAGAGGACAGTTCTAGATTGCCGATCACCCTGTAGCGGGAAGGTGGGAGAGAGGGAGCCAGCGGGAACCACCTCTCTCCTTCAGTATCTGCTGCCTCAGAATACTGGGTCTGTCTGGGCAAGTCTGTGCTCAACGAGCACGGTACAGCGTGGATCAAAGACAGTGAGACCAATACTAAGCCCCGGCGTCTGGTGACCTTGACCTTCAGCCCAGATCAGGGAGCCTCAATAACTGGGCAAAGATGGATTGGATTTGCAGCCAGAAGACTTCAGAGATTGGCTGTGTGCTTGGAGAGGAAGCAGTTGCTAGCAATTCGGACGCCACTAACTAGTTGCACGACCTTGAGCAAGTTATTTAGAGGCCTTTGGGTTCAGAGTCTCCCCCTTGGTAACGAGAAAGGGTTTGCCCAGAAGATCCCTAAGTATCTCCCAGCTCTCGCGCTGTCTAATAAACACACAGCACGAGACTATTTGGGGCCGTAAGCTTTACTTTCTTCGTTGAGATTTTTCATTACTTTGTAAGCTTTTGTTATTTCGAAGATGACTTTCCGTGGTTAGAAATCTAAGTTGGCTCTGGTGTGCTTGTTATTTCGACACCTTTTTCATTTCAGTTAAAGACTTTGATGACAGTTTCCAGTGAGAGCATGGCAAAATAAAATCATGTTTTCTGTTCTAACATTTGTTTCATCTTTATCTTTTGTCAGCGGAAATATTGCTATTTGTCATTTCGACATTTTCCAGTGACACGTCTCTCCTCATTTGGGGCCTTTGAAGTTTCTCCCGACAGAATGAAGGCCTTTGCTAACAGTCCTCCGGGGCTGCTGCTCCTGACAGAGAAGGAGGTTCTGGCAAGCCTGCTCACGTGCTAATCAAGGTCTCTGGGCAGTCTCCTCTTCCCCATAAATAGAGCAGCGTTCAATTAGAGGACCAGGATTTGGAGGAGAAAACCCGCCTGGGGCTCGGGGGCTGCTGTTGCTTTAGTGCTGCTGTTTGGAAGTAAGCTTATTTATATTCAACAGATCCCACGTGTATCTTCCCCGATAGAGGCCTGGGGGTCCCGGGCCTGGAGGCAGAAGGGACAGCTGACCCGGTTATCCCTTCCCGAGCGGCACAGCTGGCCAGTGGAGCGTGGTGGGGGGGGAGAGGCCGTGCCGACTCCGTGGGTCACAGAGCCTTCCGGGAGGTGCATAAGGAAAGCATTCTAACTGCCTCCACTTAGATCATCGCCCCCAGATCCTGAATCGGGGCAAGCGTGTTGTCTGAGAAATAGGTTTGAAATCAGGATTGTTCTAGAAAACCCACAACCTCTGATACTTCTGCTCTGAAGGGGAGATTGAAGGAAGGATCATGTTCTTACCTGTAGGTAGATAGCGGAGAGAAATACTATGGGTGATGAGCGCAAGAAATAAATTTTGTCATTGGTAAGGGTGACAAGTGTTTAAGAAGGGATTTATTGGGCAATCACAGAGATTCAGTATTTGAATGGGGAGCGATTTTAGGAATACTCTAAACACGACCCCAGCTCTATGGAATCTGAGACCTGGAGAGTTTGTATGCCTTGCCCAGCACCCAGCATATTGCCTTACACATTAGAGCAGTTTATTAAACAGTTTTGGGTTAAGTGAATTAACCCAAGAATTAAGCCCCTCAATTCTGGGTGCGGGAGAATGGGAAGGCAGAGAGCTACAGGAGAGTCTCTGGCGCTCGCAGCCCCTCCTTTCCCATGGCCCGTTCTGAGTCTTGCTCTAGGACTTGAGACTTTGGCCTTTAGAAAAAGCAAGAGAGAGCTGTTTCGGCGCCTCCTTCCCCAGGTATAGAATAGCGTCCGCCAACGCACACCAGGAGAAAGCTGGGCACCGTCCCTGGTTTCCACCTCTCTAGTACCCCCATAATCAATCAATTAAACGCCCCGCCCATGCACGCCTGCCACGCCCCCAACCCTTCCCTGGTTCCTCTGCTCCAGGCTTATTATCCACCCTCTCCTGAGTCTAGTCCTTACACTATTAGGGTCATGATTTATGCAAGCAAATACATTCATACCGTTCCCCACTTTTCAGTGCCTTCGTGATAAAATCCGACCTTGTTCAAGTGATGTGGCCTTTTATGGTCTGTCCCCTCACTATTCTTGATGCTCTTTGCTTCCCATTCCCTTTCACTTGCACACAACAGTTCGACTATAGTGGAGCCCGTCGTTTGATTTACATTCCTTGCTGCTTCACGTGTTCGCATTGTGGCTATTGGTCAAACCCGCCCAGGTGTTTCTGCTCGGCTTCTTGCCATCACCTACCCTCCCAGGGAGCACCTTGCAACCTGGAGGAGTTTGCAGGGGGTCCCCTGGTAAAGGTATTGAGAGGAGCTCATCTATCTAATAGTGATAACATATCCTTCTGTAGCCAGTCTCCCCTCATACCAATAAGTTTAGTTATCCCCATTTTAGAGATGAGAAAAAACCTCGCTGAGAGATTTTAAATAATGGGCTGCAAATCATATGCCTAATAGGCAGCAAAGAAGGATTTGACATTACTCAATTAACCTTCCCATCAGTATCTCTCATCATTAGGGGCAGCAGCTACCTCTGCAGAATGCACAACACCTGTCTCGTCCTTATTTCCAAAACGACAAACAGAACTAATTATGCTCATTTAATCATGGTTGTCCCTATGGAATTTTTTTATTTGACTCTGAGTCTGGGCTGGAGACAAGTTTTCAATATAGAAGCAATGGTTGTAATTATAGTTGAAAAACTCCATCCATTTCAGAGCCAAATTACAGACTAAGTTGGTCACTGACAACCATTTTCTCAGGTAATTTCAGATGTTTAAAAAAGTCTAAAAACATTTCCCAAATGGCACCACTTGGTGTCGCTATTTGTATGTAGTTGACTGAACTGCCGTTTCTTTCTGAATTGTAGACAAATGACAGCTTGTTTACTTTAAAGAAGTACTTTGGGGCTAAACTGGAAGAGATCTATCAGAATTCAGCTTAAATTCTTCATTTTTAATTTTACTTTTCAAAACTTAATATCAAGCGACTTTGGGTGCATTTCAGTAGACAAATTCCAACGAACAAGTCTCGTATTAAAAATAAAAAGCCTCATCTTGGTGCACTAAACAGAAATAACGGCACCAGAAGGAAACCCTTAAAATACTGTCAAGGGCAAATCAATGCAAAGCGAATGGAATTTTTAGAATTGATTTCTTACAACTAGTAATTTGATTATTAGTGCCAGTTTAGTTTTGTTGTGCTGGAGATGCCGGAAGTACTTGGGTCCATTGAAATGGGTTAAGACAAATAATATCGATTGGATATTTGTGGCGTGAAGACATTGTGTTAAATGATTTATAAAGTCTATAAAGTATATAAAGTCTCATCATCTTCATCATTACAACCATTCAAATTTTTTACTTTCGTGTAACGCTCTGCAGCTTACAAGTCACTTTATCTTAACGATTCCCATGAGGCAGAGGGCAAATGTCAAAAATACTCAGGGAAACCATTAGAAATAGAGGAAAGACCGGGAAGCATCTACAAGTTACACATAAAAAATATATCAGAGTTTATTAGGCACTTGTTGATATTTGACTGTGTATTTTCCACAGTACTTGCTAAGATCATTCGATTTCTTCACAGCTTAAAAAAAAAATTAAAAACAAAGTCAAAGAGCGAATGAATGACCATGTTCAGTTTTTCAGTTCTAAAGATGATAACCTTCACTGAGGATCATGTCCTGGCTGGGTGAAAAATCAAGGTCAGCCACGGTACGTGAGTGCCCACTCCCGCATGACTATCAAATCTTTATGTTACACAGATTGAGCCTTGGGGTTTAGACCCGTATATCAAACTGCCTATTGGAAATTATTTCTTAGACATCCGCAGTTATCCAAACTGCACATATTTCAATGTAAAGCCGTTTCCATCCCTGTATCTACTGCACCCCACCCAGCACTCACCTGATTTCCCTCGTGTGATTCCAATCTCACCAAATGGCACCAACCTTCCAACCATGTTCTCCAAGCTGGAAAACCCAGAAGTCACCCTAGACCTCCTCTTTCTTTTGCCTCCCACATCCTGTCACTCAGGCCTCCCTGCCTCCTTGTCCTGTGAACACTGATGTCTCTCATAATCCGTCTTCATCTCTCCAAGTTCAAGTTCTCACCATCTCTCTCTCTCTCTCTCTCTCTCTCAGAAAAGGGCTACTCACCCAGCTTCTCCCCTCCTCTCCGCTTCAGATTGTTGCCAGAACCAGTCAAGAAAATCTAATCAAGTGAAACCCCTGTTCCGATTTTCTGGTAGCTAACCCTTAACTAGAGAATGAAATCCTTTTTTCCATGTCATGTAAGCACAGGACTCCATTAAGGTTTGCGCTATAGCAACACTGAGCTACCCAGCAGGTGTTCGATCAATTTTGGTCGAATTAATAAAGAATAACTGACAGCGCGATTTGATGGCCAATGGACTCGCACCCCAACCTGCCAATTGGCACATCACTATTAAAACTTTCTTCTTTGGGTCGTGGAGTTTTTCTTGGGTTCAAAAATCCTCAAAAATGATTGATTAAATCAATGTGTGAGTGCATGTGAAAAGATTTGGGAGTGTCAAGATGTGATTTCTTTCTTTCTTTTTTTTTTTTTTAGTTTATACGTACATTTTTTGGTGAGCCAGTGGTGTTTTGCAGTGCAGAGATGAGTCCTGTGGCTCGAGTATGGGGCGTTGCCGGAGGATGCTGCGGGTCCCCTTGACTTTCTTCACCGGCCATTGCTGGGAAGAAACCTGCTCAAGGAATTCTGACTGCCACAGCCGGCTAACCTTGGGCAAGTTATTCTACTTCGGTTTCTCCTAAGCAAAGTTAAAAGAGCAACATTAACCTACCCCCCACAGGCATGTTAATAAGTACATTTCCCCCCAAAGTGCAATGTACGAGTTTTCATTAGTCATAGGGCTACAATAATAGTTAATTGTCCCTAGTTCTCCTTGTTATTTACTGCTCGTTCAAGCAAAAGACGTTCGTGAAGGGATCAAGGGGGGGAAAAGTTGTAAAATATGCTGATGTACCAAATAAGTTGCCAAGATCATAAAAAAATGTAATCAAGACTACAGAAGACCTTCTGATTTCCATCCCAACGAATCATTAGAGATTCTGTTGCAAACTCATTTTCTTATCTCATATCTCCAAGTCAGCTCCTCTGCCAAGGACTTAAGGACTCAATTTATCATCTCCTTTAACAGGTACCTTGGCTGCCAGTGTCTTGGCTCTGGATCTACCCAACTGATTCACAGAAAAATTGATCCTGACTCAGAATATTTGTGCTCTTGGTTTTAAATGCAAATGCCTAAGTGCTGAAGTAATAGACAATATAACCCTTATACTACCTACGTATATGCAACTTTCACTTCAATCTCCTCTTCTGAAAGACAAATACTGCCTTTGGAATCAACCGTGTGTATCATACCACAACATATCCTTCCCTTCTCTCTCCACCCATCAGGACTTGCAAAGGAAAAAGTAAGACAGAGAAAACTTTCAGAAGTGTCTCTAGAACATCAAAAAGCGAAGTGGCTTACCAAGGTTTATATCGTAGTGGACTGACTCAATCTTTCCAATATACCCCCTTAGTCAGTTGACAAAACAACTACAATGACTGATTCTACACCATAAAGACAGAGAAACAAATCAGTAATTATACTGAGTTTCTCAATAGAGATGAATCATCATGGCATTAGAAATACTAGAAAGTCCGGAAATAGGCCACTAAAAAGGCTTCCATATTCTTCCTTTTAAAAGTATAAACCAGCTAACCATTGCCTGTATCCAGTCCAGGGGAAGACTAGACTGGACACATGCCTCCCAAGCATCTAGTCTGGAACTTTCCCTTTTTTAGCTCGGTAATCTCTCCCTTAAAATATGGCTCCCTCTCTCAATGTTTTATTTCTCAGATTTACGGCCACCTCAACCATCTTTCGGCTCTTTTCCTCTGTTGCAAATTAATTGAAAACATCATGGTACAGAATCATTAATGTGTGAACCTTTAGATGTTGGGGTGATAGAAGTAGTGATTTTCCAAACGAGAACACTGAGACTTGAAAGGATTTGCCCAAGATGCATAGTTAATGCCACAAATAGCTATGAGACTCAATCAAGAAAAACAAAATCAGGTTTGAAAGCACAAGTTCATCTATATTTGGAAAATAATATTCATTCCAACTTTGATTCAAAATAAAATACTGGTCTATTACATTTATGTGTTGAACCATATGAATGAACATTTTTGTAGGTTGAAGATTCTATAGTATGTGTATTCTACCCTGATGTGTGATTATCAGAGAGCATGATTCCTTCCTCACAGTTGAACATTTATAAATATGTTATTATATATAGCTTATTTAATTTATTTATTTATTTTACATTGATTTATTTTTGAGAGACAGAGAGAGACAGAGCACGAGTGGGGGAGGGGCAGAGAGAAGGAGACACAGAATCCAAAGCAGGCTTCAGGCTCCGAGCTGTCAGAACGGAGCCCAATGCGGAGCTCGAACCCACAAACCGTGAGATCATGATCTGAGCCGAAGTCGGACGCCCAACCAACTGAGCCACCCAGACGCCCCTATAGCTTATTTATTTATCACCTATTCACTCAACCCACATTAGACATCTTTGACTTTTCTTCCTGCTCCATGTTTAATCAGTCACAACCTATCAGTTTTAGCTCTTTGTTATTTCTGCAATGCCTTCTCCTTCTCTCCATTCCTAACAGTTTTTTCCTTAGATCAAAGGGTGGCAAAGATGTTTGGTCAGTACCTGATGGTAAATATTTTCAGCTTTGGGGGACGAACAGTCTCTGTCATGATATCCAGCCCTGACATTGTTGTGCTGAAGCAGACATAAGCGATATGTAAGTGAATGTGGTTGTGTTCCAGTAGAACTTTATGAACATTTTGCTCTGATATTTCATCTGGGTTGCTGCAACAATTCTAATTTAAATCCTTAGTCCAGTCCTTAATACTGCTAATCTGATCATGCCATAGCCTGCTTAAAACCCTCAACACCTGCTTTCACCCACTGGAAAAAGTCCAGAATCTCTAAAGTCCATGCTGTATAAGACCATTCAAGATTTGGTTTCTATAAACTTTCCCAGTCTCATCTCTCCTTACATTCAGGGCTACACTATTCAGTTTATCTCAACTGGACTGTGTGCAGCTTCAGAAATCTTCAGTGAATGTCTCCTCCAGGTCTTTGATGTGTTGTTTATTCTGGGTGGGTTATGCTCCTTCCTCAAAACCTCTCTTACTTCTCTAAATTTCATGTATACATGAATTCTTATCTTTGATATCACTTCCTCCAGGAAGTCTTCCTTGACCCAAAACTGGAATAAGTGTGCCTCCCACGGACACCCATTAAAAAAATTCAGGGCACCTGTGTGGCTCTGTCGGTTAAGCATCCGACTTCTCTCTCTGCTATCATCACAGAGCCCGCTTCGGATCCTCTGTCCCCCTCTCTCTCTGCCCCTCCCCTGCTCACTCTCTCTCTCTCTCTCTCTCTCAAAAATCAATTAATTTTTTTTTTTAAAAATTAGATCCATTGTGTTGCAATATCACTCTCCCCCTTGGGAAGTTAGAGGGCAGAGAACTGTTTATCACGCTATCCTTGAACCTGTTATAGTAGCACAGTATTGAGAGGCACGATAAATGTTTGTTAAATGGGTCCATGTACATGTTCATACTTTGGGGACGGGTACAAATATGATCTAGCCAGAATGTGGGGATCGTAACAGATGCATATGGCACATAAAATTTATGAATAACTTTAGCACATGTTATCTTATGTAACTGATCTTCTCACCGTGTTAAGTAGGTCTTGCAAAAAATCATCTCTATTTTGCAACTGGGGTTTGTTTCATTTTGTTTTGTGGAGAGAGTCTACTTTGCATTGTTTGGAGATGGGAAGAAAGTTACTATTAGTCTTGAACCTCACAAGGATGTGATTTAAAACTGTGTTTATCAGTCCGGACCATCTGTGTCTAATGTTCTGGTTAAGTATGTGGACATAGGCTACTGTCTACGTCAACGACATGAAGGTCATCCCCCCAAACCTGCCACAGTCTGACTCCCCTGAAGGCTGGGCCCCGCTTGGAGGCAGTCAGGTCTCGGTGCAGCCATTGCCTTTGCTGGTAACCACATAGTGAGGAGAGGACAGCTCCCAGCAGGCCCTCGCCTGGTTCTAGTGAATAATTCATTAGGATTGCCACTGGCTGGGGAACATCCTTCTTTCACTGATTACTTGCTTTTATCCACCCATTTATCTTCATTAAAGACTTTGTTTCCTCTCAAATACTTGTCTCCAATTTTCTCATTTAAAGCTATTTTTTTTCCCCTGGCTTTGAGGTTTTTAGATTCACTCTCTTTCCACCCATACCAACGCTAACCACAAATTCCCAATGCAATGAACGTTTAAATCGGAAAATTGCTCTCAGTGTTGAGACATAACCAAATTTCACAATGTTCAGTCTTGACATCTTGAGTATAGGGCATAGACTGGTCAACTACTGCGACCCCTCCCTAGAGACTTCTTTTATGTGAAGATTAATGATCAGTTTCCCTCACCAATGACATTTCATTTTACATAGCTGAACTTCTGAATAAGTCAATTAAAAGTCATTTGGCAGGTGAATGTTTGATTTCTCACATTCCAAAATTATTTTAAAGAATACATATTCAATAGTCACTGTCAATTTCATTTTCCCCCCTCTGTATTTCAGTGGTATTGAGGGGAAAAGATTAAAGTTTGTTTTGTTTTGTGTTTTCTTTTTCAGGATTTCATGATTGTTATGATTCTGGTGCCAACATCTTTTTGTCATGAGCTGTATTCTATGATTTTACTGGTGATTAATATGATTAGTGGAAAAATTACCACCCGTTAATTTCTGAGCTCATTCTTTTTCATCTTTTTCTGAAGATGGGTGCCATGTTGCCAGTATCCAATCCATTATAAGAGTTTTGAAAAATCATTGTAAGTTAATTAAGTTTCTTGACTAATTTCCTTAATAGCCTAGGGCATTTGTCATTCAGACCTATTGCTTAATATATGTCCATGTTTTCCGACCATTTTTTCACTTACTCTTTGAAAATAGCAATTTTTACAAAGTCTGCATTAGTTCCTAATTGTTCAAATTTATCTTCTTCATTATACCTGCTAAAGACCTATTTTAAAATGAGTTCATTTTCCCTGCTATTTTAGAGTTGTTTTTGTATCTTATATCCTTTGTTTATTGCAGGAATTAAGTTATTCCAGTATATTTTGCCTTTCGTTTTGGGAACAGCTAAAAAAATACTTTATGTGTATTTGGCATAACATGTAATAACTAAAAGTAACTCACCTAGCTTTTGTTTTAAATATATCTTACTACCAATCAAACCAAGACGGTTTACTCTAGCTTCCATACTAGAGGATTTTCTTACCACCCATCTAGAAAATGTGGTCCTGAGTAATGACGTTTTAATGCTTTGAAAGTACTTAGGCAAACAGAAAGAACAAACAAACAAATGCAAAGTACTCACAATTTTTTTTTTGCCTTCATGGAAAGTTTTTGGTCTTCGGTGTTTTAAAATTTTTTCATCTGCGTCTTTGTCTCTATTTTACTTTTTTTATTTTAAACGTTTATTTACTTAAAAATTTAAAAAAATATTTATTTTTGGGAGATGGAGTCATATGGGGGAAGGGCAAAGAGACGGAGACACAGAATGGGAAGCAGGCTCCAGTCTCTGAGCCGTCAGCACAGAGCCCGACGCGGGGCTCGAATCCACAAGCCATGGGATCATGACCTGAGCTGAAGTCGGACGCTTTACCTGCAGAGCCACCCAGGAGGTTTATTTACTTACTTTTGAGAGAGAAAGTGCTTGCAACTGGGGGAAGTGCAGAGAGAGATGGGGAGAGAGAAGCCTAAGTAGGCTCTACTGTTTTCTGTGCAGAGCCCCACAGCAGGGCCCCAACCCACAAACCACCCAGGCACCCCTGTCTCTATTTTAATATTTGCATCCAGAATGTATTCTAATATGAAAAAAAGAATACTTTGAATTTGATAGATACCTTGCAAAATACCTTCTCTTATAGTTTGTACATTGTAGGGGGGCAAGGTCTGAATACCTAAATCCATCAAATAATTGTCTCCAGAAAACCCTATTAAGTCTTGGTGTGTAGTCAATGAGGTTTATAATAGTGCTAAAAATGATAATTTTTTTCCTTTGTTATTTTTACGTTGCATCGACCATGAATGAGGAGGCTGGGGCCAGTCTCCATCCTGCAATTTCAAGCCTGGGTGGAAGGCTCTGCATTCCTGCACAAGACTCCTTCCATCTTGGGGTCCCAGATTCACTTTCCTTGTTGCTACAAGTCAAAGGTAGGTCTTACTCAGTGCTTTTGCCAGAACACCCAGGACCCCTTGATTTCTATTTGTACTGGCTATTTCCAGCACACACCTGTCCTCTTTGCCCATCCGGCCTCCCCCACCCTCCAACTTGCACCTTGTTCCTCTCTTCTCACTCCCACACATCTCCCGGTGCGGCTCCTGCCTTTCCATCTGGGGGACCAGATTCTGCTTCCCTCACAGCTTCTCTGAGAATTGTCAGTTTCACTAAAAACAAACAAACAAACAAACAAACAAAGCCCCAAACTAAAAACAAAACAAATGAACACACACGAAATACATCTCCTCATAGAGCACCACGCAGGACATACCCGAGCCTCTCCTGCATGTTGGACCCGTTGTGTTTTCTCCTGCAGGCTGTGCGCTCATCGCCCCTAGCCGGGGATGAGAACACTTGAAGCCTTCATTGTCTTCTCATTCACTCGACAGCCGCTCAACTTTTTGCTGTGATTTAAACACATACCCTTCCCCCCTTTTCCATGGTCCCAGAATCACCTTTGACCCATTTCTCCAATCCAATTCTTTAGGATGGCACGGTCTCAAGGACACCTCTAGTCGTAGAATCCTGAGGGCACACGGGATGTCCAGAGTGAGGCCATCTGAATGGAGCGTATGTTTCTGTGCCCCTGGGTGTCTCTTGTTTGCTCTTGTATTTCTGTCACTTCTACAGGGAAGCAGAAGTTACTGGGTAGGGAGCGATGGCCAGCTCCCCTCACCGATTTCCTTGACAACTCTCAGTTCTCTGTCACTGGTTTCCTGGGTCTGTGGCCAGCCCTATGCTGTTTTCTCTCCCTTCTCCTCATACTTTCGAGTGGTCTGCAGTTCCTCAGGGTCAGCCAATCTGTGATGGTCCCACTGCTGCTGAGGGCTGGTTATTGCCTGGGTGTCAGATCCACGTTCTCCATTGACTTCCCAAACGTGGAATGAGGAATCCTGGGTGAAACTTTATAGTCATTTATGCTATATCAGAAGCATTTCATCTGGGAGCTCAGAAAACCTTGGTGTGGAGGCAGTGACTCCCACTGCCCCCATTCTAGGGCATGTAGGTTTTGCTATTCTGATCCAAGTTGGTTGTTAGTGGGGTTTGACCCTTTGGGTGTCTGTTTATCATACAGAATCAGAGCAATTCATGGCAAGCCCCGTCCTTTCCTGACAGTGGGGAAGGACTGTGTGGTCTGGGAAAGTTTGAATACTTATTTTATTGTAAATAGCATGCCTAGGGTGGCATGCAGGGATATGTTTTTTTATTGCTATTAATATCTTAGAGTGGTTGGCAGATGTGTTATTTCCATAGATACCACAGGGTGGAAAGTGGGTTAGGTACTTTCATGCGCATACTGGATGTCAGTGCTGTTCTAAAATAGGAATGCACTATTGGTGATGAAGCACAAAGTACCACCAGATGCAGAGGCTAATGTTAGTGGAAACCAGTGTATAGTGTGGTAGAGAGCTAACTCCTTATAGAAAATAATATCCTGCTCTGGAGGTTATTAGAAGAACTTGAATTAGTTCTAAGACAGTTGCCTTGGAAAAATATATATGTCAGGCTAGAATGAGAATGTGTGGTAGTGTATGGGGGGGGGGGCATTGGAAAAGGCATTGTTTTTGCTGCCCAGAACCTCTCAGCCTCCCTCCATTCACAGTCACCCCACCATGTGCCTAGAGAATTCCAGTCTTTTCAGTGATCAGTGAGAGGAACCAGAACCTACCTCTTGAACCAAGTAAAGTCCCTTTCTTCCCCACTCCCTAGGTCTCTCTCTCTCTCTCTCTCTCTCTCTCTCTGTCTCTTGGTGTGTGTGTGTGTGTGTGTGTGTGTGTGTGTGTATCTTAAAAGAGAGTTATCTCTAGACACAATATGAGTCTCGCGGTCAAATTCTATCTAATCCAGGCGTCCTGGCAACTTGGGTGTGCCTCAAACAATGACTATGTGTACACCAAGGGGATCAAGATTCCGGCATGTTTTGTCATGGGAAGCTCATACCGATGTTGGCACGCAGTGACAATATTTGAGCATCAATGTGAGGAAGAAAGACCATTCTCTCCTTCTGACATCTAGAGAAACTGTTCCCAAGCCAGAGGTTGCAGGGTGGCTTTCTGTCCCTATAGGGCTTGAAACTGCCAGCCCCATGTGTCGGTGACAGCTGTAATGGGGGAACACATGATCCTCTGGCACTGGGCATGTGTTCATTTTCTCTGCTTGGAGGACCATCAGTCAGATCGACTCACTGGATTTGAGGGAACCCAAAGAAGGTGCTAACTGTGTAGGAAAGAAAGAAAGACATGTTACAAGGTGGGAGTTGGAGTTCAGAAAAATTTAATCAGAGTAGTAAATGGGTGGGCACTGTATTGTACTGCTCAAGACATATCAGTGACTAAATCACTAAAACAAACTTTTCCCTGGATATTTTTCTTCTTGTGTTGTGCTTGCCAGAGAAATCAGATTATGCTAGGAAGTAACCCATGAGGTTTTTATTTCAACATCTTGTGCTAACAAGTTCACCTATCTTCACACTGCACCTGTCTTACCAAAATCTTTATTAATGTAGATTATCAAATGAAGGAGTATCAGTCAGGTTTTCTTTTACTCACTAATGACAGAATGCAGAAACTGGCAAAAAGGAAAATCATAGTTTCAATCGTTGTTTGATCTAGGCTTTCAATTGACTTCATCAGAATAGACTTTTTCTCCATTTCTGGGCTCTGACTTCTCTTGAGTAGCCTTCATTCTCTGATTTCTTGTGGTGGCTCCCAACATTTCTAGGCTTATACATTTTCAGATTAAAATTTGTAGATGTGAGAACAGAATTCTTTTCCAATAGTCTCAGAACAAGCCTGGTGTAGCCAATGGATCGTAACTGGATCACATTGCTGTGCCCACATTGTCTGTTCTGATGGGCTGGATGTGAGTCACATGTCCACCACAGCATTAAAAATGGGTTGAAATGGGGGAGATGTGGTTTCCCACAGAAAATTCAGAATAGTAGAGGAATGATTTCCACCCATCACTCTGCTGTTTAGATTGGGCAGAGTAAATGGTGGTATAATGAAAAGTGGGAGCTACTTAGAAACAGGATTCAGCTCTTTCCAGCCCTTCCCTGCCAATCTTATGTGTTCTTCACTCAGTCATGATGAGACTGGAGCCTACCTTCTTGATTCTATGTCATGGCCGCACATAGGTTTGATGGGGAGGATCCAAGAAAAATAATTTTACAAATGTATTAAAATGAAAAACAAAAAAACATAAACAAAATGAACCGCAGCAGGGGAAGTCAGAAGGTGAAGTTAAGATCTGGGGCATCTGCCCTGGAGGCCAGTAGCTCTGGTAATGTTGCTCCCCAGCCTTGTTTGCTCTGCCCCAGGCTAGGAGCAAGGAATTCATTTGAAAACTTTTCAGACTCAGCACATCTGTCTGCCTGAGGGCCCCATGTCCTGGGGAAGCAGCTTTGACAGGCTCTTTTTACCCTTCTCGCTAACAGGAGCAGGGCTGCGGCATGAGGGAGAGCCATCAGCTTGGTGCCTCAGGAGGGGCTCTGTCATTGTGACTTTTAACCCCCTGTGAGGCAGCCTTGATGGTAGCATTTTATTCGACTGTTCATTTAAAATTGAGATGCATTCATGAGCTGGCATCTGGACCCCATAGAAATGAAGATTTATTTTTCATGTGACTGTCTTTAGTGATTACACATGAAAGGAACACCGGGAAGAGTGTGAGGAAGGGAGGAGGCCGGGCTTCTCTTTCTCCTGCACCCCTCACCAGGGTTAGAGCACAAGCTGAGTGCCAGGGGCTGCCTTGCAGACTGGTTTCTGTCCTAACTTAGTGAGGAGATGCTAAGCCTGGGGGACTCTGTGGACTACAGGGAGGAGCAGAGATCTGGGGAACAGGCAACCCATACTGACTTGCTCAATGACGTTGAATGGAGCCTGCATTTTATATCTATCTATCTATCTATCTATCTCCAAGTGAAACCTTGGTTTGTGAGCATAATTAATTCTAGAAACATGCTTGTAATCTAAAGCACTCATATGTCAAAGCACATTTCAAGAACCATTGGCTCACTTTGATCATGAGCCATTCGGTGTCAAGACGTTGCTTGTTTATCAAGTTAAAATTTATTAGAAATGTATAGAAACATACGTATGTATGTATGTTTGTGTGTATATATATATAGAGAGAGAGAGACAGAGACAGAGAGAGACAGAGAGAAAGAGTTTGACTAAGTGATTGCTAAAGTGCTACCTGGTGCTGAAAACTTATGGGTTCTTCTTCAGCTGGATCTTGACGTTATCTTCATCATAATCTTCATTGCTACGTCCTGGGCATCGTATTCAACATTTACACACATGGTGCCAATGTATCCTGACTCCAACCTTTCCAGGTTGATGTTATTAGCATCATTTCACAGATGAGGATACTACATCCCAGAGAAGTTACACATCTTGCTCCGGATTACTTAGCTATGAAGAGGCAGAGCCAGGAAACGGAGCCAAGATCCCTTTGATTCTGAAATCCATGGTGCCTACTCAGAGGAAGGCAATTTCTCTGCCAATGATGGATTCATGTTTTTAAATTAATGCATTAATTTATGATAATTTTCCAGTCAGATCTATCTAAAATCAAATACAGATCATTATATTTTTGAACCTGAGACAATTGGCTCCCCTCAACAATATCTATTTGCATATCTGTAAGAGGAGAATAATACTATTTGTACCATAATAGGTGAGGCAAGTTGAGTTGAAGTAAGAAGAATGTGGAAACTCGCTGAGCATTGTTGATACTAACTGGTTTATAGGCCCTTTTCTCTCTTCTTTATTAAACAAAGGTAAGATCCTAAGAAAGAAGACATCACTTTGCTGTTGTTGCACTGAGCACATTTCAATTGGGTTTCGATTAATCCTTTGTTGGGATTTGTGAACGAAAATACTTAAGACTAATAACAAGTTCAGTCTGAAATCATATATGACCTAGACATGGCTCTCAAATCAATGGTAAAGAATCTTCTGAGAGATTATATGTATTCACTGAAAGCCCTAAGGCACGACTAGAATGTGTGGGAGGAAGCCAGAGATATCAGCTCAATAAAAGAAACAACTCACCAACAATTTAAGCTGTTTAAAGAATGAACAACAGTCTCAGAAGGTAGTGAATCTTCTATCATCCTAGGTTTTCAGGTGCACGGGGAAGAAAGAAGTTCTTTGTTGCACAGGGTTACACTTGAAGACTTTTAATAACTCTCTTGGTGCTAAGACACTATGCTTCAGAGATCCTATGAATCTGCTAAGACTTAATGGTGCCATGGAGGAGCCAAAAACCTCAGGATGCATTTTTTACATACTACTCATTCATTTAGTGTGTGTGTGTATGTGTGTGTGTGTGCGTCTACTAGACCCTAGCCTAAGCAGTACTAGGGATATAAGTAAGATATATTCCTTCCTCACGATGAGCTAATAGTCTGACAAGGGAGGACACATGTAAAATAGAAAAGGCAATAAAATTTGACCGATGTTATGTTGGAAGACTCTATATGCACACATGGAGGTAATTCGTGCTTTCTGTTTTGGTTTAATAGCTTGATTTCTTTGTTATTTGGCCTACCTTTTGGTTTTGAACATTCTAATTCAGGCACTAGCTTTTTCTGGGCCAGTTCTGGATATCAGGTCTGTAAATAGCAATCAAGGGGAAAGGACACTCCTCACTGCCACCCAACAGGAAACTGACTTCCCCTAGTAAGTCTACCTGTAGATACTATTTGAGATTTAGTAGTGTAGGTGGGGTTGGAATAATGAGAAAGGGTGGGCTTTTTCTGGGATAGGAGATAAAATGGAGAAAAGAGAACCAAACAATAGTCAACAATAGTAGGGACTCACTGGTCCATGTGTACTTTTAGGTTGTTTTATTTCCAAGGGTAGAAAAGTATCTACTGACTGTAGAATGATACAGCTTTGGGGATGCAAACCACAATTCTTAAGTCACTACTTTCAGTGTAACACACAAAAGAATCTAGAATGAGCTACCATTATATAACCTGAGAAGGTTGCTGTCATGACCTTCCAATGTAATTGGTAGAAGAGGCTTTAGATAAGCTTTATTCCTTTATTCCTTCAACTTTTTTGGAAACAGCTTTGTTTTTCTATTTTGAGAAAGTCAAGAGAGGGGATTTATTCTTGTTTTTCCAGCACCCTCGCCCATAGGGCAAGATCAAAGCCCATGGCTTCGTTACAGAAAGCTGCAAAGTCTACCCCAACTTCTTGTCATTCTTACCCTTATACACCAGTCAGGTCCTCACTGACAGGCTCACTGTCCCTTGGACATGCTACTTGTTTTCATAAATCCAAGCCTTGTCCATGCTTTTCCTTCCACCTAGAACACCCTTCCCAATCTTGTCATTGGCTCATTGGTGAAGGTTTCAGAAGAAATTACATTTTTTAATCTTTCCTCATGCTTCCAGGCACAAGTATCCATTGTTGTATTTTCTGTGCTCCCATAATTCTATCCCTTTTTGTGTTTTGGCCTTTACCATGCTGTATTGAAATATATTTTACATTATTTCTGGCTTTCTTTTTTGATTATGATCTTCTGGAGAACTGGGACTGTAACATCGATTTCTAAATATCCATAATCTATTATAATGCTTTAGAATGGATATTCAACAGATGTATGAAAAATGAACAAGGTAAATCAGATATACCTGGGAACTAAGTGAAATCTCCTCTGTACTCTCAAAATTCCTATTTATTTCCTGTCACAGAAGGCACCCTAGAGTGGATTTATTACTCTGTTGTGGAAAGAATGTTAGTCTAAGAACCAAGATACTTGAACATACTGCCATCCTTGTCAGCTACTTGTTGAGCAAACTTGAAAAAAAAACTCTTGGTTTCCTCAATCCATAGAATCAGTGTCAAAAGAGACAGTCTTAAAAGTCCCTACCAACTAAATGATATAATTCTGTAAAGCAGCCAATGGCCCAATGATAATGTTTTTAAAAAAAATTTGTTTAACGTTTATTTATTTTTGAGACAGAGAGAGACAGAGGATGAATGGGGGAGGGGCAGAGAGAGAGGGAGACACAGAATCGGAAGCAGGCTC
>NW_026057586.1:12591331-12782551 GCF_023721935.1 Panthera uncia | reverse complement strand
GCATGAACGGGGGAGGGGCAGAGAGAGAGGGAGACACAGAATCGGAAACAGGCTCCAGGCTCCGAGCCATCAGCCCAGAGCCTGACGCGGGGCTCGAACTCACGGACCGTGAGATCGTGACCTGGCTGAAGTCGGACGCTTAACCGACTGCGCCACCCAGGCGCCCCCTGAATTCTGAAACTTGAGCCAAATGCTTGTGTGACACTGGATACATCACATACTGTCTAAGTTTTAGGTTGGTCATCTGAAAACTGGGAATGAGATGAGAGGTTTGCTTTGGGACTGGGATGAGCAGGCAATAATGTAATTCATTTGAAAATGAATTTTAAATTTGACTATTAATTATTTACCGTACTTAGTTGTTAATTATGTCATGGCAGCTAAGATCAAGCCACCCTCATCTCTTGACTGACCTACCTCAGTAAACTCCTGACCATCCTCCCTGCTTCCAGGATAGAAACTTTAAAAATTATATCTGATCACATGATTCCCTTGCTTCGAACCCTCCAATGGCTTCCATTTTAAACTTAGAATGAGATCCTAACTCTTTGTGTGGTCTACAGAAACTCTTCTGTTCTGACTCCTGCCTACTTCTTCAATGTCTTCCCTGACCATTCTTATTCCTGTGCTCTAGGCCACTGACCTACTGGCCCCCTAATAACACATCCTGCCTTGGGCCTTTCTCCTTTCTCTCCCCTTGGTTAGGTTCTGTCATCATTCTGGTCTCTGTACAAATATTAAATACTAGGAAGGTAGTTCCTGCCCAAAACATACCTCTTTTTACCTGGAAGAACTCTGTATCTCTTTACCCCTAAGACTTACAGATGTTTAGTGACTTGTCCAAAATTACTGAAACAGTAGAAATTAGAATGCCCTCAAAATAAAAAGAAAATTGATATGAGAAAAATCTCTCTCCTTCTAATAAAAAAATTAAAACCTAGAGGTTCTGTGTGTGTGTGTGTGTGTGTGTGTGTGTTTTAAGATTAGATTCAGATAGATTAACACTATTCTATTTCTTTAATGTATGAAGGGCCCACTTCCAGGTTTGTTGAGTGAAAATTTACTAATGCAGCTGCCACTGGGGTCACCAATTGTCATTACATATGGGTGGTGGAGCTTTGCATTTCACACTATGTTTCATATTCTGCAAACCATGGGACACAGACTCGATTAATACCTCAAACGTAAACTTAATATGAAAATTGGGACTGCGTTTTCTAACTGGCATGCCCAAACAAACAAACAAACAAAATATATTTTGCAGTCACCAGATTTTACCAGCTGGCACAATTTTAATGTTCGAATGTTTCAAAGATGAATGGGAGGGAAAATGCTTGACAAACACATTTCACTAATGGCAATCTATCTGTGAATAGGTAAATAGACATGAATTAACTGCTTTAAAATGATTATGGGAGATGCTTAAATGGGCCACACCGGGCATAAATCAATATCCACTGTTACAATCTTTTGCATGGTGATTAGAGTTAAAAGACAGTAAAAATACTTTTAGTGGGTGGCTGGAGGTTAAGTAAGGAGCAAATGACAGTATGTTGCCAGGTCATCTGTCCCAGTTTCATGTGTACAGTTGAAGGTCTTACTTGGTATTCAGACTGACTTTAAAAATGTTTTTGTGTTTGTAATTGCAAAAATAATTAGTATAAAATATAGAAAAGACAAGCAAAAAAAATAGTAAAATAAAATCACCACCAGAGGTCACCATTACAAATATATACAGTACAACCTTGGATTGCGAGGAACTTGTTCTGCGAGTGTTCCGCAAGATGAGCAAATATTTCCAGTAGATTTCAACTTGATAAGTGAGTGATGTCTTACAATTCAAGTAGTACGTGATGTGGAATGTCACATGATCACAACTAGCCAATGGTTCTTCTCTCTCTGTCTCTCTCTCTGGATTGTGGGTGATCTCCCATTCTCGAACGCTTGGTCTCAGGCTGTGGTGTTTGGCAGAAATCAGTGATTTTTTGGAACGTTGGGAGGTGCCCACAACTGGCACTAGTATATTTTTTGTCACTTCAAAGCACCTATGGACTGTCCTTTGTATTTCCGTACAAGAGGAAGCTTAGGAATGCTTTGCTTCATTCTAGGTCGGGCCGCCTGCAGATCTAGACCCTTTCCTCTGCTGCCTTGTTGCCAGTTACATTCAATACAGTATATGACAATAGTTTGTTAATACTGTACTGTAGTCAACATTCATGTGAATGTAGACAATGGCCCCCATGCAGAAAAAGGTTGAAAAAAAAGAGATAAGAAGAAGGAGATGATTACAGTGGAAGTTATGGAAATCGAGAAATACAAATGAGTTTTGCGAGTGGCTGAAATTGCAAGATTTTATAAGAAGTCTACATCTGTATCTCGTCTGTAGAGAAGAAGGAGGAAAAAAAAGGCAGAGGAATCCCTCACTTCAAATGAGATTAGGGAGATGTGTAAAACGTGGGAAACAGTGCAAACTTTTGTAAAAAAAAGCACCACCCGAATAAGACTGTAGCAGTGCAAGCGACGAATCTGTTTAACGACAATGCAATGTCACATGTCTGCAAAATTCTCAAAAGGAGGCAAAAGCAAGTGTCATTGGATAGGTTCCTTGTTAAAGGTGCACAAAAAGAAGAAGATTCCGTTGAGCCAATAGATAGCAATGATTCCATTAGTGATAGTGAACGGCGTCCTACACAATAACCCTCCTCTCTCTTTGCCTCCCTTACACCAGCCACAAAGGTTGCAAAGGTACATGCAGGTTAATTTGTTCGTTTTTCTTCATATTTTGTATTTTCCTTATTATTTTATTATATTACAGTATTGTAATCATTTTTATATGAATATTTTTTGGTTATGGAACTAATCATCTGAGTTACCATCATTTCTTTTTTTTTAATTTTTTAAAAAAATGTTTATTTTTGAGAGAGAGAAAGAGAGAGAGAGAGAGACAGAGTACGAGTGGGGGAGAGGCAGAGAGAGAGGGAGACACAGAGTCTGAAGCAGGCCCCAGTCTCCGAGCGGTCAGCACAGACCCTGACACAGGGCTCGGACTCAAGAACTGTGAGATCATGACCTGAGCTGAAGTTGGACGCTCAACCGACTGAGTCACCCAGGCGCCCCTCCATTATTTCTAATAGGAAAAATTGCTTTGGTATGTTTCTGGAATGAATTATTTTTGCAAACCAAAGTTTGACTGTATATATGTTCCCCATGGTTTAAATTCAGGGACTCCAGTGCACATGGGATCTGAGCTCCAGCTATAGGATGAGATTAATCTTCTGACAATAGCAATCTTTTGCCTTATTTCTAAAGCACTGAAAGCCTGTCAAGGTTTATTTACTCAGTATGCCTTTGAAATTAGGAAACTCTGAGTGCCATCCATTGTGTAGCTGAAGGGGATAAGAATATAGTTGGTGTGATACGAAAATGGACAATGGTGCGATGAATGGCAGAGTGAATAGTCTGGGTTGTTTCCCCTTCAGAGGACACGTGTTACCTCCACATGCAAAGGTTTCTCTTTTCAGAGTCCTTTGGGTTCTATTACAACAATGAATATGTCAGAAAGCCATAAAGATAAAGGGTATTTTCTTTATATGTTGCAAAATAAAGAAAATATCTGTACCTTCAAAGTAATAGCTATATCCTTAATACAATTTTCTGATAGTCACATTCCCCTAATTGTTGACTATTTCTGGTGAAATAGTATCAGTTAACTTTGAGTTTTCTGACTCTTGCTCATTACTGTGATGATGCCTTGGGGGTTAGAAGGATATACAACTTTTAAAAGTTGCCCTTAAAAGGAATGGATTTCAGGGGCACCTGGGTGGCTCAGTTGGTTAAGTGTCTGGTTCTTGAGTTTGGCTCAAGGTCATGATCTCATGGTTCAGGAAATCAAGCCCCGCATTGGGCTCTGGGCTCACAGCATGGGACCTGCTTGGGATTCTCTCTCTCAGTCTCTCTGCTCCTCCCCCACTCTCATTCTCTCTTTCTCTCTCTCTAAAAATAAATAAACATTTTTTTAAAAAGTGGCTTTTATACAAACCAGAGAAAAAAGAGTGGGCTTTGAAATTGTTGGCCTCAACAGTTTCCAGGCATTAAAGTCTGTGGTGGTTTTGTTCGAGTGAGTAGAGGTCTTTTGGCATTGTTTGGCTGACTTTGCTTGGAAACTATGATCAAAAGTGGGTACTCGTGAGGCATTTAGAAAAGAGCATTTTTGGGGGCGCCTGGGTGGCTCAGTCGGTTAAGCGGCCGACTTTGGCTCAGGTCATGATCTCGCGGTCAGTGAGTTCAAGCCCCGCATCGGGCTCTGTGCTGACCGCTCAGAGCCTGGAGACTGTTTCAGATTCTGTGTCTCCCTCTCTCTGACCCTCCCCCGTTCATGCTCTGTCTCTGTCTCAAAAATAAATAAACGTTAAAAAAAATTAAAAAAAAAAAGAAAAGAGCATTTTTCAGAATGTCTGACAATTTGATGTATGAGTCTACTGATAATCATCCAAGAGATCATCGTCATTATCATGTACAGGAGCTATAGCAAGTACCAGCACGGCACTGGTTAATCAGCATGGTGGGAGATGCCGTAAGAACCACAGGAGGATGTTGATCTGTTCTCTCAAATAACCTAGAGGGCATTATGGTTACTTCACTACATCTACAAAACACAAAGCAATATTAGCACACTTAGGGCTTCTTATAATCTTTTTCTTAATTAACTACATTTGCAAATATGCCACTTACTTTTTATCAATAAATCTAGAATGTTTTATAATCCAGGAGAGTTCAAGAATGAAACACCGGGGCTTTAATCTTAGCCTCTACATACTATATGATATTTTCAGCTTGTTTCTCGAGAGCTTTAAAAAGTGATCGTGAGGTGTGAGTATATTAAACTTGGCTTATTTTCAAAAGTTCAAGCTTTAATTTCTTCTTGAAAGTCTCTTAAATAGCAAGGAAATTTTAGTTGAATCCAAACACAGACTCTTTATAAACTTATCACTGTCTATAAAATTGTGAATGCCAGTGGTGAAGAAATTGAATAAAGACAAATAAATAACACTAAAAAGGAAGAGATATAATTATTCTTTCTCTTCCCACAGAAGTAACGGGCCCCTGAGAAATTCAGTCAATAAACATTTAATAAATAACTACTTGAAAAAAATCACTTTAGAAGTTGTTAGAGGAACAACAATAAATAACATAAAGCCATTGTCAACAAGACAGCCATTTAAAGTCCTCATACATATATACACGTCACAGCTATTAATTATTTACTTGTAATCCTCTTACTGAGTATCCTCTTTTCTAAAGTGAGAAGAGCACTGGGGAACCAGCAATCACAATAAGGAAAGAGTTACAAAACAGAGTAGTCATTGCTGTGATCGCGTATGTCTATAATAAAATAGGCATTAGGGAGAAGGGAGCTTCTGTCTCTTGTGGCCCATTCACAGAAGAGATGATAGTGTCATTTTGAGTTGGGGTGTGAGTAAGAGTTCACCGCACAAAGATAAGAAGGTATGCAAGTAAAGAGAATAAAAAAAAAGCAAAGTGTCATTGCATGAGGGGAAGTCCACATGATTTAGTGAGTCTTTTCATGGAATGAATTTGCAGAATTGACCTGAATTGTAGCCGAGAGCATAAGGAGGATCACATACGCATGCTAAGGAGTTTGCACTGTATTCTGTATGCAGTAGGGAGAAATTAAAGCTGAATTTTGACCCAATTAAGTTTGTCTTATTAAAACAATCACCTTAGATGCTATGTAGACAATGGATAAGAACAGGGAGAGCAGTTGTGATATTCCGGGCAATAAACGATGATAGACTCCACTACGACAGTCACGTGCAGTAGAAATGGGACAGGATGGAAGGATGGTCAGTAGGCTGAATCCAAAGAGACCTACTGAAAATATGTGTATGGGGGCATGTGTGTGTCCCATGGCTCTGGCCTGAGCGTGTGAGAAGAGTGTGGCATCACTATGTTTGGAAACATTGGTAATGGAGGAAACTTAGGGGTGTGTAGGTATTGTAAGGTAAATTTTAAACTTGCTGGATTTGGGGTGCTATGGTACTTGTGGATTTGTAAGTCCAGTAATGATCAGAAATCCATGGAGACCTGCAGATGAGAAAAAAAATTACGGCATCAGAAGCAATAGAGGTAGTAACTCAGTCTCTGGCAGCAGAGTGAGTGAATACTAAGAGGAGTAAATGTCATGAGTAGACCCCAACTTTTAAGAGTCATGTAAAGTTGGGGTGCCTGGGTGGCTCAGTCGGTTAAGTGTCTGACTTCAGCTCAGGTCATGATCTCATGGTTTGTGAGTTTGAGCCTCGTGTCGGGCTCTGTGCTGACAGCTCGGAGTCTGGAGCCTGCTTCGGATTCTGTCTCTGTCTCTCTCTGTCCCTCTCCCATTCGTGTTCTCTCTCTTTCTCTCTCTGTCTTAAGAATAATACATAAACATTAAAAATAGTCATAATAAAAGATGGAGCTAAAAGAAGTTTATGTAAAATAAATTGGCAAGAGGTGAGAAAGCTGAATGTACCATTGCCTCTAAAAATGTTTCACTCTACATTTTACTTGACATCATCAAAATTTCAACTATTCAACTTTAAAAATTACAAAATTTGGGGGTGCCTGGGTAGCTGAGTTGGTTAAGCCTCCATCCAGCTTTGGCTCAGGTCATGATCTCCTGGTTTATGAGTTCGAGCCCCACATCAGGCTCTGTGCTGACAGCTCAGAGCCTGGAGCCTGCTTCAGATTCTGTCTCCATCTCTCTGCCCCTCCCCTGCTAGCGCTCTGTCTCTCAAATATAAAATAAAACATAAAAAAAAGACAGAGGCCTTGCAGTTAGGTTGGGTGCAGGGTGTAGATAGCTGTTCACAGTTTGGAGGCAGGTTGATTTGCAGGGAGGTATGAAGGCTTAGAAGGCTCTGAAGATTTGAAATAGCCATGTGGGGAAGGGGCAAGCAGCTGATAGGTGACAGGAGAGGCTTCCTGTGTGGGGCGCCTGGGTGGCTCAGTCGGTTAAGTGTCCAGCTTCAGCTTAGGTCATGATCTCATAGTCTGTGAGTTCGAGCCCCGCATTGGGCTCTGTGCTGACAGCTCAGAGCCTGGAGCCTGCTTCGGACTCTGTGTCTCCTTCTCTCTCTGACTCTCCACAACGTGTGCTCTGTTTCTCTCTGTCTCTCAAAAATAAATAAATGTAAAAAAAAAATTTTAAAGAAAAGTCTTCCTGTGGGGTTTAGAGGACCCAGCTAAATCTGAGATAACTAACTTGAAATGTTATCAATCTGTGCCCTTGTGACGTTCCTCCCTCCAACACTGCTCAAGGAATTCGATGGAAGAGTGAAAATGCACCTTGCGAGACAATAGGTGTGGACTGTTGGCAAGATGTGTGTGGTAGTTCAGGTGCAGAGGGAGCTGAGGATGTTGTCCAGAAAAGTCTTGCTAGATAAACCACGGGGTCTAAGCTGGACATGGAAGTATGTTGGGAGAGGACTCTCCATGATGTGGCATTTCTGGAACTCTTCTGAGCAAAGGATGTTGAGAACTCTGTTCAAGGATTTTGCATATTAAGATAGCTTTGGGGAAGATACAGGCAGTGATTCCCCACAGAGACACGGAGAACTTTCTCTCTGGGGATGCCTCTGTCCCCTCACTAGCAGTGTTACAGGGAATAAAGCTAAGATCTCTCATAGGGAGGGGAAGAGTGGCAGGTTTGCCTGTGGGCCCTGTATGAGATCAAGGTGTTCTTGTCTGGAGTTCCTCGAGTGTGACACCAGTCTATTATGTGTGCCGGCTCACCTGGGCTGCCTCTGCATTACCCCCGTGGGTCTTGGGGTGCCAGGGGGACCAGTGTAAACATGAAGCCCAGGTCTTCTGTGCCATGGCTGATAAACTGTCTAAATTCATTTGGACTCCGTGTATGGCTCCCGGCCTCATTCATGGTTGTGTGACAGGTCACCCTACCATCTCCAACAGTCGCTAATGCTGCAGGATTGCTGATCGATTGGCAAAGTGAAGCCAGGAGAAGAGAGGCCACTTACAGGGTAGATCTGAACAGAAAAGGGGACCTTGGTGGGTGGGAGGCTCACGTGTGAGTGCAAGGCAGGGAACAATAAGCTCCTGGAAGTTATTAAAAAATAAAAAGGTAGTAGGGTGCCTGCGTGGCTCAGCTGGTTGAGCATCTGACTCTTGATTTCCTTTCAGGCCGTGATCCCAGCATCATGGGATGGAGCCCCGCACTGGGCTCTGTGATGAGCATGGACCCTGCTTGGGATTCTTTCTCTCTCTGTCTCTCTCAGTCTCTGTCTATCTTTCTCTCTCCCCCCTGCCCCTCTCCCCCACTCATGCTCTCTCTTTCTCTAAAATAAAAATAAAAAAAATTTTTAATATCATATGGATCTATCTATCATATGGAAGGATTTGGAGAGGAGGTGATAGCTAGACTGTCTTATATGATTTCAATGATTTTTCTAAGTGCTTGATGATTAAAACGATGGGTGTTAGGGGTTCCTCGGTGGTTCAGTCAGTTACGCATCTGACTCTTGGTTTTGACTCAGGTCATGATCTCCCGATTTTGTGAGTTCCAACCCTGCATTGGGCTCTGTGCTGACAGTGCAGAGCCTGCTTGGGATTCCCTCTCTCCCCTCTATCTGCCCCTCCCCTATTCATGCTGTCTATAGCGCTCTCAAAAATAAATAAGTAAATTTTTTTTAAAAAAGTTATAAAATGATGGGTGCAAATAGGGTGGGTGAGCCAAGAGTAGAAGTGAATGAAGCCGGGCACCAGCTTGGTGAAGAAGAGCACTGGGCATGAATTATGGGTTCAGTGAAGCTCCAGGATTTACTTATTTGGAGAAGGAAGAACATAATTTATTTATTTATTTATTTATTTATTTATTTTTTATTTATTTTTGGGACAGAGAGCGACAGAGCATGAACGGGGGAGGGGCAGAGAGAGAGGGAGACACAGAATCGGAAACAGGCTCCAGGCTCCGAGCCATCAGCCCAGAGCCTGACGCCGGGCTCGAACTCACGGACCGCGAGATCGTGACCTGGCTGAAGTCGGACGCTCAACCGACTGCGCCACCCAGGCGCCCCAGGAAGAACATAATTTAGCGCTCATCCCATACCCTCACCTTTCTCTGCGAAGAATAGCAGAGTAGGTGACTGCGCTTTGTTTCAACATCCTTTTCACGATTGATTGTCTTCTGCCCAGATGTTGACTCTGTCCAGCTGGACGCTTCACTCCATGCGGGTGTCAGTCCTCTGACATCAGGAGTCCACCCATATGGTGTAAGACCACGAAAGGTGAGCTCTAGGATGGGCTTTGATTTTTCACCTTTGTATGCTGTCCTCTGCGCCCAGGGTTCCCCCCTTGGAAAGATAACCATCATCTGCTGTAATCACGTAGACTCCTTGGCTTCTCTGCTTTCTCTGCTTTCTCTGCTACCAGAAAGTGACGGTAGACATCCTGCCCCCCGTGAAAACAAAAGGGGGAAGCAAAACAATATGGCTCTAGTGTTTTTGTGAAATTTCGGGTTGTATTAAATGTGCTTTTTGAGATCCACTAGCTACGTCAGTTTCTGGCGTGCAAACACTTAAGGAAGTTAAAGGGACTTACTGTAAAGACTGATCTGTAGGGTAGAGAGCACTGCATCTGAGTTGGGCCTCATTAAGAAAAATAAACCCTGACTGAAACAGCTATTTAGGAATTGGGATCTTTGTAGGGACAGAGACACAGCCCTAGGGGGAACGTTTACTAAGAAGCCTGGAAGCCAAAGAATGTTCAATGATTTCAAGAGTTGCTTTAATAAGACAAAAAGTTTTCAGTGCATTTTTTCAGTGTAGCATGTGTGTAACACAGAATATTTTCTTTTTTCTTTCTTTTTTCAAATTTGTTTTTGAGAGAGAGAATGTGAGCAGGGGAAGGCAGAGAGAAAGGGAGAGAGAAAATCCCAAGCAGGCTCTGCACTGTCAGTGCAGAGACCGATGTAGGGCTCAGTCTCACAAACAGTGAGATCATGACCTGAGCCGATATCAAGGGTTGGATACTTAATCAACTGAGCCACCCAGGCGCCCCTAGAATTTTTTTTCTTTTTATTTATCTGTCAAGAATACTGTCCTTTCTTCAAAATCATGGTGTTTTGTCTACTTTTCTAATTAGAGAAGCCAACTAGGTGGTTTGAGAATTCTTACTGCTTATTGATTTTTTATTGTTTATATGAATGTTAAATATAACATTCTAATTTTATTTTTTAATTAAAAAAATTTTTTTTATGTTTATTTATTTCTGAGAGAGAGACAGACAGAGTGTGTGCAGGGGAAGGGCAGAGAGAGAGGGAGACACAGAATCTGAAGCAGGCTCCAGGCTCTGAGCTGTCAGCACAGAGCCCGACGCGGGGCTCGAACTCTCGGACTGTGAGGTCATGACCTGAGCCGAAGTCAGACGGTCAACCGACTGAGCCACTCAGGTGCCCCTAACATTTCAATTTTAACTAGGATACATATTTTCCTGAAATACGTGCTTTTTAAAAGAATTGACTTTGCGTTTATTACATTTACTGTAGTGTAATTCTTCTTTTCGTTTTATTCATCTTCTGGAAATGTCATTAGTGGTAAAAACTAAAAAGGCCAATGAAGATATCTGAGGAAGCAGGGATGCCCTTGCTTTTCCTCTGGATAAATTATACAACAAGGTTGCTCTCCCAATTAGATAATGTCTTGGGAGATAACCAGTCACTTTCTAAATACAAGTGCATTTGAATTTTAAAATGTAAACTTTATAAAAGGTGATGCATTTTCAATCACCAGGCTAAGTATAAAGTGTAGGAGGATGATGTGGGTATGGGGAATATGATAATACAGGTCAAGAGACTTTCCTTTCAATTTCCTTTCAATTAACTACGAACATATACAAACATACATACGTGCACATGGACATATGTAAAGATTTGCATAACCCTTTTAAAATATTTTCATTTGGTTGTTTCATTGTTGAGTCCTTGTTTGAATTTATTTCCTTCAGCGTTCTCCTGCTAACTTTTGACTACAATGACTCCATTAATATTAACATTTTGGAGGGAGGGATGGGATTCAGAGGGAGAATCTTACGAGTTTTGTCATGCCTAGGTTAGATGAAAAGGTCTAGGATTGGAAATATCTAAATATTTTAACCTCTGATTTCTCCTGAAAGATACATACTTTTCATGGGCATCTAATGAAGTGAACACAAATTTGAAAACTCCAGTGACTAATATAGAAACATAATGTTAATATATATTTGTGTATTTAATCTAAATGCAAATTGTAAACAAGGTCCTTAACTTTTCAATTCAAAAACCTTTCTCCAGCTGCTTTTGTAGCTTTAATGAAGATATTAAACTACTTTGTACACTTGCAAAACTAGTTTGTTTGTTTTTTTAATGTCATTTCCGGGAGTATTTACATTTTTCAGCAATATAAATCATAGTCTCCATTTAGCCTGACACTGTTGGTTCAGGAATATGGAATACAGTATTAGTTTCTGTAAGAATGAATTGACTTCACTCTGAAATAAGGCTTTCTCAGTATCAGCCCTACAGAAATATATTGGTTACAGCTAAAATGTATGGTTATGCTTACCCTAAAACATACAGACATTATAAAGCTGTATATTGGTTTCGGTAACAATGTATTCTTTCCAACGGATTCATGTGGCTTTCAGCAAGAATGTATTGATTTCATTAAAATGTGCTCCTTGAGATAAACAAAAATTCAGTTAAAAATGCATTGGTTTCTGTTAAAGTTCATTGACTGAAGTGAAGAACGTTACACTGTTATTGGGTAGCCTCAGGGTTTGGTAAGTATTGAATAGAGAAGCATACATAAGTAATAATAAAGGCTGGGGAAAACAAAGATATTATAAACTGTATAAAGATGTAAATATTCAACATGTGCTATTAGATTGAATTTTCTCACAGGCAACAAGAATTGGCTCAGGTACTTTTCACAAAGTCCCTTCAACCTCAGTATATTCTGAATTCATAGGAACTCAAGTAAATTAATGCACAGAAACTCTGGTTTTCCCTCTGTTTACCTTACTCCCCAGGAGGATATTAGGCCCATTGGATGCTCTTCAAGTCACATATTGTCGGAAAATTTCCATTTAAAAAGCAGGATAGTCTTTCAATGAGTTAATGCATTTTTTCCCCCAACAAGACTGAAAATATTTGCAGAGAATAGATCACTGTCTGGGAAAATCCAGTTGATTTTGCTTAATCCCACATTTCATCTCCAGACTTCTGGAAAAGGAAGAGGGGACAGGTAGATACAGTTAACCACATTCCTTATTTTGGTTTCTGAACAAAGGAGAACCTAAGATTCCTTGGGGTGAATTATATTTCAACAGTGTTAATTACAAATCTGTCTAGCTTTCATACGAGTAGAATGTAGGTAGGTGCATTTTATTTGGGGAAATATGTTTTTCTTTATTATCGTTTTATACTACCTGAACCTTATGAGGCTAGAGTAGAAAACCTAAAAACATAAGCAAAAATAAAAATAAATTTAAGTCACTTAATATTTTATCATTTGTTAAAAAAAATCACTGTTTATCTTTGGTATCTGTTTTTAATAGGACTTTTATGCTGCATAATTATTCAATATATTTATCTCTTTTAAAACCAGATATTATATCTTATGACTTTGTCCTAGACTGCTTTTCAATGTATATATAGGAAGCTGCATAAAACGTAAATGTACCTCTAAACAAACTATTATACAGCTAGCATCTGACCGGGAGAACCTTAACGATCCCCACAGCTGGACTAAACCTAAGGCAAGTTTCTTCCTGACCTCCCTTTTCTTAGAGCATTTACTTTCCAAAACTTGTAAGTTCTTTCTCTGCTCCTTTGAGATGGAAATCGTCTACAACCCAAGAATTTCAATTCAGGAAGAACCCAAGAACCATCCTCTGAAATGTAATTCTCAGGAAAGACAGGGCCCCTTTCTCCCAGTCTCAGAGATAGGAGCCTAATTTCCGTAAATCTCAGTTAGCAAACACAGATGGCCTAGTCACATTGACCAACCTTCCACTAATATCCTCCAGTACTTTTTCAGGCAAGATCCTCCTGCCTTTTGTTTCAGGGGAATGGAAGTCAATTTCTGCACCACATTGCATTAGTCTTGAATAAAGTCTTCTTTGCCTGTGGTAACTCCATCCAGTGAAATTTTCCTTTGACACACCCATGCATGCACCATTCACATTAGGAATTATAACATTGACTACCTCGAGCCTCTGTGTGCCCTTTCCTATCCAAATCCCCACCCCCTTCTCATCAAAGATAACCGCTATCTAGACTTTCCTACTAATCAATCCTCGCTTTCCTTGTAACCTTTTCTTTATGTCTTTACCACCTAAGTGTGCATTCCTAAGTACTACTTCAATCTGATCCAGCCTTGAAATGCATTTAAATGGAAACAAAAGACAAATAGTATTTGAGATGTCTTCTCTTGCCCACTGCCGTGTTTGAGATCAATCCACACTGCTGCATGTAGCCGTGATGTCTTAATTTTAGTTATTGTGAAGTGTTCCATTGGATGAATATGCCACCATTTATTTAGCCGCAAGACTGATAGACATTTGGGCTGTTTCCTCTTGTGGTCATTACAAATAATGTTGCTATGGACACTCCTGTATATGAATACTGTAGCACGTGTGCACTCATTTCTTTATGGTACCTACCTAGGAGTGGAATTGGAAGTCACAAGGACTTTGTATCTTCAATACAAAAGAAATGTGTGTGTTATATATACACACACACACACACACACACACACACACATGCGCGCGCACACACACACACACACATATATATATATATACACACATATATATATACTCTCTTTTCTTTTCTCCCTCCCTCCCTCCTTTCCTTCTTTCTTTCTTTCCTTCCTTCCTCCCTCCCTCCTTTCCTTCCTTCTTTCCCTCCCTCCTTCCTTCCTTCCTTCCTTCCTTCCTCCCTCCCTCCTTCCTTTCCTTCCTTCCTTCCTTCCTCCCTCCCTCCCTTCTTTCCTTCCTTCTTTCCTCCCTCCCTCCCTTCTTTCCTTCTTTCCTCGCTCCCTTCCTTCCTCCCTTCCTTCCTTCCTTCCTTCTTTTTCTTTCTTTTCAAACTTGTATTATAGTCATTTATAATTGTAGTATGTGCAGTTTTTTTCTTTGTTCCCGTGATCCATTGAGCTTAGTGAATCTGCATAGTGGCCATCCATCAGGTTTGAAAAATTTTGTTCATTTTCCGTTCAAATATTCTTTCTGAAATTCTTTTTTTTTTTTTTTTGTAATTCTAACTACATTACTCTTAGTACTTTTCATTGTATTGTCATGGTCTCTTAAATTAATGCTTCTTTATTTCTCAAAATTTTGTTTCTTTGGGCTTTATTCTAGATTTTTTTCCTGGTGTTTATTCCATTTGCTAACTTCTTTTTCTTTAACTGTTCCTAAGAGGTACACTCTCAAACACACCCATTGAGTTCTTAGTATCATTTCTTTTTTTTACTTTTAGAATTTCTATTTGTTGTTTCCAAATCAGTTTTGCACTTTTAGAAGCCCTGTTCCAGTTCTCTGCCAAAATATTTAAACTTGTTTTTTATCTCCTTGAACATAGTAAGCATAGTTATATAAAGCTAGTGCTTAATTATCAGGGAGGCTTGCTTGTTTGGTACTTTCTGGTTCCCCTTCTCCCGCTTAGCCTACTTGTGTTTGATTATGAGCTACACATTTTATTTGCAAATTTGCTTGTAGAAATAACTGGAGACCTAAGAGAGCAGACACACATCTTGACCAAGAGACTTCATTTCCGTTCTTCTTGGCTTTCCACATGGCTTCTCCTCATGGTCTACAGTGGGCCTTTTCTCTGCATGCAGATGATATTACCCCAGTGCAAACAACTGAAGGTGAGGGCCATTGAGCCAGACCAAAGATGTGTCACTGTCTACAATCTAGTTTCCGAAGTCCTATGGCATCACTGAGGTTGTACTCCAATGGGGCAGATTTAAAGGGAGGAACATAGTCCTATGCTATCGCTGGAAAGAACAAGTAGCATGAGATAAATATATTGGTGCTGCCTGTTTAGAAAATACATTGTGCCACAAAAGTAAGCCCTGTTATATACCTTATAGTTTACATTTTGTAAATAAAATTTTAATTTTAAGTTAGGTTAAGTTTATTTATTTATTTTGAGAGAGAGAGCATGTGAGTGAGAGCAGAAAAGGGGCAGAAAGAGAGAGAGAGAGATTGGGAGAGAGAGAATCCCAAGCAGGCTCCACACTGTCAGCCCCCGATGGGGCTCGGAATCACGAACTGTGAGATCACGACATTAGCCGAAAATTAAGCATTGGTCGCTTAACTGACTGAGCCACCCAGGCACCCCTATATTCATTATGTTGATGGTAGTCACCCTTTTGTGGTGTATACGTATGTCCAAGTTTGTCAAATTAGATACTCTACTTGTCTGCGATTTATTGTCAATTATTCTCCAACAAAGGTGGTAAGATGTTTTTAAAAAGAAAGTCACAATATTGAAATGATAAATCCCAAATTAACAGCACCTTCTGCAGTTTAACCATAGGCTCGTAGATGCAGTGGAAGGATTAGTTGCCTTTCTTATTATTTTAAATACACACTAGATATACACTAGATGCAGTGAGTGCATATGTGTTTTATGAAGATTTTCTTTAACATTATATTAATATACTTCAACTTTTGCCCACTTTTACTGAACTCCCCTTTCCACAAGTCACTGGTTTAGTTTTTGTATTTTTCGGTGACTTGTGGTCACCACTATAGCTTCTGGAAATTAACTCTTTTTTAAGAAAGTAATTTATTGTACAAAGGCATAATTCCCTTGTTTAATACAGAACACTTAATTGCATTTTATTCCTACTATGTACGAGGGACTTGAAAATCTTCTGGTAAGAGAGAAAAGCTGGCAGATACAATATGGTAGTAATGAAATAGTAAAATTCGATCATTAACCAATGGAATTAAGCATTTATGGGAGCCACCAAGGAGCAAAATTTTGCCTTAGCTAATACTTTTGGAGGTGAATACTTTGTGCTCTAAGACTTTATGGTTTTTTTTAATTCTTAAAAAAAGGTTTTTAATGATTATTTATTTTGGAGAGAGAGAGACAGAGACAGAGACAGAGCACAAGCAGGGGAGGGGCAGAGAGAGAGACACACATACAGAATCTGAGGCAGCTTCCAGATTCTGAACTGTCAGCACAGAGCCTGACATAGGGCTCGAACTCAAGAACTGTGTGAGATCATGACCTGAGCCAAAGTCAGACGATCAACCGACAGCCACACAGGCGACCCTGTTCTCTAAGCCTTTAAAATTTAATTGGAAACAAATTTATTTTTCACCGATGAGTTTTTTGGTCATGCCAATAATTCATATTTATATCCAGTCTTATTTATCATTAGCCTGCAAAAGGAAGTGTGAAAAAATCCAAACGTTCCTTGCCCTTTACGCACAATTTGGTAAATTTCAGTGATATTCCGGTTCCAGGCAGACCAGTTGCACGCCTACTGTTCTCTGCTCTGTGGTTACAAATGTCAAGAGATCAGAGATTTTGCTCCTGGTCATTGCAGAGCTGAAAAGCTTTCTGTTGTTATGGAAATATTTTCACTTCTGAGTCACAGGACAAGTACTTCTGTTTTGCTGAGATTATGACAATACCCTACGTGAAACCGATCCCTCTGTTCGCTCACTCTGCCTGTGAACCCTTCGTGAGCTATGTACTCTGGGATGCGGTTCAGTAACTCATCTGAGTATGTGTGAAAAGAAGGACATTCTGTCACTTAGGTGTAGGTGGTGAGTCAGGGAGATTCCGTTACTCAACGTACAATAGCAGCTGAAGAGTTCTTTGCAAGCCCCTCAACCTTCACATCCCCAAAGGCATCCTCTTGGTGCCCAGGAGCTGCAGGGGGAAGGTGTCTCTGGTAAAAGAGCATCAGTGATCACCAGAAAGGGCAGTTGGAACTTAATGGGAGTTCAAGCCGCCTGTTTGATAACCACCTACACTTGCTGTTGCTTATACGGTGAACAATTGACTGGGATGAATGTTTCCATGAAAGGCCATTCTTATAAAATTTCGTCAGAATTTAAACCCTTCTGAGGCTGACCCAGTGCATTTCACTGCTTTGTCTTGGGCTCTTGACAGTTAATTACAGGACGCCTGACTGTTGAACCATGTGCCTCACCGACCCGTTCAAATCCTCCAACAAAATAAATTTAGCTTCACTTCATCTAAATTAAAAGGTGGAAGCTTACATCAAGAAGCTGGACCTTGCCCTCTGCTTTGAAAAATGAATCACACTTTGAGACATTATTTTTTCCCTCCAGTACTCAGTTGCTGAAATAGTGAGAGAGAAAGAGAAAACACTCAAATGGAAAGGAAATCATGCACTAATTATTGGATGCGCTGTTCTGAAGTTCCAGTTGCAAGAAAACTGCATGCACCGCCAGTATTTCTGATGGGAGATGGACTGACTTTGAGATTGGTCAGGTGTTCGCATCTGTAATTTGCACTGGGTGTTTTTGATATCACAGGGCTAGAGAGATGAGAGGCAGCCAAAACAATAAGCAGGCACCGCTGTGCTTTTCAGGTGTTCAACTCTCCCCGGCATCCTAATTACAGGCTCTGCAGGAAGGATTCCTTTTGAAGGTAATGTGAGTGCTGTATCCAGAAGATGTTAATGAAAGGGATTTGAGAAGTCTGTTTCAAGGATGTCTTACTTATGAGGTCTTGTCTTTCAGGGGAAAGAGAACAAACATTTATTATTGAGGACCTACTATCTGCCAGCCTTTGGGTTGGTGTTTTCCATTTGAGACCCTGGTTCCTCCAGTCCTCTGACTGTGAGTGAGTAGATGAGATCACCTTGTTGTAGAAGGGGAAGTTGGACAGCCTTTTGAATTTCATGTACTTACACACAGGCCATCCTCAAGGTTTCTTCCCCTCTATAATCCATGTAGGGCTGTTCCCTGAGCTCTCAGAGATAAGAACTGCACTAAGCTCATCTAAGGAAACGATTTTGGTCTTTTCTCACCATACCATTTACCATCAACCAAATGTTCGTGTCCTCCCCAAAGTCATGCAAAACATAACAAAGAAATCATTCTGCAAATGTTAGAGAGAGGGACAGAGACAGAGAGAGAGACAGAAACAAAGACAGAGGGAATGTCTCATTGTATAATCAGGCAACACATATTTGGTAAACCTTTCAAAATTTGCATTCTAATATTTTATACATTTTTTTATACTTCATCGAGAAACAATCGTTTCGTTATCAAATTTGATTAAGCATCCCCCTCCTCCACCACGATAGTCAGACTCGTTGAGGACAGATCCTGAATTGTAGCTTGGCAGAAAAGTATATATTTTTTTCTTCTTGCTGATTATTTTGTTAGCCGTTATATATGTAACTGCGAGAATTTGTCATTCTCATAGTATCTATACTTTTAGATGTTTTTCTCCCAGAGGATTCTGCCAAGATATTCGTAGAAGAAAACAGACCTATAAAGATTTGAAAACTCATTGACAAATGTTTTCCCTTATGGTCTAAGGCCTAAATCTCAGTACTAACAATAATCATGTTTAAAGGATAAAGTGATCTTCTCTTGTAAAACCAATATCCCTCATTTAATGGACATGACTTCCCTCTGTCCTTGATATATGTAATTCCTTTTCATTTTGGGGAGCCTCTAATGGCGATTCATCTTCCCCAAGAATGACTGAAAATAACTGGAACAAAAAAAATCATGTTAAACACTGGTGAAAAATAAATACCCCCGAATTACTCAAAAATAATATTTTAAGTAAAATATTTTTATTATTTCTGAAAAAAAGTAGGGTGTTCCAAGAAGGCTTATTTGAAACAGATTATTTATCATGACTAAAATCCATTCAATTTAATTCAGCATATATTGCTTGAACAGTCACAATATGGAAGACACAAATGAATTTATATAAAAACAAGATAGAACAAATTGCTCAAACTTCTGAAGAAATATCTGAGCTTAAGGATGACTTCTTACTTATCTCTGCATTGGGAGAAAATTCTGTAGTCTCCTATAGCAATTAGTATCATAGAAGGTAAGCATTCAAAAGACAAATCTACTTTAGGAATGAAAACTAGATTAGGAGTTAATTTTGGCACAAGTGCTTAATTAAGGTCTTGCCTTTTGTTTCTTTGCCTCTGTAGACCAACTTGATATGGATATGAAGACATTATTGTTTTTGCTAAAATGTGATGTTATATTTAAGGAACCACTTAAGAACCACATAATTCGAAGTTATGAATTAAAAATTAAAGCACTGCAAGAATACTCCTCACTCATTCCTCACCCATGCTTCAAACCACATGGCCTGAATTTAGAAGTTAGAGACCACTCAATCCCTTGTTTTCCATTCAAATTTCCTGTTCCTATTTTTTCTGGCCAAATGCAGAAGTTGAGTTCATGGCACATTATCATTATTTACCCAGTAAAATCCCCTCGATTATCGCTTGAGGTGCAATACCTTATTCATTCCATTTTCTCACCACTACCCATTTTCATTCTCCTTTTCCAACATAAGCAACTATGCTAATGTCTTTGGGTTCACATGCGCTTTTGAAAAAGTATATTATTTTTTGAGTTCATGCATTTTGAACATATATAAAAGCTATTGGGTCATATAACAAATTCTGGTGTTGTTGTTGTTTTGTAATATCATTCCCCTGCATTATGTTTATAAGATCCATCTGTGTTGCTAACTGAGCACCTGGGTGTTGTCCCTTTCTTCTCTCTAGTACTCCTGACAGGTAAACCATCAATCTTTATCCACTTTCTAGCAACAAACAAACCCAGTCTTGCTTCCAACACTACACTTCCTCAAATAATGCTGCAATAAATATCCTTATCCATGTCACGTTAGGAGTCTGTGTGAAAAATTCGCTGGGATATAAACCCAGGAGTGACTGGCTGGATCACACGGCAGGCTGATATAAAATTTACCCGAATGTACCAGATGCTCTCCATAGGGGCCACTGCAGTTTACAATCCCACCAGTAGTGCTCATAGGTCCCTATCTCCACAATCTCATCATTTATCTGGCTTTCCAGTTTTTGCTAATCTAATAGATGCTAATCCCTCTCTCTCTCTTTAATTTGCATATTTCTGATGTCTAATAAGTTTGGGCATCTTTTCGTATATTCATAACCTTAACTTTTGGGTTTCCTATTCATATACCCTTTGCCTACTTTTCTATTGTGGTTGCTCCCCGTTTTCCTGTCAATTAAGAATGGTTACATGGTGTTTTCTAAATATTATTTCCTTGTTTGTTTAAGGCATGCAAGTTCCTTCTTCCACTCTTTTTTTTCATCTGTTAGGTCTGTCCATGTTATATGTCTTTGAATAAAAATCTTTAATTCTGATTATGTATATAGCTTACAACTTTTGTTTTGAAATTTTAAGATGTCTTCCTTTATAAATATATTTCTGATTACTTTATTTGCACCCTATATTTCTATTAACTTTAAAGGTTTTTTTTTTGGTCTCTTGAATTGATTGTTAATCCATCTTGAATTTGTTGTGGTTTGTTGTAAGATAGGGATCCAGTTTTTTTTTCTTTTAAGATAGGTTCGTTTTCAAATATGTTCTTTTGAGGCATCTGGGTGGTTCAGTTGGTTAATCATCTGACTTTGGCTCAGGTCATGATCTCATGGCTCGTGAGTTTGAGCCCCGTGTCAGGCTCTGTGCTGAGAGATCAGAGCCTGGAGCCTGCTTTGGATTCTGTGTCTTTGTCTCTCTCTGCCCCTCCCCTGCTCATGCTCTCTCTAAAAAATAAATATTAAAAAAATCAAATGTGTTCTTTAAAAAACATTTTTTTAATGTTTATTTATTTTTGAAGGGGAGAGAGAGAGAGAGAGAGACAGAGCTGTCAGCACAGAGTCCGACGTGGGGCTCGAACTCACCAACCGTGAGATCACGACCTGAGCCGAAGTTGGACGCTGAACCAACTGAGCCACCCAGGTGCCCCTCAAATGTGTTCTTTTAAGTAACTCATACATTCCCCAGTGATTTGTGGAAAGTTTCGTCAGAATTGTGTGCCAGGACATATAATGAGTGTGTTTCTGAGCTCTTTAGTCTGTTTTGGTTTCTATCCCATACAGTTTTCACCATGATGGCTTTGTCCTATGTCAGTCCTGGGCAATATATAACTCCACTTTCACTCTTCCTTTCCACATGGAAACTTTTGAGGACATTATAGATAGATTTTACACTAAGTTTGCAAATTCCTCAAAAGACACAAAAACCCCAACTACAAGTTTGACTGGCATCCGTAGCAGTTTCCTATGGCTGACGTAACAAACTACCTCAAATTTGTAGCTTAAAACAACACAAATTTATCCTATTACAGCTCTGTAGGTTAGAAATCAGAGATGACCTTACTTGACTGCAGTCAAAGCATCAGTAAGGTTGCATTTTCTCCTGGAGAGTTTAGAGGAGAATCTGTTTCCTTGCCTTTCCTAGCTTTTATTTTTTTTATTTATTTTTATTTTTATTTTTTTGCCTTTCCTAGCTTTTAGAGGACACCCATACTCCTTAGCTCTGGGCCCTTTTTCTCCATCTTTAGAGCCAGCAGCATATCATGTCTCGGACCCTGCTTCCTTTGTCACATTTCCCTCTGACTACAGCTGGGAGAGATCCTCCCTGTTTGAGGACTCGTGATTCCATCAGCCTACTTGGCTAATCTGGGGTAATCTCCCCATCTCAGAGATAATAACCTTCATCATATTTGTAAATCCTTTTGCCTCTTAGGGTGACATATCGGCAGAGTCTGGGGATCAGGATGCAGACATCTTTGGGGGGTCATTCTTCTACCTACCACAGAATTGCATTGCATTTACAGATAACTTTGGGGATAAGTTAAGGAAGCCTGTATTTCTCTTTTTTACAGAGATCAGCCGCTATGTCCTGTGTTAGAGTTCCCCCCAAGGAAATGCTGCATGCTCTTGGTTAATTCCTGGGTTTTCTATAATGTTTGTCACTCTAGTATATGGTGTCTTATTTTTAATCTCATCCTCTAATTGGTTATTGCTAGTGTAAAAAAGTGCTATTATTCTTGTAATTGATTCAGTCTCTGACAGGCTTGTTCAAGTCTCTTATTAATTCTAGTAGTTTTCTTATGGGTTCCCTCAAACTTTTCTATCTTCCCCAATGTTCTGAGATCAGACGAGATCGGGTGCATTCAGGGTGGTATGGCCGTGGACTATCTTCCCCAATGTTCTAAACCAGGGGCCAGTCAACCGCGGCTTTAGTGTCAAAGCCAGGCTGCCACTTTTTTGTAAATAAAGCTTTATTGGAACACAACCACATCCATTTGTTTCCATATCATCTATAGCTGCTTTCTCTCTACAATGACAGGGTTGAGTAGTTGTGACAAAGACTGTAACCGGTCTACAAAGTCTAAAGTATTTATCATTTTCCCCTTTCCAGAAAAAGTTTGCCAAGCCTGCTGTAAGTCTCTTTCTTGTTCCTTCTTGTAGGAGGGGATTGTGTCTTTTATGGAGTGTTCAAAAGTAGCCAGAGACCCCAAATATTTACCTCTGCCTAAAATCCATTCATTCTCATAGTGCATCCTGCAATCTTATACATTCCAGGCCATAAGGTTAATGCGTCTCTTGTTAAATTTGTGACTGCTTCCAGGTTGTAAAATGTAATTTTGAAGCATAGGGCCACCGTTAGCAATGTGGGGAGACTTGAAAGAGTTCCTTGGTAAGATGAGACCACCAGATATTTAGGTGTTGGGGGAGCCTACAGGTTGGATCCCACCAAAATGGAAAATTGAACACTCCAAACTTAATTACTTTGCCGTGTCAAATAGGGCTGCCGGGCCCTCTGATTTAGAGCAACTCAATTTGCATCATGGAGCTGTCCTGTGTAGAAAGAGGGATAATAATGGGAAGACAGGTACAAGAGAGGCACTGCTCAGAAGAGCTTGAAGCATGCTTCATATGCTTCCTGAAGTGATCTCAAATTGAAGGACACTCTTCCTGCGCTGTTAAACGTGGCATACTTGGAAATCATAAATGAATTTTTAATCAAGAACTCTGTTAGTTGTTAAAAAAAAAGAAAACAGAGACCTTAGAAGAAAGGACCTATGGGACAAGCACTTAGAAAAAATTGTTCATTCACTTTAGCTTGGCATTTAAAGTCCTCTATAATTTGCCCATACATTAGCCGTTCCTGAGTGGGGCTGCGCATCAGAATCACCCAGGGTGCTTTAAAAACTACAGATTCCTTGAGCTCTGATTCTAAACCTACTGAATCAGGATCTCTGGGGGTATTATCCTAGAGTCTTTATTTTTAAACATCTTGCCAATAGATTCTTATGTGTCTAGCCCAGCACTGTTCTAAAATACCTCTTCACATTTGCTGTCTTGCTACCCATTACGATTCCCCATATATCTTTTTTTTTAGAAAAATTGATTTGCCCTTCCCTTCGCAGGCTTTCTTCCCCCCCGTTGTCATGTGTCCCCTTAAAATTCCCTCAGCCGTGTCCATCTACCCAAATACTCTCAGCCTTTCCAGCCCAGCTGATGGATCACAAATCTTCCGTGATTGTCCAGGTAGAAGTGACCTTTCCCTTCTTGGAGTTCCAGGGACGACTTGTTCTGCGATTTTCAGGGAGTTACACAAACTCTCGGTCTCCCCTCCTTGAAGGCGGATGGCCCATGATGAAACAACTTCGTATCTGTCATAGTTCGCAGCAGTGACCTGATGCAGGGGTAGATCTTCAAAAGGTGTTTGCTCAACGAATGATAATTCATTAAAGAACTGTGGCCATCCCGAAGACTACTCCGTTACTAAGAGCAATAAAGACGAAAAAGGCTCAGATATATCAGAAACCGCAATCCTTGCTTCTTCTCTCTGAGATTTTTGTTTTAGGGGATAATTTACGGGAGAAGAGGTCTACGTTCATTAATAAATTTCCACTTGTTAAGTCACTTCCTCTTTCTCTGTAAAGAGCTACTTGTACGAGATTTTACTAAATGAGTGAAAAGTATGGACTCATAGCAGGTCAGGTAGAGGGGCTGACCTTGAATCTCTGCTTGGGACCGTGTGCCCGGCCAGCGGCATTCCTTATAAATATGTCTCAGCCACACGGGTCCTCGGACTCGGTGTCAGAGGTATATGGAGGCTGTGAAAAGTTCTGTATTACAGAAGTGGTATTAAATGCAGAAATTTAGGAGAAAAGAACGGGTAGGCGCAAAAAAGAAACACATGATTAAAAACACCTAACCACACACTTTATGTTGCTGCGTTTGGAATACTCACAAACTGGGTGCCTGTCCTCTCGTACCTAGCAAGGCTGTGAAGTGTGGTGGCAGGAGGAAGTTTTGATCCGTGAGGAGACACAATACTTAATTACATGGAAGTCCTGCTCATCCACAAATGGTCGAGTCCAAATGCGAGCCGTGTGCTGACGGAGCTGACATTCGCTATTGACTTTTCCCCTCTTTTTAGAAGTGTGAGGAATGTGGACCAACCGCAAGGTTAGAGGGGACAGTCCCTACCAGACTGTTCTCGCTTCTGACACTAATTGTAGGTGTGACGGGGTTCCCAGGCCGCCCTCTGTGTTGATAATTCTCTAGAAGGACTCACAAAACTCACTGAAAGCTGTTATACTCATGGTTATAGGTTTTGTTTGTTTTTACTTTTTTTTTTTTTTTTTTTTTTTTTTTTTTTTGCACAAAATGATGTCGATTAAAGTCAGCCAAGGGAAGAGGCATGGAGGGCAGAGTCCAGGAGGGGTACGAATGTGGAGTTCTGGTCGTTCTACCCGAGGGGTCCTGCATGGCATAACCTCCTCCTGGCAGTGATGTGTGACAACACAGGCTGAGTATTGCCAACCAGGGAAGATCATCTGTGCCTTTCATTAGCAGGGTTTTATTTGGGGTCAATCGCATACTGCCTGGATGGTCACATTTTAGTCTCCAGCTGTCCTGGAGGTCCAGCTAATGACTTTAGCCATCAGCTCCTCTGGAGGTTGGAACTGATACGGCGTGGCCAGAGCCCCATCCTGAATCACAATCTTAGACACTCCCATCGGGAAGGACATCCCCAGGGCTGGGAGATTGCTCCCAGCAGTCAAGAGTAGAGCCCAGACCTCTCTTCCGGTCAGGTTAATTCTTCACTCCACACGAGGCATCAGGCTGATCCTCTCTATCTTGCCTTTCGCTCCTCCAAGGGCTCCATCATTTCTTGATAGAACTTGATTCCTTGGAAAGAGACCTATTTTCAAAGTAACATTTGGCAGAGGTTAGGAAGCAATGGTCCCTGTCTGGCAGGAAGAGAAAGGGTATGGACACATAAGTCGAGCTCAGTATGCTTCTGGCATGTGTATGTTCTTTAGTCTTTGCAACAGTTTTAAAGGAAGATGTTATTTGCTTTATTTATAGGATAAAAGAACAAAGCTTCAAAGTGATCCTAAAGACAGTAAAGGAGCCAGAATTTGAAGCTGGGGTTTGCTGACTCCCAAAGGCATGTTTTTTCTCACTCTGCCTGACCTGGACTGGGAGCGTTGTTTCTGTCCTTCACTGGGGGCAGAAATGTCTCTTTCTGAGGGTGACGTGCGGGGATAAGGGGCTGGGTCAGCCTGAAGGTGAATGTGAAAAACTGCATTTTCCTCTCTGACTTCCCAGCCTATATTCAATGAAGAACCGGCCTTGTGGGACCCCACGGGGAAAACCTTCTGTCTGTGATTTTGTGCTCATAATTTTCATTTCCTGGAGAAAAATTAAAAAAAAAGAATTATTAAAATGTACCAACTGCCTGCATATTTTTATCCTTTGCAACAGTGCAGTAGTCCTTTACAAGGAGCTATTTCCGATTTTATAGATAAGTAAGTTGAGGCTCACAGGAGCAGAGAGCTGAGGTGGGGGTGGGAGGGGAAGGTTCTGGAATCCGGCTCCCCCTGCTTTGTCATGTCCCAGCTACTTCGTGGAATAAGGGTTATATAGTCACCAGAAGTAAACTCTCACACCTCTATGGAGAGGCACAGATACTGTTCTAGTGTTGTATATTCCCAATATTTTCTAGAAACCGACCCTGCATGAGGTGAATGCCCCACCCACTGTGTTTCAGTCTCCACCAGGAGATACCCTTTTCTGCAGCCTTGGAATTGGTTAAACATGTGGTGGGAGGACCGAGGCAGGGCCGATGTATTCTTGGGTTCGAACCGTTCTTTCACTTAGCCTTCCATGGGGCCAGCACCTCTGCGACCTTCATGAATTTGCAATTAACTTTGGGATTTAATGCCTTCTTAGAACACAGTTTTAAGTTCAGGGAAAATGAAGGGAAAACATTACTTTGAGCCTCCTAAGAGTTGTACATAAAGCCGTCAATCCTCCCAGGTTTTAGGGCTCAGAGCCCAGAGAGGGTCTATTGCATCAGTCTGAAGGCTGGCTACCTGTGAGTCAGCCAGCTCAAGTCAGTGTCATCCTGTAAATCACCTATAACCCCTAGAAGAGGTAAAAGCAGCCAAATGCTATATTTAGTAGATCTAGACTTGTAATTAAATGACAAGAGAATCAGGAGACAAGGTGACTAGGGAGAATATGACTCAGCAGGGCACATGCTTTCTACTTTGGGACTGTCACACATTGTTATTTGGGGAGGAAAAAATTGATTTGAATTAATATAAGGTCCCCAACATTGGTTTCCTTAGGGATCAAGATATATTTATTTTCGGCAATGGGCATAAGATCAATGATGTAATGTATTTTGTCAGAAAACAAACTTAGAGAGAAGCTCCTTGAAGGAGGCAAAAAAGAATTTTCTGAAAAGATGGCTTTCTTTCTTGCATGAATTTGAAAATAGTATCTATTTCAAATGTCATTGACCTTGAGACATTTTAGTGAAGCCACCATTTTGATCTTTGAGAGCTCCTCATGGGGGTGGAAACTTTATTTTACAGATGCCTCAAACTTTTATATGCTATAACTTATGTTACTATTTTATACTGAATTCCATTAGGTGAGATGTACTTTGGATTAATATAGTTCATATCATACTTTCTCATACACTAAGATACAAATATGTGGTTTTTATTAACTCTGGTCTTTACTAACTAAAGTCATTTAAAATATTTTGTATACTACAAATATGTAATAACCCTTAATAAAGCTTCTCATATTAGTGATATCTTCATAATAAATACCCTCTTGGAAACCAAGTGTGGGAAAGAGAGTTTAGATTTAGATTTCCCTTGTAGGGAAAATTTTGTGCTTCAATGGAACACCATGCATGTTTGGAGCACATTCTGGGTCATCTGACTCTGATTCGGGGTGGGTGGGGGCTCTGGGTCTTTATTTCTCCTCGAGTGTGTTTTACAACTGTGGAGGTTGTAACTGATCGCAATGCAAAATAAATTTTGCCTATAGACATGAAAAAATATTCCATCTGGTGGTTCAAGTGACTTCCCTCCCCCACTACATGGAAAAAGTCCATGTTTACTCCCAATTCGTAAATTCGTTTTAACCGTCCTTTACTACATATAAATTTGTGCTTCCTTTGTTGCTCTTCTGAACTGGTTGTAACATCTTACTGGTGTCCTCATTAACGATGAGCTAAATACAGTCGTTAACATGTGTTCATTAAAAATTTTTTTTTTCAACGTTTTTTATTTATTTTTGGGACAGAGAGAGACAGAGCATGAACGGGGGAGGGGCAGAGAGAGAGGGAGACACAGAATCGGAAACAGGCTCCAGGCTCCGAGCCATCAGCCCAGAGCCTGACGCGGGGCTCAAACTCACGGACCGCGAGATCGTGACCTGGCTGAAGTCGGACGCTTAACCGACTGCGCCACCCAGGCGCCCAACATGTGTTCATTTTAAATCTATATGAGAATTGTGATTTCACCCTATTTTTGAAAAATTATCCTTTTTAATTTCACCCAAATGTGACGCTCAAATTCATCTCTTTAAAAAATTTTTTTTAAAAATATTTATTTATTTTTGAGACAGAGAAAGACAGAGCATGAACGGGGGAGGGTCAGAGAGAGGGAGACACAGCATCTGAAGCAGGCTCCAGGCTCCGAGCTGTCAGCACAGAGCCCAACGTGGGGCTTGAACTCACAGACTGTGAGATCACGACCTGAGCCGAAGTCAGATGCTTAACCAACTGAGCCACCCAGGCGCCCCTCAAATTCATCTCTTGAAGAAGTCAGACTGGTCTCTTCTTGTCCTCACTGAATATTGAGTCATATTCATTGTTGTTTCTGTTGTAATATCCTTTGGTATGGTTGCTGTTTAATCTGTCATTTTACTACCTAAATGTTCACAGGTGTATGTTTTGTTTTCTCACTCCAAATGTCAGCTCTTTGATGGTTAATGCTTCTCTATATCCCCTGCAGTGCTTAACATCATATGTTGCAAAGAGTATGTGATCAGCTTGGTAACTACTAGTTGAATAAATAATGTTGAGTTTCCTGTTTCGTCTGTTCTCTGTACTTTCTCTGTGGTCCTTGGCAACGTTACAAGACTTGTAGCCCCATATCACAAATTGCAAATACCTTAGGAGTCCCATGCTCCAAGTATGAAAACAGCAACTGGGTTATTTCCCAATGGCTTTTAATTTTAGTTTGTCATTATTTTTTCATGTTATTTTTATATGACAGCAGAACTCAGTGAAAAAAAAATAACCGAAATCTATCCCAGGTTATGAATAGACTTCAGTCTTTTCTGATGACTGCCTTATAATCTTAAATTATCTGGAGGAATCTTAGCTCTGAAGCATCCGGCACCCAAGGTTTGAATGTCTGGAAGTCTCCATCCCAAGGATGAATGTGGAGAATGAACGCTCTCCTGAGAAGTGAAGCAGTGGTATATGCCTTCTAGAAACCTAAATGGAATGATGGTTTGTGTATATTTAGCATTTAATAGAATATTTTAATATGCATTTGCATATTTGGTCTTTAAAGCAACTGAATTAAAGACAAGTACACCGTTTCTCTATTTTATAGCTGACTAAACTGAGGCTTTATCAAATTCAGTGACCAGACATTTGAAACTAGGCCACTGGCACCCTAACTCATTCTCATTCCACTAAACCAAGCTACTTTCCTTATCTTGGGAGGGTCTAGCCTTAAGAGCTTCATTTCATGACATAGCCTTTCGACGATGCTATAGATTCATCTACATTATATCTAAATTTTAATTTTACCCAGAGTGTTTCCTGGAAAATTGTAAAGATACAAAGATAACTGTTAGCTGAAACATGTTTGTTTTTCTTTTTTTTTTAACGTGTATTTATTTTAAGAGAGAAAGAGAGAGACAAAAGAGACAGAGACACACACACACACACAGAGAGAGAGAGAGAGAGAGAGAGAGAGAGAAAGAATCCCAATCAGGCTCCATGCTATCAGAGTGGAGCCCAGCGTGGGGCTTGATCCCACGAATCCTGAGATCTTGACCTGGGCCGAAATCAAGAGTCAGATGCTCAAATGACTGAGCCACCAGGTACCTCTGTTTGTTTTTCTTTTTCAACGTGAATGGGACCCAGGTTAACCTCAGATATTGAGTTCCCCTCCATTTCGCTTTTCTCAGACTCAAGAATGCAGCCATATGACGACACTTTCACGTTGAGCAACTCCCTCAGGTGACTTGCTTTCCAAGGTCTGTCCTGGTCACTGCTGGTGCAATGATGGGAAATCCTGGATGTGCAGGAATGTGGCGGGTCTAAGATTGGTCTTGGATAGTCCTTCCCCACTTTGTCGCATATTAGAATCCAGACCTTCGGGATCAGAATCACCAGGGATGGGGTTGGGGAAGTGATTTTTAGGTTTCCAAGGTGATTTTGCTGCCCACTTTTTGGAAAACACTTATCTAGGAAATTTAATTCAGGAAAGATCTAAGGGCTTGGGAAGCAAATTGCACAGAAGCCAGAGAAGTGTAAGAGGTTGATGGGTGGAGAGGCACAGTTGTCCCAGAAGTCACTGCTCTGACATTAATGTCTTTGACTCTATCCTTGTATCTCCTCTGAGGTGACTGTGGGGAGCAGGAGTAGAAAGTGGCCCGAGACCATTCTCCATAACTCCCTAGAAGCATTTGTTCTTGTATGGATCCACAGAGAATTTTGAATCACCTGTATAGCACCAAGTTCATGGAACCCTAGAATTAAGTATTGAAGGGGCCTGTAAGATTTTGTTTTTGTAGCTAAAATACTAATTATAAAAATAATGAAAATAAATTCTTACTTAGAAGTGTACTTGAGTAAAACAAATATTTAATAAAACATTTAGCAAGAATGTACTGAAACTATCATGTTGTCCTGCGAGACAAGTAACTGGAGATCAGACCTTCGTTCAGGAAGAAAGTGGAATGCACGAAATTCTTTGATGGATTCTGATGACAGGGTAAACCCCAAAGTCCCTGCCACTCACCCAAAGGTGCTTCATGGTGGGGCTCTGACCCCTCTCTGATCTTGCCCTTCTCATCTCCCTTCCTTGAGGACACTCTCCTCCTCCTCCTCTGTCTCCTTGCTTCTTCCCTCTGATAACCATGTGGCTTCCTTCCTTGCATCTTTCAGGTCTGGATCAATACCGATTTCAGAAACCTTCCAATCATCTTAAGTACAGTATCACCCCCTATCATCTTTACTTTGCTTTATTTTTTCTTCAGAGCATTTAACCTCTACCACTGTCCACACTCTGACTTCATGTTATGTATCTGTTTGTTTATTGGTTTTGACTCTTTTATGCAAATGCACCATAGGGAAGGCTCTTTGATTTTTCCACTGCTGTGCTAGTATCTGGCCCATCCTAGCAGTTCAATTTGTATGTGTTACATGAATGAATGAATGAATTCTCATTAACCTATTCTACAAATTCAATGAGATCCCAATAAAAAACCCAAGGGATTTTAAAATCTTGATCAAATGATTAAAAATTCATACATATTAAAATTTAGAATATCCATACTTTTTGTAATAGAAATTCTACTTGCAAGCAATTATTCTAAAAAATAATTGAATGAATATTCAGAGATATCTATACAAGGATTATCATCACAAAATTATTCATAGAGCAGAAAGCAGACAATAGTTTTAGGTCCATTGATTAAAGCCAGTTTGTACAATTTGTGGTTCATCAAATTAAAGGATTATCTCAACAGAGACATTGCAATAAGTGGAAGATGGTATCAAACAGAATATGTAATAGATTATTTAAAGTGTATGCTATGTGTATTTATATACATATATACACATAACATATCTATAAGGATACATAGGATATTAACAGTAATTATTTATTATTGCTGGAAGGACAATCTTGACTTATTTTAACCCTTTTCCTTTCCTCCAATAACACCTAATTATTTTTAAAATAAAAAATATTTTATTTTGAAAAAGAAAAACTATCAAGTCCAATTCCTTTACTGTGCAGATGACAAAATTAGTCTCAAGATGCACATTGTGGGTTTGTATGTGTGTGTGTGTGTGTCAGTATTGAAGACGGGGATAAAGAAGTTCATCCAGTATAATCCATCTGGAAAAGAGGAGCAGGTTTGGTTTAACTGAAAAGCTGAGAGATGTTTTATTTTTCCTGAACCAAATAGCTGTTTTATGAACCTCAAGCTTAGATGTCACATTGCCTTGTGGCAAGACACTTGATTCAGATGTAGATATACTCTGCTAATAGAATGTATCTATCTCAGAATACTAATGCAGAGAAATGAACTCACACAAAGAATCTCTTTAGATAGATCGCAGAGAATCTTCTTGCTCATTTCAACCCCAATCAAACCTATATTAAAATATTAATGTAAGGATTAAACTATACAAGTACCAGGTCAGACTGGAAGGACATTAAAGGAAAGAGAACCAGATGACTATTGAGTCCTCAGGCATCAGGTTGCAAGGTCAGGGTGTGAGCTCTTAAGAGACAGCTACTTGCATAAACCAACAGTCATAAGGAAAAAAATATTTCTCAAAGAGAACAAGTTACCTAGGTTTATTTGCTGCAAAGAAAATATTCATTTATTGTTTAATTTAAGTGGTCCTTGCTCAACAAACTTGTTTGAATTTCATTGCTGAATATTTTTAAAGTGAATCATATACATGTTAGGTTAAAAGAATTTGACCTAAGTATTACTTGAATACTTGAATACCTTAAGTATTCAAGAAAAAAAAAATTATTCTTCCAAATATTTATTTAAATTCTAGTTAGTTAACCTATAGTGTAATATTGGTTTCCGGACTAAAGTTTAGTGATTTATCATTTACGTACAACACCCAGTGCTCATCCCAACAAGCACCCTCCTTAATGCCCATCACCCATCTAGCCCATCCCCCACCCACACCCCTCCAGCAACCCTCAGTTTGTTCTCTATAGTTAAGAGTCTTTTACGGTTTGCATCCCTCTCTTTCTCCCCCGCCCCTTCTCCTATGTTCATCTGTTTTGTTTCTTAAATTCCACACGTGAGAGTGAAATCATATGGTATGTGTCCTTCTTTGTTTCATTTAGCATAAAACACTCTAGTTCATCCATCCAATCTTGCAAATGGCAAGATTTCATTCTTTATGGCTGAATGATATTCTTTGCACACACACACACATATATACCACATCTTCTTTACCCATTCATCTGTTGATGACACTTGGGCTTTTGCCATAATTTGACTATTGTTGATAATGTTGCTATAAACATCAGAATGCATGTACCCCTTCAAGTTAGTATTTTTGTATCCTTTGAGTAAATACCTAGTAGTGCAATTGCCGGATCATAGGGTAGTTCCATTTTCAACTTTTTGAAGAACCTCCATACTGTTTCCAAGAGTGGCTGCACCAATTTGCATTCACACCAACAGTTGAAGAGGGTTTCCCTTTCTCCACATCCTCAACAACATCTGTTATTTCCTGTGTTGTTAATTTTAGCCATTCTGATAGGTGTGAGGTGGTATCTCATCGTGGTTTTGATTTGTATTCCCTGATGACGAATGACGTTGAGGATCTTTTCATATGTCTGTTAGGTCTCCAGCCACCTGGAGGTCTTCTTTGGAAAAATATCTATTCGTGTCTTCTGCCCATTTCTTAACTGGATTACTTGTTTTTGGGGTGTTGAGTTTGGTAAGTTCTTTATAGAATTTGGATACTAACCCTTTATCAAATATGTCATTTGCAAATATCTGGGAAGTTAAATTTTGACAAGTCTAAGCTGTGAAAATATTATGTGAGTTTGTGGGGTCAGTTTTAAGAAACATCTGAGGCCACAGCTAGAGAAATGTGCCCTCTGTGGGTGGACATGACCCTATGGGACAGATGGTTTGGGGAGCCTATTCTCTGGGGAAATTAAGGGAAAAGGCAGTATGGACACAGTGAGGGATAAAAGAAAAGGGGGGGAAGGCTACTTTATTTCTCTGTGCTGAGGTCTTGAGGAGGATATGTCTCAGCAAACACAGAACACGGATTCCATGAAGTGTAAGTAGGGATCCTCACCACTGGTAGCTCATGATTGCTACAGTGGGAATCCTGGATTCCCTCCTCCATCCCTGCTTGCATTTCCAGTGATGTCCCCTCTTCCCCACATGGACTGTCTATTCTTGTTTCTTTACAGCTTTATTCTGTTTCATTAGTTTTTCAGCAGTTTTAGAGCTTCCCATTCCCTTTCTTTATGCTGGTTATTTACATTTATTTTCCACTTCTACTTTAGTTAACCCCATCTGTTCATTTTTTTTTTTTTTAGGCTTTTTGCTTCTTCTTTTAAAATTCTTCTTCTTTTTAAGTTCTTGGTTTTAACACATTTGCGCAAAAATGCATCTATTTTAATTCCATATAAAAATTTACAACTTCCTAAGCCATGTTTGATTCAATTCTTAAAGTTGAACTTGCTAATATCATTGGAGTTTTCATTGTTTGCATGTTCTTTTCACTCCATTTCATTTTACCTTGTCCTTACATTTTGCCTTTAATCTTTTAGCCATCTACACGCCCCTGGTCACCATAACTTAATTTTTTTTCCTCACTCTCTTTATGGGGTTTGGAGAGAGTCTGGTCAGAGTAGCTGTTTTGTTTTCTTTTTGGTTTTTGGTTTTTGGTTTCTTTCTTTCTTTCTTTTTTTCGGGATAGTTATAATCTTGCTTGATGGCAATCTTAACTTGTTAGGCCTCTGGAACTGCCGGGAGTGTCCACTTAAGAGGAAGACAGGCCCATTTTCTTAGATGTGGACCTTATTTCTGGGCAAGTTCCAATAGGGAGGAGGCCTGGGCTGGGTTTTCTCTCATCTCCAGCACGTCTAGGGCTGGTCAGAGCCCCTGAAGCTCCAGGATCGACATTCAGGTTGTTACTGGAAATACCCAAATGATACACACCTACTCCCTAGATGTCTTGTGTTCCCTAAGAAAGTTTTCTCACCATTAAGCGAATTCCCTATTTTTCCTAATCTATTGAACAACATCTCACATACAGATAATGTTTCAAGAAAGGCAATATCTACATTTGAATAGCTGAGTAATCTTACTTGTCTTTTTTTCTTCTATGTATGGCATAATATATCAACTTCACTGTAACCTTCTTAGAATAAAGGCAATAATGCTTTCTCTCTTTCGTACTCCCATAGTATCCATTTCATTAACTGAGACACAGTGGACATGTAGTGTTGTTGACCTCTTTTCTTTAGGGCTCCGTATTTTTGGATATTTTATATATTATTCAAGTAGGAAATTGGCATTATTTGAACAGGGTCTTGCATGATGTATCACTTAACATTTGTTCAATAATACACAACCAGAAACCCTCAGGGATACACTCTAATAAACCTTCCTCTCATGTATCTGCTGGGTTCGTCCCATCCAGGCTGGGTTTGCCTCAGGGGCTGTGCTGCTTTTGGCTAGGCTCACGTGGCCATGTGAGGTTGGCTGTGTCTGGGTGATCTAGGCAGGACCTGGCTGATGAGATCTAGCTTCCTCATGTGCCAGAAGCCAGCCTTCTCATGCTGCTGGTGGGTACACAAGAGAGTAAGCCCCCCCTCCCCCCCGCCACCCTGCCCCCGCACAAAGCTCTTTTCAAACCTCTACCTACTTCACTTCTGGTAACATCATATGTTGGTCAAGGCAAGTCCATGGCTGAACCCAAAATCAAGAATCATGGCAGGTCACTCTGACCCTGGTGGGGGTGAACTACACAGTTGTAGAAAAAAAAGTGCTGACGTAAGAGGTATGAAGAATTAAGATCCAATGATGCCATCTACCACACATGGTGTTGGCTGCTATCGACTAGTTGCCTGGAGAAAACTGTGGATGTGTATTTCAGGGAAGGATGACACTGGTCATATTGTGCCTTCTAATATTCTGCCACCGACAATGACTTCACTGACCCCTGCTCAGATTGACTTCTGATGCTTCCCCGATTAATAAAGCCTCTGTCTTGTCTTTGTTCACACTACTGACTCATTAATCCAGACAACTAGCTATTGCCCTCCTATTCACATCTACCTATTTGATTCTCATTTATCCTTATGCATTTTGCAGGGCACAGTTTAAGACCCATTTTCCCCATGAAGTCTTCCTTCTCCTTCATACTAAAACATTCCTACCAGTTTTCTAAGCTCTCACTGCCCCTTTCTCCCGCCTAACACTTAATTATAATCTAGATGCTATTTGTTCTGATCTTTACGCATGTGTAATTAGTAACTGTCCAGACAGAATGCAGGCTCCTTGAAGAAGTGGGAAAAATTATAGCTTTATAGCTTCGATGACTGGAAACTTGAGTCCTGGTGTTGACTCTGTCATTAACTAGTTAGGGAAGCTGTTTTAGTCTTTGTCTGTGCATTACCATTTTTAAGCTGTGGGGGCTAGAGCAGAGGGTACCTACTACAAGGCACTCCACTCTATAACTTAGGTTTCTTTTCAGTTTACCATAGCATCTCATTTAGTACTCTGTCAAGTACAGGGTAAGTTTTTAACATATGATTTTTATTGATTGATAGATTATTTTATTTTATTTAAAAAAATTTAATGTTTATTTATTATTGAGAGAGACAGAGAGAAAGAGAGAGAGAGACAGAATGTGAGCAGGGGAAGGGCAGAGAGAGAGGGGGACACAGAATCTGAAGCAGGCTCCAGGCTCTGAGCTGTTAGCACAGAGCCTGAGGCAGGACTCACACTCACAAACTGCAAGATTGTGACCTGAGCCAAAGTTGAACGCTTAACCTACTGAACCACCCAGGCGCCCCTGATAAATTGATTATTTTATAAGCATAATGAGGTATGTGAGGGTCTCCCCAAACAAACCCTAAACTTATACTGTGTGAAAATGTAGAATTGGATCAACCAAGTGTAGTAAAAAAAGTTACAGTGGAAAAAAGAGCTGGCCCAGAAATGTTAGAGTTAGTTCAATGATCTTTTATCAGTAATAATCACTTAAAGTCATGATAAACTTAGTCATCCTTCTTAAGGCCAAATTTTCATCCACTAAATTATTGTCTTTAAATATAATCAATGGATTCGGTATCTTAAGTTGGTGAAAAATGGATATTCTAGATCAATATATAGGTCAGATCCCACCCGACTGTGGCGGAGGGCATTACAAAATCATGGAGAAAAGAGAGCAGATGATGGGATAATATCGATGGGGAAACTATCACAATTTTCAGAAAGGAAAAAAAAAAGAGATTCTTTTAGTAGTTATAGCTTTGGCAATTTGTAAGGTCACTTGTGGAGGTGACAACGATTTCTCATTTGGCGTTTGATTCAATAAAGCTACCCATCAAGGTAGAGAAAGTTTACATTCTACTGCCTGTCCGCTATTGAGAGTGTAGATCTTTCTCCCAACCATACACGTTGCAAGCTAAATGGTATCATTCATGTCAAGTAAGATTGGTGGGGCTGGTTTCAGCATGGGAGAGTCTTATCCCAAACTGTGCTTGCTTGGAATTTCTCCTTGCTCTCTTAGCAGGCTACACACTATTTTTGATTATTTAGGTCCCTGTGATGTGTGCAGCACACAAGAGGTGACTTCTTATCTAAGTGCAGAAGCTGCCTGATAAACAGCAGGGATGAATAATTTATAAGGAAGCAGTATGGAAAGTGGCATTTCACACTTCTTTCCATGTAAAATGTTGCATGAATTCCAAATAGGCTAAACGGTTTGGTAGGAAGCAGAAATCTAAAATTGCTGGTGAGGGAAAGGAAAGAGAGGGCTCTATAATGTAGTAATTATGGGATTACTCAAGAAGGATTCTGATTCAAATATTGCTCTCCATTGATTCATTATGAAAACAAATTACAGCTTCTCAAATCGATATTAAGAAATAATTATTATATACATGGAAATAGCATCAATATGGCAAATAGGCTTAGATTTCCTTCCACTCAATTTCGGTCAATTTACAGTAAATGAATCCTGAAAAACTGCATTTTTCATTTTCTAATCATGCAGTAAGCCCTCCGTTAAAGGAGAGCCCCAAAATGGGGTTTGATATATTATTATGCATCATATTGCATAGTTAACATTAGTCCACTTAATCAGAAAATCTAATCAAATTGGGTCTCTGATTTCAGATCATCAAGCCATTACTAACTCTTTATTACCGAAGTTGGTTGGTAAGATTAAGCTGAAACTGTAGAAGCTCAAACTCTTAAAAGTAAGATTGTCCTTTCTATTCCATTTGATAATTAATGTTTAGGAAGTTGTTAGTTTTGGAAAGCAAAAAAGTTAGATTTTTTATTAAATTCTTGAATTATTACTTAATCTGGGTTGTGGTAATGTATCCTTTTTTGAAGAACTAGAGTCCTCAAAGAAATCTGTTACAAACATCCTTATATATGAAATATTATAAGGAACACGGGGGGATAGAAAAAATAAAGCTGTTGCTTTTATCTTTAAGAACCCATCATTCAGTCTGGAGAGGAGGAGGGCAAGAATGAACGTTTCCGAGAATGGGAGATAATGAAATGGGTTACTGCTCGGGTGGGAGATTTGGAGAGAAAAGATCCACCTGGCCTGGAACCGTCGTCGAAGTTTTCGTAAATGACCAGAAAGTTTGTCACTTATTTTTCAACCCTTCCCTCTCCTTTCTGGACAAATAACTTTCCTGCCCCCGTCTCCTCATCTGCACTGCCAGCAGCCTACACTAGGGAGGTGTCTTTCTACAAGATAGCCTTGCATTCAGCCAGTGTTGAAGGTGAAAGATGCCGTCAGGAAAACAGAGCCTATACCGGGTGCATCAAGAGAGGCTCCTTAATAGGGAGAACTAGCTGAAAGAGTCTTGGGAAGGCTCAACAGGTATAAAGGGGTGTTAGTGTTTATTGGGTACAGCATTTTGGCGTTCCAAGATGAAGAGGGTTCTGGAGATGGATGGTAGGGATGGTTGTACAATATGACTGTACTTAATATCACTGAACTGTTCACTTCAAAAGAGTTAAGGTAGTAAATTTTAGGCTCTGTGTATCTTACCACAATAAGAAAAAAAAAAACTGGAGGAAAAAGGGGGACAAGAACTCAACCCAGAAGTTGGCATGGACAGAGAGTGGACCGGCCATAGGGCTAGAGGGACAAAGGAGAAGACAGCATTGCCAGGGCTAAGGGGACAGGCTCTCGGTGGTGAGTGAGGGCCACGGGGGAAGCCGGTTGTCCAAGCAGACTGAGGAAGGTCACTTGATCCAGTCAGGAGGAAGGGAAGGGCAGGGAATGGTCTTCCAGAGCAAACAGGAACAAACCCCACACAGGGAAGGGTCCTTCAGAGAGCAATTAGTAGGGGATAAAGCACGGTAGAAATAAGCAGGGCACGTGGGGGGCAAAATGAAGCTGTCCATGTTGGAAGGGACACGGAAATGTGTGTATTTGGGAGAACAGAGACGAATGTTTCAATCGATAAGGGGAGGCCAAGTTGAGGGGATCTCTTAACGCTTAGATGGAAGCGTCTTTACAGAACCTCACTAAATGTCTGCAAGCAGAAAGCACTGAGTGCGCTCTTTGGTAGCACAGACCAACAGCATGACTCCAGACGCATTAGAGGTCCGTTGGGAGGTCGGTTGGAACAGTTTCCAAGCCACAGACTCAGACGCTACGGATCAAACAATAGGAGGTTGTGATGTCACCTCTCCCGAACTCATTCCTCTGCTGAGGCATTGACCGCCCCACGTGACAACCTTGGAGGGAGGTGTTACTGTCCTCCATCAGGAAACCGAGGTTTAGAGAGGTCAGGTCACTTTCAAGGTGGCCTGCGTGGAAGGTGACGGAGCCAGGAGTTGACTGAGGCCGTGAGACACCGGAGTCCACGTGCTGACCCGGGCTCTCGTGCTGGGCTCCGGATTCCGCACACTCAGCCCTCCGGTGGCTATATTTGGAGATCTCTGACGACAGATGGCACAGTCATCAGTAGCGTGGTCCGATGATTAGTCACTCCACAATCAATACGTGATTTTTAATTTTAATTTCCGAATGACTTTTTCTCCCTGTGCTTTATTTCTTTGTCCAAGCAGCGAACATCTGCTCTGGGACTGGCATTTATCTAAATTCAATCGCTTTCCTTTCCACACAAAACCACTTCCTATGCACTGACGTCTGAAAGAGAAAACGATTTCGTTCACGAGGAGCGATCTCTGCCCTCAGGAAACTTGAATATGTTTGAAAGGCAAAAATTGCCTTAGGAAATTGCCATCAATTTCAGCTCCTTTGTCGTGTCTTCACAGGTTTTGTTTTTCTCAAGAGCTTTTTCTAGTTTCTAGGGTTTTTTTTGGCCCGCATCAATTGCATGGTGGCTCTGTGATTTTTTCCTCCGCCGTATGGTTGTGGTTTGGAAAACGTTGATGGGTTATTCGATTCTTCAAATTAAGCACGGTAGGTTTTTTCCCCTTTTCCTGGCCTTGGAGGCCTCTAGAATCCTATAAGACGTGAGACGTGGTCAGTGCTTGGGTGGATCTCACCAAGGACCCAAGTGGGTTCTCTCAGTTGTTATGCTGCAAGCAAGACTTGTTCTCTCTACTTAAAAAGAGAAAGTCACTTAGAAATATTGTAAGAAATGAGAAACTGTTCAGAATCTTATTTTTATTAGGGCCGTACTTGGGGTGATTTTTGAGTCGGCCGTAGGGAAAAAGTAAACAACTACAGCTCTCAACCATTCCTTCTAAACAAAATCTTCTTTAGGACAGAGAAGATGTCTCCAAGCACAGTGGTATATTATTACCCATACAGTAGGTAATTAATGGTAGTATTTTAAATGCCTGTGGAGGGCAGCCTGAGAGGCGTAGGTGCTTCTAGAAACAGATTTTGCATATCTACTGAATGGCATAATAGCTAGTTTCTGAAAATATTAGTCTTAGAGGAATCATTCTATCCATACTTTACTCTTTGTAATTATGCCTGAAACTTCTCCAGTGACGAGGTTTCTTTTAATTTGTAAGTATCTAGAGATCATGAACCAGGCTGTGTTATTTATTATGAAAAGTTCTCAACTTCACCACACGAATAGACTTGATGTGCTCGTTCATTTACTTAGCTTGTCTGGTTGGCAGGCATCAGCTTTGTCCTTGACTCTATGAACGTGCTTGGAGTGTAGGGGCAGGGAGAAATGACTCATCAGTATATGTTTCATGAACTTCTGCTTTGGGCATGACAGTTTTAGATAATGGGTGTGGGGGAGGGGCTTAAAGATAAAGCCTACATTGACCTTGCTCAGGGCAACCACCTGGTCTAGGTCTGAGGCGATTCCTGGGCCTTCTGGTTTCAAATCTGGAGAGGTCCTGGGGAAACCAGGAGGAGCTGATCACCCTACTCACCCTCAAAGAACTTGCAATCCAGTTGTCGAGAGAAGCGCCCATAAAAAGTGAGAAATAAAGGTAAAGTGCTCTCGGGAGGAGGGAGAAGTGATTTCCAGCCGAAAGGAGTTGGGGCCAGGTGAGTGCAAATCCCTCGATGTACCTGGAGCTGGGGGAGAAAAAAATAAAATGAATGGCATTTTGGTAAAGATGGCCAAAATGATACAAAACAAAGGGAGGCAATGTGGCTTGTTGTTCCTGAAAACTAGGGAAGACAGCCCATCACTCGGGAGAACTTGCATCTCTGCTGGATACAGAGCAACCAGAGCCAGATTGAGGGAACACTGAAGGCTGGCTCGGGGTCCCCTTCTGGGAAGATGGTGCCAACCTGGGAATTAAGGAGAGCAAATCCTCTAGAACTCGAGGGATATTCCTTAATTTGGAGGCGTGACGGTAGGCTGGGGGCAGACAGAGAACGCACTGCCTTCAGAGTCACTTCTGCTGCTGGGAATTAAGGAGCCATCCAAGGCAGTCCCCATTAGCGTCCAGGGCTTCCTTCCAGTATGGCTCCACCAATAGCATGGGGTAAGGCTCTCCTCCAGACGGCGGGCTTCCGCCTCAGAAAGCAGAACTACCTGGACGAGAGCAGCCTCCTAATGAGAAGCCTGGATCCCCGGGCCCGTGGTGGAGACGAGGAGGAGAATAGCATCAGATACAGATGGCTGAGTCCGGACTTCACCGAGCTGGCCTTGTTTGCCCACGGTTCTGGTTTTCTCCTCGTTTCTTTTAGGCTGCTGGTAAAGCAAATGTAAGTAAAAACAAACAAACAAAATCTTCTGAGCTTAAAATTTGAAAGAAGATTAGACCTGTAAGCAGATGGACAGTGAGGAGACACAGGAGGATCATCCCGTCTATTTAGGTGCAAACAGGAGGCTAGGAGAGATCTCTCCTCTCTCAAGGATGCACAGATAGAAAACAGCCAACAGGAGGAGGCCTGTGAAAAGATTTTACAGCTCAAAATAAGGAAAGGGACAAGGTACTCAATATCCAGGGAAAGAGCTGGTTTTGAAAAGATTTACTACAGGAAATAAATTATATTTGGGCAATACCTGTTTTATGATGTCCGTAAACTATAAGACAAGAGGGGCTTTTATATAAGGAGTGAAAGATGACAGAAATCACACAGGCTGAAGTAAAACAAGCTATCTGAAAGTCAAAGAAAAGGAAAGGAAAATAATTCGAGAAAATCAAAGATGCGACGGTGGAATTTAAAACTGTTTTAGAACCCATAAAAGAACAGAGCCAACACTGCACAACTTCTAATTAGTAGATGGGAAACACACATGAGGAGCCGAATTAAATAAACTGAAATAGAGAAAGAAAAATGACGAGACAGACATGGCGGAGAGGAGTCTGGAGTTCCAGAACCCACGTATTTGATGTTTCTGAACCCGAGACTAACACAAATACAATTACTTAAAACACACAAAATCATTTTCTGAGCTGAAGAAAGGCCCAAACCTTCCTATAAAACCAGCTCAGTGAGAACCTGGGGGAAGTTATGAAACATGGAAAAATGTTATTGAAGAGATCAACATCTAAATTTTTTCTCCATAAACATTTGGAATTTCAACAATTCCAGTTTCTCATTCCAAAATGAGAAGAACACTAAAATACTGACAGAGTTCTTCTTCTTTTTTTTAATGTTTGTTTATTTAGTTTGAGAGAGAGCCGGAACGTGAGTAGCTGAGGGACAGAGAGAGAGAGAGGGAGACAGAGAATCCCAAGCAGGCTGTCAGCGCAGAGCCTGACGTGGGGCTCCAACTCACGAACTGTGAGATCATGACCTGAGTCGAAATCAAGAGATAGGCACTTAACCTACTGAGCCACCCAGGTGCTCCTAGAAATCCTTTTTAGTTGTTTTTTTAATTAATAATTGGGAATATTTATTTAAAATAAGTAACTTCAACATCACTTATAATGGTGGAAGCAGGGAATAATCTATGTAACTTTATGCTATTATATAAAGAAATTATGGCCTATACTTACCATAGAATACTATGCAGTCATGAAAGATATATTTTCAAAGGCTCTAACACCTAAATTAATGTGTTGTGAGTTAAACTCATCTTGTACACTTTAAATTTTTTCTATGAGTTATTTTATTTGTGTAATATAAAATTATATTATTTTTATAAAAACCAAAGAGTTTGCCCCATGAATGGTGATTGAGGAACACAATATTTGCAGCTTAGACCGACTAGTTAAGACAACGAATGCTGATTTTTTTTTTTTTTTTTCAGAAATACCACTTGTAATTTTGGAGGAAAAAAATCTTAAAACTTACAGTTCCAGGTCAAAGTTAAGCACAAGCTGTATTTTATATGACATCAGATTTGTTCGTTCTTAGGATGAGCTGCAAGAGCTTTAAAATGTAAAGAGAATATATGAAGAATTATGTCGCATGGTCAGAAGAGGGAGCTTTTAGATTGCAAAAAAAAGTGCACCAAATCCAAGCACTCTATTATCAGAAGTGTAATATTATTTCAAGCTCACATGTTGGATACTAATGAAAAAGTATGTCACCATAGAAATATTTCTTTATGATAACTTTATTTTTTTTTTAACGTTTATTCATTTTTGATACAGAGAGAGACAGAGCATGACGGGGGAGGGGCAGAGAGAGAAGGAGACACAGAATCGGAAGCAGGCTCCAGGCTCTCAGCCGTCAGCCCAGAGCCCGACGCGGGGCTCGAACTCACGGACCGCGAGATGGTGATCTGAGGTGAAGTCGGACGCTTAACCGATTGAGCCACCCAGGCGCCCCTCTTTATGATAACTTTCAAAAAATCTGTCTTATTTGATGATTTAGCAAAACATTAAACTTAACTTTATTCTTAATCCAGAGAATTTCATTTCACTCTAATGTCTGTCTGTCCTCCGACTTGGCACATTTGACCTTTGTAAGTGTTGCTGAGAAACAAAAACCTGGCTGATTGAAGCGTGTACTTGTCTGCTTTATCTTTTTCTCTTTTGCATGTAGTGGGGTTGGTAAGTGAGCCAGGGAACAAGATGGTGGAAAGCAAGAAGTCATGAACACCTAACTACTGAATAATTCACCATCTTTTATCTGCAACTTAATGAAGACGCACGAGCAACGTTCTCTTTCAAAATAGTTCATTAAATATAAAAGTTGAAGGTAAATCAGTCTAATTGAAGGCTTTTTCTATGTCAACAGAGTTCAGAACTAGTGTTCCTGTTCCCAGCACCTGTGTGCGTTCTTTATAAATTCAACCATGCTTGGAGTTTCTATGGTAAACTACCACACAGTGAGAACCAGGAGTGAGTTCCGTTTTATCATAAAAACCATGATAATGTGAGGTATTAACTAGAGTGCTGGATGCGGCAACAATGAGGATAATTCTTTTTTTTTTATGAGTGTCAGTTGAGCTCAAGTTCTGCATTCAGTTGTTGGTTCTACATCTGGAGAGAGAAGGAGAAAATTTGAAGTGAGTTCACACATATCGTCAGTAGTGTTCAAATTCGGGGGGAAAATATGACAAAATACAACAAACAGGATTATTGTTTCTTAGGTTAGTTATCTTACAGGGGGAATTTGAAATGGTTATTCAACACTGTTCATGTATGTGAAGGTTGATCATACCCAGAGGGGAAGACCAGATGCTTTCCATCCTATGAGTGAAAAAAGACAGTGAAATGTGAATTTCAGTGAATTCTGCAAAAACAATGAAAGCGAGTAACGGGAGTTTAAGTATCTCCTGCTCTGCGGTGTGGATCGGTGCTCAGCTGGCATGAAGCCTGGACCTGAACAACCTTAACCATGTCCTCTTATTTGCATACAACTGGTTTAGATTAGCCTGAGAGTCTTTTCTGAATTTATGCATGCCACTGATTTAATTTGACACAATTGTTTGGTAGGGTCTAGGCACTAAGTCCAGTGACAAGAACAGTTGAAGCTTCCTGCACCATAAAGAAGGAGGAAAAGACTACGGAGAAAGAAGGTATCTTGGCATCCAATGTGTAGAGGGAAAGTTGGGTGTGTGGGCAGAGGAGGGCTGTGATTCAAATCGGTGAGAAGAAAATATATTCTGTCTCTCTTTTTTTTTTTTTTTTATTAATGTCTGTTTATTTTTAAGAGAGAGACAGAGCATGAGCAGAGGAGGGGCAGAGGGAGGGAGACACAGAATCCGGAGCAGGCTCCAGGCTCCGAGCTGTCACCATAGAGCCCAACGCGGGGCTCGAACCCACGAACCGTGAGATCATGACCTGAGCAGAAGTCTGAGCTTAACCGACTGAACCACCCAGGTGCCCCAAGATATTATTTCTTTAGTGCACTCTTTACCTTCTTCTTCTTACCACTAAGCAGTCATGTACTTTTTCCAAAAGATGAAAACTTCCTAAGAAGAGGAGTGAAGAATTCTATTTTATATCCAATATGCCTGGGGACATTGTTTTTTTTTTACCTTTCTGCTTGTACATTTTCACGGCTATGTGTTCCCTGAGCATGGCCACATTTCACATATGTGTGGTCTCTAATTGTGTGACATTAAAAGTTTATTTAAAAGCACCATTTATGAAGCCCTGACCGCATGCCAAACTTTGGGTGAAGTGTGATGGATGCAAAGATATATGAGACACAGCCTGAGAGGTGCACAGCCTGCCAGGCGAGCCAAACACGTCAACATGTTTACATACTTTGATGGTAAGATGCGGAGAGCCCGGGAGGTGGGATTAAGCACCGGTAGAGAAGAGAGAGAAGAGTGGCCTGTGGTTACAGAGTTGACCTCTCCAGAAAACACGTCTTTGGCTAGCTCATCACCTGAAGTCATTTGATTTCCCTTTCCTTTTTCTTGTCATAGGATTTCAGAGAGGATTTAACTTGTAAGCGGAAGAACTCTGTACCCAAAGTCAAAAGCAGCAATCTTTGGTTTCATTAGACCCCGGGATCCTCCTTTGCAATCGCAATTGATTGATTTTGTAGTCTCCGTCCTTCCAGGTTGTTAGTGGGACTCTTGAATGCTTTCTTGATACGTTCTTGACAAAGCCTGTCAAATAGCGTAAAACATGTGCTCTGTGGCTCCTTGTTAACTTACATGCCACATTTCCCAACACAAGTAAGTTCAAAGTTATGCAAAGTTGCAGGACGTTCTATGTTGCTCTGGGTGCTGCCAATTAGCTGCAGTTTGACACTCGGAATTAGTCACGGTGTCTATTTATCATGCAACCCTGCTTTGACATAGAACATATAGTTTTAAAGGAAGACTTGGGGTGCCAGGGTGGCTCAGTTGATTGAGAGCCTGGCTTTGATCTCAGCTCAGGTCTTGGGTTGTGAGTTCAAGCCCCACATTGGGCTCCGTGCTGGGTGTGAAGCTTACCTAAAAAAAATAAGTAAATAAAGCTGGGGTGCCGGGTGGCTCAGTCGCTTAAGCATCTGACTTCGGCTCAGGTCATGATCTCACAGTTTGTGGGTTTGAGCCCCACATCGGGCTCTGTGCTGACAGCTCGGAGCTTGGAGCCTGTTTCAGATTCTGTCTCTCTCTTTCTCTCTCTCTCTCTGCCCCTCCCCTACTCTCACTCTGTTTCTTTCTCTCTCACAAATAAACATTTACAATAAATAAATAAATAAATAAATAAAGGAAGGAAGGAAGACTTAATATCTAATTATTCTTATGAGATAACTGGCTTGCTAACTCTAAGTTTTAGTTTTTAAGGTTTTTCTTTACTTTTTTTTAACGGGGGGATGGTTATGAGGATTCTCTGGCTTTATGAAGGTAAAGCAATGAGCTTATTCTATGTGATTCTTCAACAGACACAAAGCTACTCAAGTGTGGTATTTGTTCCATTTAATTAAATACACAGAATAAAGCAGAGCTCTGCTATCTAGGAAACTTCACGGAAGTGTCGACAAATGTCACAGGAGGGCAGATGTTCATCCTGCAAGACTTCAGGACTGACTCCCGGGGCCAGGTGTTGTTCTTCCTCAGGGAACTTTCCAGAACGACTTGAAGGAGTCAGATCAAGGATTGTAAAATCAGTCCCTCCTCATCACTAGTTATTAGTGGAAGCTCCGTTTAACCTGCCTTTTCCCACATCCTTAAGCAAGCGAGTACAAATACCTGAAATGACTCATCAGGTCTTAGAAGACATTGATTTCCTCTTTTTATCTGAAATCAGAAATAAATGTTCTCTTTTCCCCTGAAAAATGATCTCCTATGTATTTATAGCATGTGCATTTCTCCAGGGACATACTGCAGTTTGGAATCGGCACTTAGAGATCTGTGCACATATGTGCCCGTACGTGGCTGCTTGCTTCATTCCGGCAGCCAACTGGCTCCCTTCAGCTCCAGGGCTGTTTGGGTGGGAGAGCGATGATGTCCCAGGGAAGGCGAAGGTCAGAGTTTCCTGACTGTCTTGTTTGAGATACAGTGCATTTGTGTCTCCATTCATTTTAAGCAGGGGAACAGGGGGCTTGCTTTCCAGTTCTTTCTGGGAGTGCTCTGCAAACATGTCCCATGGAACACCGAAATGGGTAGAATGCTCCTTTGATCAGCAGGGACGTAAAGCTGGACATCTTTGCAGACGCCCTGGGTAACCTGATCTCTGCTGTTGAAAGTGATATTTATATCCATTCTTATTTGAATCTCACTGTGGGCTTATATGCAGTAACCCCTTTCTATAGTTGCCTCAACAGAGGAGAAGGGTTTGAGAAGCTGTATCTGTCAGATCAGAAAGAAATGAAGCTGAGCACTGAGGGCTAACTCAGGGTTGAGGGAAGAGAACGTGATAATGGAAAGGAACCTGAGCCCTTATGAGAGCGACGTCCTGGGTAGCAGTTTTCTCAACAACGGAATTGACAGTCTCTGTTCTGGGGGCTAGAAGTCTGAAATGGAGGTGTTGGCAGGACGGTACTTTCTCTGAAGGATTTATGGGAAAATCCTTCCTTGCTTTGGCATTCCTTGGTTTGTGGACGCATCTTCCAATCTCTGCTTCCCTTGTTACATGGTACTTTCTTTGCGTCTGTCTCCACACTGTCTTCCTTCTATACACACGTCTGTATCTAAATTGTCCTCTTCTAAGGGCACCAGTCATTGAATCAGGGTCCAGTATGACCTCATCATAACTAATCACATCGACAAAGGCCCTATTTCCAAATCAGGTTACCTCCTGAAGTTCTGAGTGATCATGAGCTTTTGAAGGATACTCTACAAACCTAGTACATCCTTTTACAGCGTCTGTGGTCCCCTGGAGCTCCTTTACAGAAAGTAAAAACAATTTTCCAGGATCATTATCCAAAAGGGCACCTATCTTGAGTATGGTGTAAGTGTAATGCCACACTCTTCCATGGCGTGGGTTATATGCTACAAGTGAACCTGGATTTTTGAATGTGGCTGAATCTTTCAGGCCACTGGGTATGCTTTTGCAAACCATCTTTCTAGAGCACAAAATGATTCCCCTGATATGTTCTAAAGTTCCCCCACGTAACCCCACACTGGAATTTGTGCCTTTTCAAATCTCGCTACCTACGTCACTTTGATAAACTCACAGCACCATCCCAAGCTTAGATGCCCCCAGGGACTGCCGTTCATTTCGGAAACATTTGAAACTTACCCTCTCTAGCCACAGAAACATACACAAGCACAAAAACCTCAGTGACAACCAACCAGAATGCTTTCATGAGAGATTGCCGAGGCTCTGTTGACTACCCTTCCCTTGCTATGTTCATTCACTATTATTTCACCTGATCTAGTGATTAGATATACTAGTGCTCAGGGGATGAAAAAAATGAACAAAAATTAGCATTTTTATCGGTCACCTCATCTTAGAGTTCCATAGCAATTTTTTGATTCATTTTAAGTAGACATTCAGGATGTCCGTGTTCACGAACCTGCACTCTGAGTTTACAAGTCCTCTGCTCCTTATTGAGAATGTAAATATAAGGGGTAAAATAAAATATAATGGCATTTACAATATTTAATATTAAAAAAAGCAATTATGAAGAAATAAAGGTATACACTCAACTAAGTAGCAGAAAAGACAGAAACACTTAAAGTTAGTCTGGGTGGGTATGCCGGTGATCAATTTATGTCTGGACCCTGACTGACAGTCACAGTCAGGCAAGGCAAGCAGGCTCTGTAGCTGATTTTTTCTCGTAATTCCCAATACCTGAAACAGCTCTTGATTTCGTCCTAATTTCCTTATTTTTCTTCTTGGCGGTATACCCTCTCTGTCACATTCCATTTCCAGTTTCAGGATCACAAGAATGAAAACAAAAATCTTAACATAAAACTGTACCCAGGTTTGACAACACGTATGCCATCGTCCTTGCCGCTCTGTCTTACTTCTATTCCACTTTTTCCTTATCGACTTTTGTCTTCCGGAACTAGAACTCACTCAGTCTTTCTGTGTGAATTTCTTTATTTCAGTCAACATCACTCTTGAACTGAAAGTTCAACCCAGTATGGGGTGATGATTTTTTTTCCTAAGCAGCTTGAGGATATCAAGCCCTTATTTGTAGTTTTTCTTGTTACTAATAGAAAGCCTGTAATTGTCATCCTTTCATGGGTAGTTTTTCCTCCCTTCCAGGTTGCTTCCTCTGTCTTCAGCATTCTCCAGTTTCTCTTAACTAGGTCTAGACATGTATTTGGTTTTATCTATCCTGCCCAAGATGTGGTTTATTTCATAATTAGAAAATTTATGTCAGTCTTTTCATTCTTAGTTTGCTTCTCCTAGAATATTATGTCGTCCTTCCTTTCTCTCTTCTCACTTCCAAGACTAGTACCAAATGTATGTTTCAACTTTTCTTAAGGGTCACTGCATGTTTTAAGACATTTAAGACATTCCATTCTTATAGTGTTGGGTCCTCATCAAGGGTGAGAACCTTCGGGATTAGATGGTACCAGTGTTGGGACTCACTGCCTAATACCATCTAGAGCCAATAACAAAGGTTGGGAACACAGTTTATATCGTGAGTGGTGGGTGATGGGCTCTTCTGAGAAAGAACTTTCTGGATGCATATTGTGAGGAGGCAGTATTGGGGGATGGTGAGTAACCATCTGAAGTCTTCTCCATATTCCTTGAATAGTATCCAGGTTCCTGAGCTCTGCACCCTCCCTGCATTCTCCCTTCTAGTCTGTTCTAAAAGTGCTATCAGGAAATGCTGATGGCCAGCATATTGCTTAGGAACGCATACTCCAGATTCATCTTGAGGAAGAGAAAAAGGAGAGCTCACCTGGGTGTCCAGACTGTAAACATTCACAGTAGACTTTCAGATCTTCTTTAGGAATCCAGCTTCCGGCTTGATCAAAGACTCTCCTTGCCTGTCGACCTGCAGTGCTCCACTTTATTCTAGAGCCTAGAGTCAGAGTCTGATAGCGACTGGGATGAGTAAGTGCCTGGAGTGGGAATTTACTGTTGGGGCAGGCTTTTATTTTCTTTCTCTGAGAGAGAAGTAGCCAGAGCTCTATAAACCTGTAGGGAACCAAACCTCTTTGGGAGATAAGGGCGAGTTCCGTTCAGGTATCTTCTTCAGGAGTGGCTTCTCCCCCCTGCTTCCAGTGTGTGACTCCTCTGTGAGGCAGCCATGGTCCTATCTGCCTGGACCCTCATCATGCAGCCATTTCTCCCAATCCCTACAGTGCCTCTAAGATTCTCTGTTCGTGGTCTCCCACTTTACCACTTTAGCAACAACAGCCCAACCTCTTAATTTCCTTCGCAAATCCTTTGAATGCCCCCAAACCTTGAAGCCACAAAAGTTCTTTGTGCTTCTATCTTTCTACACAGCTTCCTAGAAGCAACTCTGCCCAGTTCCTTCTGCTTGCTGGTAGGGAAGGAAAAAAGGGACAAGAGTGACAGTTCAATATAAAAAACATGATCTAGTGAAATCCGTTACTAAGAAATTGAGGATAAAGCCCACTAACATTGTGTAAACATAAAACATATATATAAGTTTTCTAGAAAATACTTCTTGCTTACTGGGACACTGATAGTGATCTCATTCCCCAACGTCTGCAGTAAGAATGGAGTTTCAATCCCTGCCACTGTTTGGTTCACATTTCTCAAAGGGGCTGCCGCCCTTTCTGATGGTATCAGCACTGTGGGAAGTATTTCCCTTAGTACCCAAGGACAACCTGGATTCCTAGGTGAGAGATGCCATCCGAGTTTCAAGAGCTGGAAGTTATTCCTACATGAACCAAATTAGGGGAAAATAGCAATTCTGAGTGACATTGAAGAAATACAGTTAAAAAGGGCATTCTTCACCCCTGCTTTCTCATACTCTTCCATTGGCCATACCTAGGTCTTAGTTTGTAGGAATGCATGTAACATCGTTTCCCATGACATTCTGGCCTCAAGCAAGGAAGGAAATGCTAGCAATTTGTCAGCAGTTAGCCTTTGAGATTTCTACTTTTACAAACTGAAGCTCTGATTGGCACCTGAACTTTAGAAGGTTTATTTAATGCTACAGAACTTCAATGTTTTCAGGTTACCCGTCAATTCAGAATTTTCTGTTTGTCTTATCCAGTGACCTGTTACTTACCTCTGTTTAGCTCCCTAATCTCCTTGCCTTTGAGGTTAGCTTCTCGCAGGGAGTTTCTGTAAAGCCGGGCATGTGCATTGCCTGGAAACATGGAGACAGGCTGGCTGGGACAGCACCTCCACTCAGGCTCCCTTGGTTATGGCGTCTGAGTGCTGCCTGTACAAACTCAGAACCGATTACCCCCTAGAAGCCTGGGGCCCCAATGACGAGTGCTCTTGAGAACCACTTCCCGTGCCATTCAGTTTCTGACATTCATTACCACATTGCTCCATTGTCATAGTTAATGGGTTGCCTCATTAATCTTAACAATTTGGGTAAAGAAAACTATTAGTAATGCTCTTCAACACATATCTTTATCTTTCTTGCCCCTGGGCACACAGAAGGCGGCCTTTTCCAAGCTCTTCCAAGCTGGGTGTGGCCATACATTGATTCTAGCCTTTGGGCAGGGAAGGGAAGTGATTTGTGCCACTGTCGGGTCAAAGCACTCAACTGCTGGTGGGAAAGCCTCTGCTCCATTCCTTTCTGGAAAGCTTTGCCTTGAGATGGTAGGGTCAAAATAATTAGGTAGTTTGGATCCTGAGATGCCTGCTGGTCCCACAGAGGACTTTGCGTGAATAGGGAATGACGCCTATTGTTTGAAGCCATTGGGTAGAATTGCTTGTTACTGTAGGGTTACCTAGCCTGTCCTTATTCTACAAAGTCTATTTACTTATTGAGTTACATTTTACAGGTGAGAAAACTAAGGCCTGGAGAAATACGAGGACTTATTTGGTATTGCCTATTAGATTGTTGAGCTGGAGTATGAACCTGTCTGTTTTTGTCTTCAAAACCTGATGACTGTAAATTAGTTTGGATACGTTGACCAGCTAACTAGTGTCTGCTAGACCGAGAGCACTGTAGAGGAATGGTAGCTTAGAGAAGCGACGTGGAAAGTCTTTGGAGGCATAAACGAACACTCTTTGAAGAAGAAATACTTGAGATATTTATGGTGAAACCTAAAGTCACCGACACAGGGGCGCCTGGGAAAATCAGCCAGTTAAGCCTTTGACTCTTGATTTCAGCTCAGGTCATGATCTCCAGGTTTGTGAGTTGGAGCCCCGCATCAGGCTCTGTGCTGACAGCGTGGAGCCTGCTGGGGATTCTCTCTCTCCCTCTCTTCCCCCCCCCCCCCCCTGTTGCTCCCCCCCCCCCAAAATAAGTAAATAAACAGCTACAAAAGACCCTGTGCTTTGGCCTGACACAAACACCGGCTCATTCATTCATGCTACACTTGAAGACATTAGGAATAACTACAGCCGTTATTACCTGTGGCAAAACACTTCGCTGTGGATGGACGCACCGCTAATGACCTCCCAGCTTGAAATATGGCTCCAAAAGCAAGTCCCGGTTTCCAATGCCGGGTGACTGGTGTGTTTTTCTACATCCTGATTAGTGCTTTAGGATCTCCGTGTGGTGCCTTGTGAGAACAGAGCGGGGTTCCATTTTGTTAAATACCGTGGATACAGATGATTGGCCATCGCAGACCCACTGAGTACACAGTTAACCTGTCAGAGGAGAGACTGTGTGGAGAAAATATTACAAACTACCTTCAGTTACATAGCTGCAGTTCTTTAGCGTTTAGTGAGTCAGGATGGTTTCCTTATTATGACATATCATGTTTTCCCATTTCATCTCTTTGAAGAATGACCAACAGAGCTCATAGCTATCCGTCCTTCAAGACCAGCTGTCAGCGTGAGATAGGAATTAAGGCAGGGTGTTTTCACCACAAGATTGCAAATGCCTTGGCAGAAAGGATTCGGCCCTAGCCTGGGACCCGGCTCTCCGGAGGTTCTCGGTCAACCCTGGGTGAGAGAAACAGCAGCAATGTCCTGTCTCAGCCAGGCTCACGTGCAGACTCAGCTCCCAACACCACTTCCTTTCTGCCATTTGAAATGGGAATTCTTGTCCAGAGAAGAGGAAGGAAAGGAAGTAGCTGTGGCATCATAAAACAGACTATGAAAAGACTGAGGTCACCGGTAGACTCAGAAGCAAAAGATAAGTGTCCTGCCCTTTCCCAATGTGATTCCTCCAGGATGGCTGTCCGGTCGCCAAACCCGCTCGCAGAAAGTCGTCGCAGCTCCTGTAGGCAAGGGTTGCGGATGGAACGTGTTTCCACGCCAGGCTTCCGAAGGATTATGAAAAGCAGGCTTTAATACTTTTTAATAGTAAAATTTAATTAAACTAAATGTACCTCAGGGAAGAATAATGTATGCAAACATCGCAGAATCAAGCACCATGGTGAGAGAAAGTGAGAGCTTAATGTGGATGAATTCCAAAATATTTGGCTTCAGCGACAAAACCAGCTTAGTCTGTATTTCCCCTTAATATGTTGTGTGGGTCTTTTAACAGTTGGTTGTTTAATAATAGTAATCTTCAAGCTTATTTCTCCGATCAGCCTGCCCGTGACAGTTCTTCATTCCCAGTAAACACTGCGATACGATCAGTCTGCCACAGATGCTCCTTCTTCTATTACTGCGGCATAATCATTTGGGGGAATCTGTGAAGCTAATGCAAAATCTCACAAAGCTATTCAGAAATATGGATTGAAAATGGAAGACTGGAAAAATAGCGTGTCATAGCCCATTAGCAACTACACACTGCTCTTTAAGAAATTATTTTTCAAACGTTTCCCTTTGCACACATTACTTTCATAAATTTTTTTTAATGTTTATTTTTGAGAGAGAGAGAGAGACAGAGTGCGAGCAGGGAAGGGGCAGAGAGAGACGGAGGGAGACACAGAAACCAAAGCGGGCCCCAAGCTCTGAGCCATCAGCACAGAGCCTGACGCAGGGCTCCAGCTCACAAACCGTGAGATCATGACCTGAGTCGAAGCTGGACTCTTAACCGACTGAGCCACCCAGGCGCCCCCTGCACACGTTACTTTTAAAAAACCCAAGCTTGTTTGTTCCCGAAGAACAATGGGAGCATTTATCCTGAAATGTTCAGTCAGATTCACCCTGCAAAGACTAGCATTTGCCCTGGAATAAATTATGTGGCTTGACTTAAAGTTAGCCTGTGCATTTTTCTCAGAGAGGAAAAGTATTTCTGGTATTATTTTTATTGAGACTAATTTTATTGAGGGGATGGTAACGTAAGTAGAATTTAATGGTATAATGTCATTTATCTTTGATGAGCAAAAATGCAGTACTTAAGGGTTGGCCAGCAGTTCATCACACTGGCGATTAATTATTTCATTTTTTCCCTTTCTCCATTGTTGAATAAATATTTATTCACAAATCTTCCCTCTCTTCATCCTCTTCTATCATAGGTGTCTTTCTCAGACCATTGATCTCTCTTTCCAGAAAGATCCTTCTATATTTTATTTCCCAGTCAATGGTGTTAGCTTCATATTTGAATATACTGTTCTCTCCTGAGACGCCAAAAATTTTACTTCTTTTTCCCAACTTCTGGTTAAGAAAACAACAGTAGTTTTCTGTTTGTTTGTTTTGGCTTGGTTTTCGTTGTTTCATACTCTGGGAAGGAAAAGAAGGCATCTGATACATAGTAGTTACTGTGAGCCTATTAATACATACTCAGCCCTGTGCTGAGAGCTCTCATGACAATTTCCTATAATTTATAGAATGGAAAACTGACACTAGGAGGTATTAAAAACTTTGTCTTAAGTTTATACACCGAGTACACTGCAGATTCGGCGTTCGGAAACCATTCATTCCAACACTCAAGCTCCCGATGTCCACTCTTGCAGATCCTGACACAGCAGAGGGGCAGCGTGAGCGTGGGTTGTGTGGCCAGATGGACCAGGAACCACACCTGTCTCTGCCAGGTACTGCCTTGGCAGTTGACTTAGTTTCCACTTATAATGAGAGTCAGCTTTCCAATTTAAAATAAAGATCGAGGAGATAATGTAGCACAAAGCCCAACTGTGAGTAAGAGCCAAAAAACAAGATTGTTGTAATCATTACCCCAAACACGGTGTGCATATCCTGGAAAATCCTGGAAAAAAGCCATAGCTATTTTCCTTCATTTGACTATTTAATGTTCAAAATTTCTACCCTCCCCCGTCACTGCCCCCATGGAAAGCAAAACACTTACAGGTTACTTAGAGGAGTGTTGGACCTCTAGACTGGCCCTGTTGTGTGAGATGCACACCTGCTTCCTCCCCAGGCCCAGGGAGCAGTGGGAGTGCCCAGCAGCATTTGGACCACATGCATCTGAAGCCCCTGTTCTGCCCTCAGGGACAGGATGGCAGTGCCAGCTTCAGCCGTGCGTGGAGTGTGTGTGGACCCAATATGTATAGAGCAGATGTGTGGGAAAGAGACAGATGATCTGGACCTTGCCCTTTGTTGCTGGAGAACCACCCGGTCATGGTAAAACGCTACAGATTTCCATGATATCTCTTTGGAGATTCCTTAGGCATATTCGAACATATTGACATTTCTAACTCTCACCGATGTGACTTTTCCATCGATATATTCACAAATAGCTATCAAATCTGAAGTAAAGGTTTGCGATATTGATAAGAAGCACATAAAAATGGGACAAAGGATAAATTTCAGAGTCTGAAAGTGAAAACTTCCAAAGGGATCCTCCCTGCCATTCTCTTCAGTGATGTCTTATAAATCCACTTTGGGAGAGGAAGGAGGTGGCTCATTTTGTTACTTCAATCGCTTCAGGAGCCAAATGGAACAAAATGCAAGTTCACTGTATGTTATGAACAGGGGTGATTCTGATTTGATTCCTCACATTTTATACCCTAAGTCTATACTGGAAATTTCTGATATCTCCTTTGGTGCTTGTTCTAAGAATGTCTATTTGTCTTGAGTATTTTTTTTAATGTTTTATTTTATTTTTGAGAGAGAGAGAGAATGCAGGCGGTGGAGGGGCAGAGGGGTGGGGACAGAGAATCTGAGGCGGGCTCTGTGCTGACAGAAGCAAGCCCAATGTGGGGCTCCAACTCACAAACTGAAGTCGGACACTTAACCCACTGAGTCACCGAGGCGCCCCTTTTAATGAGTTTGTGTGAGAAGCTACTGGGTGATGATAGTAAGAGAAAATATGCATAAGGAAAAAAGTCTGAAAACCTTCCAAGTATTTCAAAATGCCCTTCCCTACCCCCACTGCCCCCATGTAGAGCTGGGGTGATGTGCCAGTTTGCAGTCAGTCACTTTAGGTGGTTTTAAAGGAAACCAGGAAAGCCTCCAGGAAAGCAGTGTGCTATAATGTAGGAGAGGCTGTGAAAACTACATTCACTCTCACCTTACCTCCAACCCAAATCATCTGTCTTACCCACATTTTCCAAGTACCAAGTTTGATCATTTCTTGAGCATCTGTCTAGTGAGAGGATATTGTGTTCCCAGATGTCCACTTTATGTATGCAGGCATCTTTAGAGGGGTGATGCATTAATCTACCATGAACCATCACTTAGGGTATGGATAGAGATTACACTATGGGACATCCTACTGAGAAAGCAGACAGCTGCCTGAGGCAACATGGCCTCATTGAGGAACAAATTAGAAGGTTTTCCAGCTCAGGGACTTTGCAAGGAAGGAAGAAGTACAGGTAGGAGTGTCTTGCACGTATGTGTGTGGGGTGCTGTCTGTGGGGATAAGTGAGGAGGAGGGGAAGTGTCAGATGGGATGGTGGAAGGAAGGCCCAAGACCCATTCTATGTGCTGAAATATTGTAGGACATTTTGAAGTGCAGAAGATTCCAGGTTTTTTGTTTTTTTGTTTTTTAAATCCTCTCATGAGTCCGACCAGGAAAGCCCTAACATTCTCCTCAGTTGGACTAAATGTTTAGACGGGCTTTTCCTACTTCAGGCTCCTGATCTTCCTCAGAGCATTTGCTTTTGAAAACTTGCAAGTATAAGTTCTTTCTCCACCCTTTTGAGATGTAAAACTTGTTAAAAGCCTCTTGTCCTTCTCACCAGACAGGACTATCTGTCATTCTCAAGGACCTGGAGTCATCCCTCTGAAATGCCGTCATCAAGGAAGATGGCACCCCTACTTACGAGTTTCAGTGGGAGGGTAGGAACCTAACTTGTTCCAAGTTCTAAAATTACCTCTTGTCATGAAAAGAGGAGAAAATCTCAACTTTTCCCTTGAGGAAGGCCAACTCACCAACAGAGATGCTCTGAGATCCCCCACCTCAGTTCCGAAACCTTCAGCCCTTAGTTTCAGGGAGGTTGAGGAGTGAGTTCAGTTTTCTCTCCCGTATTGCAATAGCCTTGAATAAAGTATTCCCTGCCTGGTTAAATGTGTCCGATGCAATTTTTTCTTTGATAGTTGCATGAAATCGCTTGCCCTTCTTTCTTACACACTTTTTTACACAACAAAAAGTGCTAAACTCACAGCTGCCACAGGCCTTTGACAGGGTTGAGTCCAGAGGTGGGGAAGGGGCCTCTGCAGTGATGGCACACCAAGATCCACACACCTGATTCCTTTATTGAAACAAAGCAAAACAAAAAGTTCACATGACTGTGTTTTTAATCTATGTTTGCATGATAGTTTTATTCTTCTCATTTATTCCCTGTAGTAATTTTCTCAGGCTCTCAGGCCTTGCTCACCTCAACAAATTGAGTATTTATAGACAAACCTTAGAACTCTCCTGGGATTACTAACAAAATGCTAACTGTGGTCCTTCTATAGAGCTCCATTTTATGGGGAAATGATGTAACTAGACTCAAAATCTTGAACACTGCTCCCAAGAATCCATGTGACTTAGGTAGAATACCCTCCGTGTCCCCAATGCCCTCTAGGTCAGTGATACTTAGATGCCTACTAAGCATTCCTACTATGATAGACCCTGTATTTACTTATTTATTATTTATTTATTTATTTATTTATTTATTTATTTATTATGAAAGAAATCCTTTCTTTTTTTTAAGTTTATTTACTTATTTATTTTGAGAGAAAGAGAGAGAGAGAACAAAAATGTGAGTGGCGGAGGGGCAGAGAGAGAGAGAGAAGGAGAGAGAGAATCCCCAGCAGGCTCTGCACTGACAAAACAGAGCCTGACATGGGGCTTGATCCCACGAACCTCAAGATCATGACCTGAGCCAAAACCAAGAGTTAAATGCTTAACCAACTGAGACACCCAGGTGCCCCTATAATAGACCCTGTATAATAATCTTATCTAATGCTTATAATAGTCATAGGAGTAACACATTGGTAGCTCTGTTCTGCAGATAAGAAAAGGCAGAGAAGTTACCTATGATACTCCAGATTTCACAACAAAGGTGTCAGAACTGTATTTCGAAATTCATTCTGGTTGGCGTCAAAATCAGTGAATTTCCTATGCCTTATGGCACTTCCTCACGTGTAAAATGGGGACATTTATAACCAATGGAGAAGTTTACATTCCAAGCTTGGAATTCTGTGACCTTGACTTCAGAGTGTACTGCTTTTGGTGAGTGTCTTGGGCCCAGAGAAGTATGTACAATTCAGGCCTTTCAAGGAGGGCAGTCAAAAGAGTTCTCTCTCCCAGATTTAGCAAATTTTACCCCCACTGGGTTACCATTTAGGATAGCTTTTAAAGGGGCTTCTAAGTGGTATGAATCACCACAGGTTTAGCTAGAGGGCAGCCCTGGGTTTCTCCAGTGAGCAGATACAGACTCCATGTTTCCATGCATTTTTTCCCCTCTAAACTCAGAAAAGTGATATTTATCCCTTTTAATTATCACTAAAAGTGATAGTTAAACCCTTCTTGAGAGGCTTATAGGGTGTAGCAAATGAAACTGTCCACGGGTGTCATGTTTATTCCTGGCTTTGCCTACTTCTTTTTTCTTTGCCCTTCGATAAATAAGGAACGTCATCTCTCTAAGACTTTGTTTTGCTTCTTAAAGAATGGTGAGAATAATATCCATCTTATGGAGATTTTCTAACAGTTAAGTAGAGGAAAACTCAGAGAGTCTTGGATTCTCCAGCCTGAATGTATTATATAAAAGTAATTCCTGAGTGTGAACAGAGGCATTTTATTCTGATTGGGTCCAGCAGGGGAGGGGGGGGGGCGTGCCTCTGGTATTTAAGTCCATAAAAAGAGCTTAAAGGAACCTCAGCCATCACCTCCTTTAATGCTTTTATTTTACAGATGAAGAAAATACACAATTCTGTGATGTTAAGAAACTGCAGTCAGTTAGGCTACCTGTCCAAATTCCCACACTTCGTCTCATCCAGCATCTCTCCTTCCACAAACCTTGAAACTTTGCCCATCCTTGAGCCCTGGAACATAGAACAGTCCCTTGGGATAGTTAGGAGACTTCAAGGAGTTACGGTCTCTAATCAGGTCTCAGTACCAACTCAGCTCCCACTCCACTCAGTTCTTTCTAGCTTATTGACTTGTCCCCATATAAGACAAGTGCACTCCTGCCTGACCTTCAGACACATTCCTTTCAATAAGAATGTTCTTCCTATTATAATGGTCATTGTCCCCTACATGAACCGGTCCTCTTACCTTATTAAGATGACACCCTCCTCCCCTGTTGCAATGGCCTCCCTTCCCTATTGTAATCATCCTTTCAAATAAAGTCTCTCTTTACCTAAGTCCAGATTTGTTTTCATTTGACATTTCCATTCAACACTTCTTGTCTACTGTAATCTAGACTCTGTTAACCCATAATCTGGCACTGCTAAGTTTACACTTACTATCTATGTGTTGTTGCCTGTCTGTCATCAACCTAGGTCTCCTCTCCCTAAACACAAAATAAAACTAGTTGACCCTGCCTTATGTATATATATTAATATCTTCCTTCATACACAGGACCACACTTCGTACAAGATAGGGGCTCAGTGACTGTGTGTTGTTAGACAATTAGTTTCTATGTTTTTATTTATATAATTAATTTATTAAGTGATATGTGAAGCACATGTTTAATGAATACCTCTTTTGTGCAAGTGTAGAAAAAAGGAACCATAGGTTCTGATCTTTAAGAATGTGTGGTGTAGCTGAGGAGCTTAAGAATCTTTGTCAGGCAATTAACAGTTAAGTGACAAAAAACAAAACAAAACAAAACACCTGTATAATATAATAACTATGGGTAAAAAACTCCTAGGAGAGAAGGGATTTTCAGTAAGCCTTGAGTGAAACCAAAAACGAGAACAGAAGGAATCAGAGACAGACCAAACAGGAGGAATACAGCTAGAGCTGGCCTGGTCAGTGGGAAATCGTTCAGAAAATGATTAAATTGAAATTCTGAGAATTTCATGAAGTTCAGATTGGAAAAGGGCTTGATTTTTCACTTAGCATACTTGTTAACCAATGTATCGATTCATTGCAATTAGTAACAATTATATACAATTAATTACATAGCGAATTTTCCTGGGCCAAGCCTTATAGGGATTAAAAAGGTGAGATGAAATGGATATGTGTACTTTTACTGAACAAGATATGGCTAGAACTTCTAGGAATTCGGTTGTTATAGACTTTCTGCCTTATTGATACAAAATTTATGATACTTTTTTACATTTAGTTTGATGGAAATTCACCCTAACATGGCTCCTCAAAGTGAATGAATGGAAAAGGCACCTCTTCTGGGAGCTCTTCCCAAGGCACTCTCTCTGCGTCTCGTCTTGCAGGGGTGAAATGGGTTTTCTTGAACTTCTTTGACAGTAGGCAAGAAATTGAAAACTTTCTGGGTTGTTCTACCTCAAAGACTGATCTACTACTAAAATTTTCTTTCTCCATTGCTTTTTTTTTTTTAATATCTTATTACGATTTGGGGACACAATTTTGCTTTTGCTTTTGGGTACGCTTATGCAATCTGTCAGATAGATACAAAAATGGACAGCGGTGCTCCTTTTCCATGCTCATGAAAATAACTAAAAGTATAGAAAGAACCCCCACCATGACAAATAAAAAAAAAAAAACGACAAAAAAAAAACTGCATGAACAATAAGCTTTGGATCATCAGTATTTTGCGTGTGTGTGTGTGTGTGTGTGCGCGCTTCCCCTTCGTTTTTGAGAAGCAGTTCTATCTAATTATTCTTCTTTACAAAAAAGATTTATGGGCACTGTGGGGGGCACTTCCCTATAAGGAGAACAGGGGCGTGAGTAATAAGCGCTTGGCTGTCAAAGGTCCCAACATGATGTGGAGCACAATTAGCAAAGAAACCAAGCCAATCATGATGGATGTTCACAGAATAGATGCTCCTCTTCCAATCTCTCTCTAAGATGGCTTTGATTTTTTTGTTGTTGTTAAAAAGATTCTAAAGTCTGAATGATAGTTAAATTTAGAGAAACAGTCTGCTTGACTGACACACCAGATCTTTCTATTAACTGCTAAAGCTGGTTCAGATTAATGATCTAGTACCCCTGTGTAAAGTGCACACAGTGATGAATTAAATGGACGCTTTAACTAGGGTATGCGTTTAGGCTCTGTAGAGTTTGGAGAGAAATTCCTGCTCGACATATTAGGGGTCGAGATGATGGAGAATGATGTTTGTATTAGCACTAACTTCCTTTATGCATCTGTGAGGTGTCTGGGGGGACATTTCAGATGCTCACGGAGAACCGATGCACTGGTTTGTTTTGTTTTGTTCCGTGTAGGGAAGTGTAGCCTCTTTAATCCTCCATTTTTCAGATTCTAGAGACCAAGGCATGAATGATAGCAATTTAGTTACCACGTTCTATTTCCGGCAGAATTGTTTGTAGTTTAGCTCAAAATATCTATCTTCTTAATTTTAACTGGTTTTGCCAGTTGCCAGTTAAACCAGATTGCAAGTGAAAATGAATATCATCAACACACTTAAATATTTCTGTGCACTATACAAAGCAGACTGTGGATGATTATAGACTACTGGAAAATGTGTTTCCACAGAAACTTTCTTGTAAATTGCTAGGAGTGTGTTCGACTTTAAAATTACTTGTAGATGTGTGCTCAAAATTTCAGTAAATTAAAAAAAAATATTTTACTTTAAAAGTCTATTATACTTCGGGCATCGAAATTACTCTGTATGATACTATACTGGTGGATACATGTCATTAGAGTACATTTGTCAAGACCCAGACAATGTACACTAAGAGGGAACCCTCATATAAACTCTGGACTCTGGGCGATAATGATGTGTCAGTGTAGGTCCATCAATTGTAAGAACTGTACCGCTCTGGTGGGGGACGTTGTTAAAGGGGAGAGCTATGCATGTGTGGGGATAGAGGGCATCCAGGAGATCTCTGTACTTTCCTCTCAGTTTTGCTGTGAACCTAAAACGGCTCTAAAAAATAAGGTTTACTAAAATATAAAATAAAACCGAGCGTAACGTTCTCTAAGGCAGTGATGCATACATTCACCTATAGTTTAAATATGGTACAGGTAACATGCATGTTTTACACAAGATAACTCCGAATGGCTGTGTGATCATTTTATTTTATGTTTTCATTTCTTTAATGTGTATTTATTTTTGAGAGAGAGAGAGAGAGAGAGAGAGAGAGTGTAAGTGGGTGAGGGGCAGGGAGAGAGACAGACGAAGACACAGAATCCAAAGCAGGCTCCAGGCTCTGAGCTGTCAGCACAGAGCCTGACGCGGGGCTGGAACTCACGAGCCGTGAGATCATGACCTGAGCTGAAGTCAGACGCTTAAACGACTGAGCCACCCAGGTGCCCTTATGTGTGATCATTTTAAATACTCCAGGTCACTGAGCATTCACCATGACACTGCTGACCACCACTGCCTGATCTCCCTAAGCACCTGCCCTAGTTTATCCCTTCAACACGTTTCACCTGAATTGCCGCAATGGCCCCACGGACCCCTCCCTCCCCTTCGTCAGCTCCTCTAGGATGAACTCGTTTTAATTAAAGCACACCCCTTTTAGAGATCTTCAAGAATTACAAATGGCAGAAACGAGTCAGCTCACTCAGCTCCTGCATGGATGTCCCTACTGCCAGGCCCCCTGACCATTCTCATTCTTATTATCACGCTGTACCCCATTCTCTGCTAACACAGCCACACCCTAACTACGCCTTAATATGTATTCCAGATGCTCCCCTCACCCCCAACTCTGTTTTTTGGCTCATCCCGTTCTTTTTTCTAGAATGTTCTTTTCTTTCACGTTTCTGTATGTTAATGTCTTATCATTCAATGTCCATGTAAACACTACCTGTTCCAAAAAAACCTCCTCAGACATTCCCCTTGCTCCTCTCCTCCCCCTGTGTGCACACCAGATTATCCCTGAGGTTGTACTTCTCCAGGAATGGCACTCACAATATTTACCCTCTTCACAGCATGGCTACCCACTGATCAGAACCTAACTGGCTGTAAACATCCAGAATGTTCTGGTTGAATGCCCAGCCTGCAGTGTTGAGAAGCTCTCAGCTGGTTTCCCTCAAGTGCTTTAGGAAGAGTCCACAGACCTCTTTCTGACTAATATGCCCCTACTCTGTGTGTCTCTATCACAGCATGAGTTACACTATGCTAGAATCACACTCTGCTATAATTTCCATGCTCTGCCAGGTAGAATGTCTGGCATATGTAGAGATTCAGTAAAAGCTATTGGCAAATTGAGTGAATTTAAAAAAATGCATTGAGGCCAAAGGCCAATTTTAATCATCTTCCCATAATGGTTTATAGTCATCGCATCTGTAAGGTGCTCAAGAAACATTTGTTGAATTAAACTGGAGCCCTTGGTCTGTAGTGAAATCTTGCTATTAATCAATTGACAATTGCAATGATGATGATGGTAGCAAACAATCATGTAGTATTTACTCTGTGCTGGCCCTGTATTGAGAGCTTTATATACTTACTAAATATACATCAACCCTTTGAGGTGGCTCTATTATTTTTACTGGAAGTTCAGGCACCTTGTCACTGGCATGGCCAGGCTTCTATTCTGGGCAGTCTGACTCCAAATCCTATGCTCTCTTGCTCTGAATTCATTTTTGATGAAAGCAGATTTTGACCTAATGAACCTATGATAGGGACACGTTGTTTTTCTTCCTAACCATCCTCCTGTCCACTGACCATGGATACTCTAGCTCTGCCCCTCATTTCTCTGCAGAACATGTTCAATCAGAAGCTTGTAAATAACTTTCTTAAGAGAATCCTCTCCCTAAGACCCACCACTGTTGCCTATACACTTGAGCATCTTTTCCCCACCTTCCTTAAAATAATGTTTTCCTGCCTCAATTTGTGGGTTTGTTCCTTCGTGGTTTCCCAGCTGAGGACAACTCCTAGAAGTCCGCTCTTCCTTCACCCTGCCTGGCCACGCAGATTCTCAGTGGCCGCCTTATACCCCAGGTATCTGCTACCCCTAGTACCCCCAATATCTTTTCCTCTCGTCCTAGTTTCTTACACACATTTCTGTCTCAAGTCTCCAAAACAGAGGTTGGCTTTTTTCTTTCACAATTATGCAGGAAGCACCTAGGGGCGCCTGAGTGGCTCAGTCGATTAAGCATCCAACTCTTGATATCGACTCAGGTCATGATCTCGTGGTTCCTGAGATCAAGCCCTGCGTTGGGCTCTGCACTAACAGTGCAGAGCCTGCTTGAGATTCTCTCTTTCCCTCTCTTTCTCTGCTCCTTCCCCACACCTGTGCTCACACTCTCTCTCTTTATCTCTCATACACACGATAAACAAATAAACATTAAGAAAAAAGGAAGCACCTAGAGAACGTCCCTCCCATCTTAAGTCACATTCTCAAATATTCATCCCTTAATTAGTACCATGACTGTTCAGCTTCTGTAATGGAGAAATCTTAAAAATATCCCAATAATAATTTATTTTGCACTTAAAAAATACATACATGTGTGTATGTGTGTATATATGTGTGTGTATCTATCTTAAATCTGTATCATTCAGTTCTCATCTATATCTACATCTACACCTGTGCCTCTATTATCTATATTTCTTCTACACGCGTTCACCTGTACCTATTTCTATATCTGTACCTGTATCTGTATCTGTATCTCTTACATTTATCCTCTTGTGCTGCTTTTCCTCAATTCTTTTACTCTGGGTTGGATCCTTATTACCTTGCAATTGGAAGGTGCCAGTTTCCCATACAGCCTCTCCCTTCCTCTGTTCCATCATCATTTGTGTATATATATATATTTTTTTCCAAAGTAATTACACCAAAATCTTAATAAGGGTCATCTCAGTGGTCGCATTAGAGATGATTTCAATTCCTTCCTTTTCTGTATTTTCCAAATTTTGTGCAATGAACGTACTTTCACAAAACAATTGCAGTCATTACACTTTTCACAAGAAAACATAATAGTAGCCATTTTAGAAAAATGCTAAAGAATGATTATTTTTTTCCTATTAAATCCAGTAGGTCTCAGATGTCCCCGTCTCAGCTGCTCATCTGCATATGGCCGTTGACTCAGACTCTGGCCCCACCTCTGTGAGTGAAGAGCTGTTCACTGAGAAGTGAGGTTGCCCTTAATATTTCCTTCCTTTGCCAAGAACTCTGAGAATACACCCTCCATTCCACGAATGTTTACTAGATGCATCTTAACTACCAAGGGCTTGGACTGAGTCAACAAATGGCGGTCATCCATGTTTACTCTCTAGTTGATTACAGACTTTCCAGCTTTATATCCCCTCTGCCCCTAGCACAGGATAGGCATTCCAGAGATCTCTCCAAATAACTAATTGTGATTTAGGATTTTTAACAAACGATTGTATTAAATGGTCAATAAATTATAATAGAGTTACTTAAACCTCCGTGTCTCTAGTCAGGCAAGAGACATATTTCATAGATTTAAAATTTGTTCAACAAAAGGAAAAGCATTTTTATCTGAATATCACACTACATATATCCCTGTTATACATCAGTGCAGTGGCAACCACTTTGAAAGCAGGTAAGATGCTGGGAGTCCAAAATAATATATATATATATAAAATAATTTATCCCTTTTTACTCACTCAATATTTAGGGCCCCTCTTCACTGCACTGCCGTGTTACAGGTATTGCAATATAATTTCTATATTTCTGCTTTCTATAATACCTGTTTTATCATAGGTATTGAACACAAGTTGTGTGCCTAGCCCTGTGGTTGGCATTTTGCATTCTATTGTCTCATTAATTTCTCACAGTAATTACAATAAGTAGTTACTTCTTATCATCCCCATCTTGCAGATGAAACTGAGGCTCTCAGAGTCATGAGGTGCCTCGCCAAAGCCACACAGCTGGTAGTGAAACTGGACCCTGGAGTCAGAGAGACCGACAGGCAAATCCCTTCCTGTTCCAGCGTCCCCATTCACATGGCGGTTTCACTGTTGCTTAAGGGATTGCTAGTCTGGTTCTAAACATCCTTGACAGCCTGGTTTATGTCTGTTGTGTTAAGAGACAAGTTAGCAAGACTGTACCTGTTTTCAGCCTAAGGATCAGCCTCCAGCTCATGTTAAATTAACCGAGGAAGCAACACTTTATAAAGTCTCTTGGAAGCCAATGCCATGATCCAGTCTTTTTGCAAACTTCTACCTGTTCTGTGGGATGGTTCTCGTTAGTAACACGTATCTGTGCATGTTTGTTTCTGCATTCTATTCTGCATGCAACCTCAACCTCCTTAAGTAACCGGTGCACCTTTCTTGTGTGTTACTCTCTTTTCTGAATTTGATTCTCATATAGAGTGACCAGAACATTCTGAAAATGAGGAATTTGGGGTTTTACTAAGTGAGTGAATGTGGGGAGAGTGGAGGCTGAGTTCAGCTTCACACACTGAGCTTTCTAAGGTAGAACTAAGCTACTCCAGTAAGAAATATGCTTTAGGGCTTCTTTTGGGATCGTTCTGTTTTAAAGTTGCTATCAATGACAGCCAATGTCACTGCCTGATACTAATGTGAAGTGTCAGATTAAATCAAATAATAGTGTCTGTCTAATTGTTTTGCAAATGAACAACCCAAATCACTTACATTCAATGTAGTTTGGCTTTAGAGAGATTTAAATAGAAAAGTTAATTCTCTGAAAGAGTGATCTTTTCAGGTTTCCTGAGCTTCTTGTGCAGAAAGTCCTAGCTATTCATCAGTTTGGCTCATTTGACCCAAATGAGGAGAATAGAAGACATATATTCTTAGACTGTGGCACCAGCACCTGTCACCTGTCACCTCCAGGTCAGGATCTTCAACTGCTGTCTAACATAAACTGAAGAAGTCAGTGAACCTTTACCTACTGGAAAATGTTATTTTATTTAAAGCTGCACAAGCACAGGCTTGGATGGAGGGGTTCGACATGACTGTCAGCGGTACTTGATGATTTACCTGGGAGGACAGAGATGAACATCATAGCCAGCTATCGCCTTAAAACTATTGGGGTGCAGGACTTAAGGGGTATCTTTTGATCTATAATTGATTGTCTCTCTGGTGATAGATCGTGCATCTTATCTCACTCTAGAATTACCCACAGGGCTGTGTGTACAGATATGGACATACCAGGTGCTAATACATTAAAATTCTTCTATACCAGGCAATAAATAATCACTGTCCTGAGCCCCCTGAGTGAACTCTCTCCAATCAAAGCCCTTCCCTCAGGACTCTTGGACTTTCCCCCCAGGCCAGCAAATAAAGGAAATACCCATGACACTGCAGGCAGGGCTCCTCTTGGGCTCTGCACCAATGCCAAGACGTGTGCCACTTCGTTGTGAAATATTTTAAATATTGTCCCTAAAATGAGAAGTGGAGAACGTAAGTGGGCTGGCTTTTATATAGCATCAGTTTAAGAAATATCCTTTTTATAGGATAATTTGGATCTTTTACAAAACTGCAGTGGAAGATAGTATTTGTTGACTATTGTCTCTCATTCCAGGATTCATGTGATGAATTTCTTAATTTCTTTGGAGGTGCTTTTTTTTTTTTTTTTTCTAGGAATACAATGTGCTTCTCTGGAAAACCTCTTGTTTCTTTTACTCAGGCAGAAAGAATACATTACAATATAGTTCTCTTTTTGCTTGGCCTTTTAGAAATCCCAGCATTAAAATTAATACTCAGTGAAACAATAAAATTATATCAGTACTCGGTATGTCTCTCTTTCCTCCTAAAAGATTAATTTACTAATTTTAAATTTTATTTATGTGAATGTAATTTAATGTTAGAATCTGCATCAAAAAATCTGGGGGGAGGGTGAGAGGTGGTTTTTTAAAAAGAACCCTAGGGATGCCCAGGTGGCTCTGTCAGTTAAGGGTCTGACGTCAGCCGAGGTCATGGTCTTTCCGGCAGAGGTTATGATCGCACTCTTTGTGAGTTTGAGCCCCGCCTCTGGCTATGTGCAGACAGCTCAGAGATGCTTCGGATTCTATGTCTCCTCTCTCTGCCCCTCCCCCGCTCATGCTCTGTCTCTTTCCCTCTCTCTCAAATTAAACAAACAAACAAACAAAAACATTAAAAATATTTTTTAAAAAGAACCCTAATGGATGCTTTGTGCTCTACCACGAGCTGAAGGATGATTTACCGTGTTCTCCCAGACAATATCTACACCTACACTCTTATCCATCTGAACTCAGAACTGAACTCTCTTTTATTATTGAACATGAAATAGGTTGGAAGAAAGACTGAAAACACATGTAATCGATCATGTTCTCCACTCGAGTCCTCCTGTGGGATTTGTGTTCCCCTGCAGTCAACTTGACCAAAAATGGCAGGGGAAATCTTCAAATTATCTACTCTGTTGTTATTATCATTTTACATTTTGCCGTATGTATCGAAGGACTCTACCCATGTGGATCCAGGTCTTGATAGTCACTTAGTTCCTGAACGATGATAATCTTTCCGCTTGTTCCCTTTCCCTACTTCCCTTCTAGCTGTTTCACATGAGCACATCTATTCTGTGGAATCAGCGAAGGCAGAAAGAAGTTAAACTCAAGTAGTCATTTTTGCTAAAGGTGAGTTGTAGCTAGACTAAGAAAGAGTGGTGTGAAATATTACATGTTGAGGAGACCAATTAGACTGAATACAGGTTTTAAATGGTTCGTGTGCACCATTTTCAAGAACATTCTTTTTTATCCTACATGCTACAGATGAGGGGCCAAAATGAAAACCCACCCTATTTTAATACTTCCTATTTATTTTCAGTAGTCTGTGCGTTTCATGAATTTAGAGACAATACACTTTTAGCCTTTGTGATTCCCGTTCTTTGCTCAAGACTTTAAACATGGTATGTGCTCAGTGAATGTTTATCCAGTTTTATTTTATTACAAAGTATGTATTGTGTGCTTAGCTCAATAAAGAACAAGTCCTTCTTCTTTTTATCACAGTTTCTGTGCATACTAAATCTCTTATTTAAAGTTCTGCCCTTCTGCCAATAAAATGAATAATTATTATCATCCATCTGTCCTACCTTTCCAGTTATCCAGTATAATATATTACTTATATTATGTGCCAAATACGTTTCTAAAAGGAGAAATCTAAAAATAGGACACTTTTTCAATGAGTATGCTTACCTTCCACGTGAGAAAGGTATACTACATTATGTACTACATTTCTACATAATGTAGTAAATTGAGATAGAATTTTTAAAAAGTACGATGGGAATACAGAGGATGGAGTGACTCTGTCTTCAGAAAGTTAGGAAAATTTAGGGCACCTGGGTGGCTCAGTCAGTTAAGCATCCAACTTCAGCACAGGTCATGATCTCACAGTTGGTGAGTTCGAGCCCCGCATCAGGCTCTGTGCTGACAGCTCAGAGCCTGGAGCCTGCTTTGGATTCTGTGTCTTCCTCTCTCTCTGCCCCTCCCCCCTCACTCTCTCTCTCTCTCAAATATAAACATTAAAAAAATTAAAAAAAAGAAATTTAGGAAAATCTTCATAGAGCTGTTGACGTTTGTGTTATAATTCCAAAGATGAATATGAATTTCCTGGGTAAAAGGAAAGAGAGCAAACAGTGGCATTCCAGATGGAATGCACACTTTGTTCAATAATCTGGCTTATTTAGGAAGCAATGAAATGTTCAAGTGGCATGATGGGGAGAGACAGGGAGTAAACTTGGTGAGGCAGTGAAGGACTATCACGAAGGACCTTCCATGTCGTCTCAGTCAGTTTGGGCTGCAATAATAAAATACCAGACTGGGTACCTTAAACAACAGAAGTGTATTTCTCACAGTTCTGGAGGCTGCAAGTCAGGGACAAGGGTGCCAGCATGGTCCAGTACTTGGTGGGCGCCCTTTTCCTGACTCGCAGATGCTTATCTTCTTGCTGTGAACTCATATGGTGAGGAGAGAGAGAGGAAGGGAGAGAGAAAGAGAGAGCACAAGCAAGATACTGCTCTCCAATCATGAGGTTCCACCCTCATGACCTAATTACCTCCCTGTCCCATTGCCCCCATCTCCAAATACCATCCCATTGTGGGTTAGGGTTTCAACATATGAATTTGGGGAGGACAGAAGACTATAGTCCATAAAATATCTTAAGAAACTTGGGTTTTAGTTGGTAGGTAAAGGACAGCTAACAGAGGTGGTTGGCAAATCACAACTAAGTCACAACTGTTGATGTGCATGGACCAGGGACAAAACGGGTGGCATCTCCCTTAGATTTTTGTTTGTAGCTCATTTAGCCCTACTGTGCTGTGACATCATGGAGAAAGCAGGCTGCAAAAATATGGCAATTTACTATTAAGAAAATAAAAATAGCATGTCTGACTAATAGTATGATTCCTCTTTCAAGAACTCTAAATAATAATATTCATTTCTAAACATTGGGAACTATGTGCTACTATTTACTCAAAACGTGATGGTAATTTCTTTATCATTTTCGATTATAATGGAAACGTTGGCCTTTATATGCCATGCCACAAATTTAACTTGCACCTAAAAAATATTCATGTTAGGCTTATGTGACATCTGCTGAGAAATCTAAATTACCCATTGACAAAGATCATTCAGGTAGGAAAGGCTAACTCTATGTAGAAAAGGGAAATTCAGGTAGAAAAAAGCTAAAGGGATTGAATTGGGCAGCTCTGGGGGAGGGATGATAAATCATGCATTTATGTCAGAGGGAAGTGCCTGCTTCTGTATTGTTGGGATGTCATGTGGTTGAGGCTTGAAATACAAAGCTGGTAATTTTTCTTTACATATGGCATCTGTCCACGAAGGGCTTAAACAGCATTTACGTAATGGTTTCTCACAATCATTTCAGTGGAATAAGAGATAACCTGTGGTTGTAATTTATAAATCAGGCGATTGCTAGAAAAGTACTAGAAAGTATGTGGCATCAGCGTGTCAGCGATTTGGTGCAACAGGCAGATGAGACTAGAGGGGAAGGTTGTAGTGGGTGGTTGGGTTGCACAAGGCAATGTGCTGTGTGAAGACAGTTCCGGAAGTGTCATCAGAAATGGGGATCAACAATGCCAGAATGGCGGCATTCCTGTCCTATTTGAAATAAAGAAGCATAAGAAGTAAATTATCTATCCCAAATTACAAATCACGAATTTTCCTGGCCAAGCACTTTGTCCGGTGGGGGTCCATCGTATTATGTATTACCCATTGTGATATTTTTTGCATTTGCAATAGCAAATATTTTATTTTGTTTTATAATAAGGGGTAATGCCAATTTTATATCAAACGCAAATTTACTTGCTCAATATTAGGATAGTGCTATATTTATTTCAGTAAGAAAATTTAGGAAATTGGGAGAGTGTCTTATGATTTAATTGCTATTCTGTAGGAATTTTATGGCATTCAGACATAAAAAGCATCTTTTTAAATGATCTCCCCAAAAGAAAAATAAGCAGAATTATTCTACAGCATTTGCATGGAGCAAGCAATTAGCAGTAGATCTATTGTTAAATAGATTAACAGATAATCATCAACAGCTTGAGAATTTTTTCCTTCTCCCTGGTTCCTTGTATCTCTATGTGTGTGATGATAGAAAAGGGTGCTTCATTATATCAATTATTTACACATATTCAGTAATGATTTGTTTCTGGCTCTGTGCTGAATTCTTGATATGCATCATCTCTTGTAGATCTCAGATAACTTTTCTTTACAATTGATGTTATTGTTCCCATTCTTACACAAGAAAAACAAAACAACACGCAAACCATGGGGCTCAGGAAAGTTAGCTATAGACACTACATACCCACTGAGTAGCCCTGGATTCAGGATTAGAATCCAGCAGAGCCTGGTTCTGAAGGGTGTGATTACGGCCACAGCTCCAGCTTCTTCTGAGTTCTGCCTAACCTCTTTGGGGCTGGGAAAAGCAGAAAAAGGAAGGTCTCACATTCCTGCCAGAGAGTGGGAGGTGCCTGCTCTGGGCACCACTGGGGGGTGGGGGAGTAGCTGAGGGATGATGCCCAGAAGGCACTAAGGGGCTCTCTGGGTGATGTCCACTTTGCTCTTCTGTGGATGGCTTTGACCCAGCGAGATACCACTCCTAGGATAAAGTCAGAGGGGGTGAAGGCTCTGGCTGTGTGGCCAGCAGTGCTGACAAGTTAAGTGGAGAGAATTAGTGAGTTCTCAGTATGCTCCCAGCCACTACATCGTAAGGGCGTGGCCAGAGTCTACTGTTGCTGATGTTGCCACTTTGGGTTATTTATATGCCCTTTGCTCACCACCTGGAAAGTCTGGGAGGGCAGGCTAAGAAACAGAATCGCTTCAATGGGAGATGGGTGCTGTCGGCAGTGTTAGCGGCCCCATTTCTAGCTCTGTACTCCTCTGGCCACCATAGGAGACAGATTGGAGAGGACGCATGAATTGGGAAGGAAAGAATCCACTGCGCTGACTTTACTTCATGTGTATTACAACAAGGACCCAGACCAGAGGTGGGTGGAGAAGAGCAGCCAGATTTGAGGGCTGTGTGAGGTTCTAAATGAATGTTGCGTTTTTAGAGCCGAGAGGAAAAAACAATAGGCAGGACTCAACTTCCAGACTCACCCTTCTCGAATTCACCTTCTATTCTGAGGCTAGATGGTGTTTCTGAAATGTAAGTCCCAGGTGACTCCCGATTGAGGTCATCTACAGAATAAAAGCCAAGTTGTTCAGGACATCGTGGGTAGGCTCTCAAGTGCTAATTCCTTTCTACCTTTCCACCCTGATCTCCAACCACAGGCCATGGGTTTGGCATCTTTTGGTTTTTCGCTTCAATGCCTTGCCTGAACTGGCTCCTATAGCCAGCAGCAGGCACCTTTTCTTCCTGTATCCCACAATTAAATTCCAGGAGGAGCTTAACTCACACCTCCTTTGGGAAGCTGTGCCCAATCTTCTTATGTTACGCAAGAAACAAAAGGACATGTATCATGCCGTTCTCATGGTTTCTAACATAATATTTCAAAATCCAAATCTAATCTTATTCTTTCCTGTGTTAAAACACTCATTGGTTCCCCTTTTCCTAGAATGTAAAGCAGAGCTTCACTCCATAAGAAAACCAACCTTGCACAAAATAGTAAATACTTAGATAATGTTGCATTTATTGGAATATTTTTAAAACACTAATATTTGTTTTTATAAATGTTTTATTTATTTCTTGAGAGAGAGAGAGAGATAGGGGGACAGAAGATTTGAATCAGGCTCTGCACTGACAAGGTGACAGCAGCGAGCCCAATGTGGGGCTTGAACCCACAAACTGCGATATCATGACTAGAGCTGACGTCGGTTGCTCAACCAACTGAGCCACCCAGGCACCCCTAAAAATTAATATTTGTGTAATAAATATTTGCTTAATTGAGTAGAGAGACTCTGAAATATAGTGGTTAGGGCATTAAACAAGTTGCGCTTTAAGATAAAAAACGTTTTTGTTTATTTTGAACTATATTAGATTCTTAAAGAATATGGAAGGTATTTCAATGTAAATACATCAAACATCTTGTGCAAAACAAAATGAAGAGAAACACATTATATCGCTTAAAACACCAAAGTGAAGCTAACATTTTGAGGGCAATCATATATGGAAAATCTGGCAAACAGGAATAGTGGGAGATCATGGAACTTTTCTATAGCTGGTGAGTGTTAGCAGGAGAAGAAAAAAATAAAGGCCCTTATTGGTAACAAAGCAGCAGGTGAGTTAGAGTTTCATAATTATATCCACGTTTTATATAATATAAAGAAATTTTCTTGAGCTGATCAAGAAATGTTTTTTTCTATTCAGAACACGTAACTTCTCTGCATGCCTAGTTTGAGTGACTTTTTTTTTTTTTTTTTTTTTTTTTTTTTGCCTAGTGTAATAATAAAAACTACCAGCCCAGCTTGGACTCTGACATGTTCAGCATACCCTTCGGTCAATCTTATTTCTCTCACTGGGCTGTTTCTTTGTGAAATGACTCGTCATTATTTATGTAAATTGGTTTTAAATGAGAATGTTTAACTAAAAGATGTCATCTTAATATCATGACAGCTGTTATAAATATGGGTGGCCAGGTTGCATCTTCTTTCCTGTAATTTATTTACTTTTCAGATTTTATTACTTGTATCTGCCATACCTTCCTGAGAGGAAAGTGTGTGTTAGAAGTTTTCATGAAAACTTGGGGCTAAAAAATTCGGGTAAAATGATGGAAATGAACACTGAATTATGAGGTTGCATTCAGATTCTAGCTCTTTCAACATTACCCTGTCTCTTTCTCTCTGGCCTTTCTCTTTTGCTGTTCTATCGTTTGTTGTGCAGAAGCTGTTTAGTCAGCCCTCGGTTCTTCTTGAAGAGAAATTACTCTATAAACAGGTGTGGTTCAGTGTGTCCCCCGAGGAAGTGAGTTCAGGGTTTTCCTCCATCGCCATCTTGGACTGGAACTATAGCTCTTTCAACATTAATTGAAACAGTAGGCAGGCTTATTACCTCTCTGGGCCTGTTTCCTTACTTGTTATTGGAGAGTTAATAGATAATGTCTGTAGTGTTCATTTTCTAGGGCTAAGTACCACAAACCGTGTGACAGAAACAACCAAAATTCATTGCCTCGTGGTTCTGGAAGCTAGGAGTCTGAAATCAGCATGTCAACAGGGTTGGTTCCTTCTGTGGTCTGTGACAGAAGGATCTGCTCCAGGCCTGTCGGGTTTGAAGATGCCCATCTTCCTGCGTCTCTTTATGCCATCTTCCCTCCATTTGTCTGCCTCTGTGCTCAAAAATTTCCCCTTTTTAGAAGGACACCAGTCACATTGGATTAGGGTCCACCCGAATGACCTCACTTTAATTGCTTTTCTGAAAACTCCACCTCTAAGGAAGGACACATTTAACCCAGAATAAATGTCCCCAATCCTTTTATTTGCAGCTTTAACATTTTGTCAAGACCCTCTATGTGGTGGTCTGTGCTTCTGTTGTTTTAGTGAAAGAAACCCAAATGCACCTGGTTTCGACCCAATGAAAGGAATCGGTTAGTTCACAGAATCCAGAGAACGTGACATGCTATAGCAGCCCCAGCCCTTAAATGTTGTCAGGATTCTTTCTCCATCATTCGGTGCTGCCTTTCATCTGCTCTGTTTTCTTTCTTTATAGATTAACTTCTCACATAACTGCTGGTATCTGACAAGTCTCCCAAGGTTGGGACTGGGGAGGGAGAGGCGTGCCCAATGTTCTTCCTTGGAGTTTGAACAATCACAGGGCAGGCACCTGAGGGCCCAGCCGTTTACTCTTGTCTGTGCCCCCAGAAGGGGGCAGCTCTGCTCCATCCACAGGGTTGGCTGGGAGTGAGAAATTTCCCAGGAGTGGTGCTTCAAGGGAGGCGGTTCCACAGAATTGATTCCAGGGAGTGCCCGAGTGGCTCAGTAACTTCTGCTCAGGTCATGGTCTTAATGGTCTGTGAGTTTGAGTCCTAGCTCTGGGCTGACAGTGGGGAGCCTACGTGGGATTCTCTCTCCCTCCCTCTCTCTCTCAAAATAAATACACTTTACAAATTTTTAAAAGGAAAAAAAGAATTTACTACAGTGATACTCTGGTAATTTGTTAGGACAGCCCTCAGAAACCACCACAGACATTCCACTTCAATTTTGAGCAATTTTGGACACAGATATAACTCCGCAGAGGTTTACAACTGGCTTCAGAAGTAGAGTTAAACCACTTAATTAAAATCCAGAATTAAAATCCCAAAGCGGAGTTTTGTGAGGAATGCTGCTCCGTATGAAGCTCTCTTTGGGGCCTGCCAATCAGACTCAGGGGTTCCTAATTTATACCTGTGTGTTGCCAGACAGCCTAAGCTTTCAAGTTTGAAATCCAATATACGGTAAAACCTTGGTTTGCGAGCATAATTCATTCCGGAAACATGCTTATCATCCAAAGCACTTGTAAATCAAAGCGAATTTCCCCATAAGAAATCATGGAAGCTCAGATGATTAGTTCCACAACCCCAAAATATTCATGTAAATATGATTACGATACTACACTATAATACAAAGTCATAAAGAAAATACGACATATAAAGAAAAATAAACAAATCAACCAGCACTTCCCTTTGAAAACCCTCATGGCTGGTGTGAGGGAGACAGGAGAGGGGAGGGTTACTGTGTAGGACGATTTTCACTGTCACTAAGGAATCACTGCTGTCTATTGGCTCAGTGGAATCTTTTTCATCACCTACAATTTTAACAAGGAACCCATCCAATGACACTTGCTTTTGCCTCCTTTTGAGGATTTTGCAGAAATGTGACATTGCACTGGCGATCACCCACAGTCCCACAGTGAGAGACAGAAGAACCATTGGCTCATTCGTGATCATGTGATGTCCGGTGTTACTGTTATGCCCAGAATTTGTGATCCCCAAAGACCACCAGGGAGCCGAGTCTGATGCAAAAGCAAAGAGCCTTTATTCGAGCTAGCTCGAGCTTAATCCCCTACCTGCACCGACACAGCGGTGAGATACCGGAGAGAGAGCGGGTTTCAAGAGCACAAAGGTTTTATAGGGATCATGGCCTTAGCCGATTGGCTGGGGAAGGGTCGTGGCCTCAGCCCATTGGCTGGGGAAGGATAGAACAATGGCTGCCAAGGTGTGGTCCCAGATCAGCAATTATCAGTGTCACCTGGATCTTGTTAAAAATGCAAATGTTGGGCCTGGTGGTCACAGACCCACTGAATCAGAAACTCTGGGGAGGGGGCTCAGCAATCTGTGTTTGAACAAGTCTTCCAGGAGATTCTGATGCACCTGAAGTTTAAGAACCACTGTGTCTGAGGATCTCTAACATGTTTGGCCTCAGTGTATACAGAACATTTCTCACTGGTCACCTATGAACCATTGGCTGTCAGCCTTGCTGTGCTATATAAATACCTAGCACCAAACACCATCCCCAGAGACTCTGATTAATTGGTTTGGGGAGGGGTAAAATGCTCCCAGGTCATTCTAAGCCTGGACAGGGTTGAGGGCTCCTGCCTCTGGCCCCTACCTGAGAGAAGCCTTCCCTCTTCTACTCACACTTTCCACGCCTCTCATACTCCCCTTCCTCCCACCTTAGACTTCGGAAGAATGCATCAATCAGTAGCCTGCTTTCTTAGAAAACATAAGTTACTCAAGGGGAGGAGGCGTGGTCTGAGGTTTGAGCGGGAACCTCTTTCTGTGTCCATGTCAGGGACATAGTCACCGGTCGGCCGGCCTAGGCCTGCTCTTTCACTACTTACATTGCAAGACATTCCTCGTTCATCAAGTTAAGATTTTCTAGATATGTTTGCTTATCTTGTGGAACATTTGCAGAGCAAGTTACTCACAATCCAAGTTTTGCTGGACTTTGTTTCAAGAGGAAAACCTGTATTAAAGTTTGGATTGATTAAGAAAAATTTCTTGGGGCGCCCAGGGTGGCTCAGTCAGTTAAGCAGCCGACTCTTGATTTCAGCTCAGGTCATGATCTCACAGTCATCAGATGGAGACCTGTGTCGAGCTCTGTTCTGGGCTTGGAGCTTGCTTGGGATTCTCTCTCTGCCCCTCTCCTCCTCTCAGGCACACACACTCTCTCTCTCTCTCTCTCTCTCTCTCACGCATGCCAAAAAGAAAAAAAAAAAAAGAAAGAAAAGGAAAGAAGAAAGAAGAAAAGGAAAGAAAAATTTCTCCGAGAGTTCAACATAAGTCATTAAAACTCACAGTAAAAAGGACAAACACAAATAATTTCAAAAACACCAATTTTTCTTCTATTTTCACCCTCTCATTTTTTTTTCTATAGCCCTTGGTGTTTTCTTAATTGCAGAGTATTGTCTGATTTGGATGGGAAATATTAATTTCCTCTACTGAAATTCTTCAGCGTGCATCTCTAAACGCCAGTGGTATTGGGCTTTCCCTGAAAAAAAAAAATGCTGTCAGGGAAGCAGTTTGCAGATCAAGCAGAGAACAGAAATCAGGATGCTATTATTAGCCCTGGAGGAGGCAGTGAGTTTGCTGGTTACATAAGTGAGGGAAATGGCAGCATTCCGGGAATGTTGGGGGCAAACGGACAATGGGAGAGTTGAGCTCTTTTCTCCTGCTTTCCACCAAAAATGAAAAAAACAAAAAACAAAAACCAAAAAACAACAAAAAACAACAAAAAACAAAAACCCAAAAAACAAAAACCAGCCCAGAATTGTGCTCTCGTTTTTCCATCTGCCTCCTGTCATTTGAATCCAATCCACCAAAGAATAATGTTGTCTTTATTTAAAGTGTTTCAAGGTTGATGATCAAATCCCTAGTCAAGTCCCTGGACACAAGTGAGAAGTGAAACCTCAAGCACCTTCCAATGGGAATGTTATTTGCATCACACCTGGCTTGTGCTGTGTTACAGTGTATAAAATTGGGGACGGCCCTTTCTCACTTGCTGTGTATTTCTTCACAGTGCGTAACAATCTGACTGTTGGTTTGCAATTTCTTTTCTAATTAGAGTCTTTGGCATGTGAAAACGCAACGCTGCTTTCCTTCTAGAGCAGAGTTCGTTTGTTTTCTTCTTGCACCGTTTTCTTCATTTTCATTTGCCTATTTTTTATTCAGCAGCCAGTTGGGTGCTTCTGTGGTTATTTGCTCACCCTTGGCCGTGGCATACTTAGTGCTGAATTTCTGGCAGACTCTTTCCTAATGCTTGTCAAGTTCCATTTCTCTCTCTGGGTTTTCTTAGTATATAAAGCTCAACCATCACTCATTGCTTTTTGAAGATAATGTTGGTTGTGAGCCTGGAACGACTTGAATAAACTTGCAATAAATGACCCTATCCGAATGCAGAGAACAGTATGCACAGGGCACAGGCGATAACCAGTGCATGGAGACAGTATCAGTAAAGCTGTCAGCTCCCCAGCAAAAACACCGAGAACTGCCACAGGCAACTCCTCATAATAGAACTTCTGCAGGAAACAGTTTCTTTCGGTGACATTGTCCTTACCAGCCTCCAAACATTCTCCCTCTGTGGGTGCTCCCCTCCAATCAAACACTGAAATTCCAATCAGCCGACTGAAATCCTTGTCAGCAAAACCACTCAAGTCTTAATCTCCTGAAAATTAAGGAACCGAATCTCCAGCTAGGAGAGATTCATAGCAGCAGCCTCTAATCAAGGTCGTCTTTGTGTTTTCTTCCTCAGAGCCACGCACTGTGCCTGCTCATGTCATTAAGAACAAAATGATGCTAGGGGAGGAGTACATGGAGAGGAAGTCATGTGTGTGATCTCATTGTGTGGATAGGATCCCAGGGGAAGCCTGATCAAACTCCCAGGACAGCAACTTTGGTGCTGCTGGTTTACCGCTGGATATGCAGAGTAATTCTAGGAGTCTGTTGCTTTGAAAAAAAAAAAAAAAATTAATGTTTCTTTCTTTCTTTCTTTCTTTTTCGAGAGAGAGACTGTGAGCAAGGAAGGGGCAGAGAGAGGGAGACACAGAATCTGAAGCAGGCTCCAGGCTCTGAGCTGTCAGCACAGAGCCTGACACGGGGCTCGAACCCAAGGACTATGAGATCATGACCCAAACGAAGTCAGACACTCAAGTGATTGAGCCCCCTGGGCGCCCTTAGGAGTCTGTTGCTTTTAGTTGCAGGGTCTGAGTGATACATTTGCTTAGTTTTCCAAAGGAGTCCAGCATTTTCTGAGCATGCATGATGTCTTTGGGTTGAACAAGTTCAAGAATCTCCCTCAAACAGTAAAAAAAGTTATATGCGTGTGTGTGTGTGTGTGTGTGTGTGTGTGTGTGTTTAATCTTGAAAGATTTAAATAATTGTGTGAATAAAGTTAAACTCAATATCAAATAAATAATAAATGGTATAGGTACACAAAAATAAATGAAGACAAAAAAAAAGATAAAAAAAATAAACGAAGCAAGCAATAGGTAAGGCACAGACATAAAGTAGGTCTGCCATCTGTAAAAGGCCCCCTTGTTATGGGGTAAGTGCAGAATGGCCACAAGCAGCTCCTGGTCTGGAGGATGGATGGCTTCTGGAAGCTGAGAACCGCCTTCAGCTGACAGCCAGCAAGGAAATTGGATCTCAGTCTTAGAGGCACAAAGACCTGAATTCTGCCAACAGCCTACACTAACAAGGAAACAGATCCTCCCCTGGAGTCTCTCGGAAGGAGTACAGCCTTGTGAACACCTTGAATTTGGCCCATGAATCCCTGTGCAGAGACACAGTTGAGCTCGCCGGACTCCTGACCTATAAAAACAATGAAGCAATACATCTGTGCTGTTTTAAGCCGCTAAATTTATGAGCATTTGTTAGAGCAGCTATAGGAAACCGATACAATAGGCAGTCAGTACATATTTAGTGGCTGAGTTGGTGACCTGAAATGGGCTGGCATGGCCGGGTGACACATGAGTCCATGACTCAGTTGTAGGGAACAGGATGGTCCAATGGGCCAGGCCTCACTCAGATGTCTCTTCCTGGAAGCACCCAGATGGAAGGTTGGGAGGAATGATTTTTTAAAGCATGCTCAGTGCACCTTTACTAGGGGGAGGAGGGTGAGTGTTAGGCAGAAAAATAACGTATGGTTTCCACAGGAGCACGAGATCTCATCCTGATGGCAGAAGGGTGCCTCTTTTTTTTTTTTTTTTAATGTTTATTATTTTTGAGAGAGAGACAGAGCGTGAACTGGGGAGGGGCAGAGAAGGAGACACAGAATCTGAAGCAGCCTCCAGGCTCCGAGCTGTCAGCACAGAGCCTGACGTGGGGCCCGAACTCATGAACCGTGAGATCATGACCTGAGCTGAAGTTGGGCGCTCAACCGACTGAGCCACCCCGGCGCCCCAGATGGGTGCCTCTTGAATGCTGTGTGTCTGAATCGCCCTCTGTCCTGTGCTCAGGGCCCACAACTCGGGAGGCACCATGTATGACTTGTAGAGAAGAGCCTCCTGTGGATGAGGGAAGCGGAGGCAGAGTTCTTATGACGACCGCCTCACTTAGGGGTGTGCATCACAATCACCTCAGAGACTTGGTCAACATTCAGACTAGTTAATAGTCAGTATATCTAGAGTCTGCTCCAGGCCTAATAAGGTAGAATGTTGGGGTGTGAGGCCTGAGCACCTATATGTTAAAATCTTTCCACAGGTGATTCTGGTGCAAGTGTTGGCCAAGAGCAGGGGTTGGCCAGCAAACTGTTTCCGTGACAGGCTGAATAGTAAATTGTTTCAGCTTTGCGGGCCACGTGGTCTTTGTAGCAAGCACTCATGTCTGCCATTAAAGAGGGAAAACAGCCACAGACAATTCATATACAAAGGGATATATCGCCATGCTCCAATAAAGTTTTATTTACAAAAACAGATGGCGGGTTAGATTTGGCCCCTTGGCTATAGTTTGTGACTCCTGGTCTAGAGCATGAGGCTCTTTACAGAGAAGCAGGCCTGGAGGGAGAACAGAATTTTCTGGAAGGTGAGACACTGTCGAGAAGGATACCATCACCTGGGGGATGGGGCATGAAGGATAAATCCCTGATTTGTTTAGAGAAAATAAAAGTGCATGATAGAAAGCATATATTTTAAAGGAAAGACAGATGTGCTGGTTATAGTCATTTGCATATTAACATTACATTCTATTTCCCCAGTTGTCATATATAGGCTAGAGTTAACAAAAACTAAATAAAATGAAACATTATATTTATTTAAAAAATCTTTTTAGTGTTTATTTTTGAGAGAGAGAAAGACATAGTGAGAGTGGGAAGGAACAGAGAGAGAGGGAGACACAAGGTCTGAAGCAGGCTCCAGGCTCTGAGCTGTCAGCACAGAGCCCGACGTGGGGCTCAAACTCACGAACCACGAGATCATGACCTGAGCTGAAGTCAGACACTTAACGAACTGAGCTGCCCAGGCACCCCTGTATTTATTCGTTTTTTAAAGTTTATTTATTTATTTATTTATTTATTTATTTATTTAGAGACAGAGATACAGAGAGAATAAGCAGGGCAGAGCGAGAAGGAGAGAGAGAATCCCAAGCAGCCTCTGCACTGGAAGAGCAGAGCCTGACCCAGGGCCTGAACCCATTAACCATGATATCGTGACCTGAGTTGGATGCTTAACTGACTGAGCCACCCAGGCACCACTGGAACATTATAGTTAAAAATAAAAAATGAAGTAAATCCTGCCATTCTCAATAACATGGATGAACCTGGAGGACATTATGCTGAGTGAAATAAGCCAGTCATGGAAGGACAAATACTGCCTGATTCCACTTATATGAGGTATCTAAAATAGTCAAACTCGTAGACGCAGGTAACACAATAGTGCCTGCCGGGGGGCAGGGGGAAATGGGGAGTTGTTCAACTGGTATAAAGTTTCAGTTACGCAAGATGATTAGTTCTAGAAATGTGCTGCACAACACAGTGCCTACAGTTAATGACACAGCATGGTGTACTTCAAAGTTTGTTAAGGGGCTGAATCTCATGGTGTGTTCTTACCACAAAAAATAACAACTAAAAACCAAAGAGGCGCAAAGAAGCTTTGAGAGGGGTTGGCTTTGTTTATTACCTTGATTGTGGTGACATTATCATAGGTATTTGCATATCTCCATCCTCATCAAACTGTATGTATTAAATAATTGCATTTATTTGTATGTCAATTATACCTCAATAAAACTGTTAACAGATTTTAAAATAAAATTATGGCTTCAGATTTTAAATCAGATACCTATACCTGTTTTGTCCTGTATAAGTTTCGAGGAGTAAAAAAAAAAGAGCGAAGTGAATAAAAATGGAGAATACATAAAAAATTAGAGAAACATAAAAATATTGCCTAAAGCATATTTTGGGTTTTGAAATGTAATATCCAGAAGAGAAAGTATTAAGTAGTTACTAAAGTTATCTGTTATTAGGTCGAGGAAGTACAGAGCAAAGGCTGTCCATATGGTTTAGATTTAAATATTATAAAATTGAATAGGTTTTTAAAAAGTTTCCTATCAAGGAGGAAGGAGTCAACCTGGCTGAGAAGTAAGAGGACCTGAAGTTCCCTCGTCCTCAAATACAGCAGTATTGAGGCCAGAAGACTTGGAATTCCAGGAATCCAGGCTCCAGACAGAAACATCTCCAGAGGCTCACAGGGACAACTTGTCTAGCCATAGGTGTGTGATTGTGAATTGGGAGAGATAAAGTGAGCAGCATAGGCATGGAGGGGAGGGATTCCCTTCTGTGGTGAGACAAAAGGAAGAGAAAGGCTGTGGAGTGTAGGATTGAATCTGGACAAGAGAAAAAACACGGACAAAGGAACGGAAAAAAATGGAGAAAGAACCAATTTCTAACTGCGGGGCTTTCTCTGAACTGGGACCGGGTGTCCTGTTCGCACGTCTGGGGAGGAGGGGACCAGCCCGGGGCTCAGTAGTGAGCTCAGAGGTGCAGTTGGAGAGGGCAATCCCCTCTCTTGAGTGCTGAGGGAAGAAGTTATATAGCTGCTCCAAGGACAAAAGACCCTACAGGTATCAGCCAGCCAGAGGCCCTTGCTGGCTGATTGGAGGAGTGGCACTACCCTGGAACTGGGGCACATGGAGTGGGATCCTTTAAGACATCAGTTTTTGAATCCCAGCTGAGCACCTGGGAAGCATGAGAGACTGTGGAGTGGGATAGACTACCCTGTTAGTACCCGCATGGCACTGTGAGGATGGCCTGAACAGAGTGGTTTGGGACACCTGGTCTGGGGAGGAAAGACAGGGGTGTCACCGTTTTTCTTCCCATCGTCAACAAGGTGGGGCTTCAGGGAATGGACAATGGGCCCACAATGGAGACAGGACCTGTCTACACCAAACCATGCCCCTCTGCACCTGGTAACTGCCTATCTAACAGAGCAAGGTTGACACTGACCGAACCAGACAGCCTCTCCTCCAGACCAGCACAGCCACCGGTTCCAAGGCACTATCAATATAAGTCCAGATAATAGTCATAAGATTATTAAAATAATAGTCATAAGATGAATAGCTGGGCTTGACAAAACCATAGAAGACAGCAGAGAATCTGTTGCTGCAGAGATCAAGGAAGTAAGAAATAGTCACGACAAATTAATGTTGTAAATGAGGTGCAAAATAAACTAGATACAGTGGCAGCAAGGATGGAGGAAGCAGAGGGGAGAATAAGTGAAATGGAAGATAAAATTATGGAAAATGATGAGGCTGAGAAAAAGAGAGATAAGAAAATACTAGACCATGAGGGGAGAATTAGAGAACTAAGTGATTCAATAAAACGTAATAATATCTGTATCATAGAAGTTCCAGAAGAAGAAGAGAGAGAAAGAGACAGAAGGTTTACTTGAACAAATTATAGCTGAGAACTTCCCTAATTTGTGGAAGGAAGCAGACATCCAAATCCAGGTGGCACAGAGAACTCCCTTCAGAATTAACAAGAATAGGTCTTCTCCACAGCATATCATAGTGAAACTGGAAAAATACAAATATAAAGAGAGAATTCTGAAAGCAGCTAGGAACAAATGGGCCTTAATCTACAAGGGTAGACACATAAGGGTAGTAGCAGACCTGTCCACTGAAACTTGGCAGGCCAGGAGGGAGTGACAGGAAATATTCAATGTGCTGATTAGGAAAAATATGCAGCCAAGAATCCTTTATCCAGCAAAGCTGTCATTCAGAATAGAAGGAAAGATAAAGGCTTTCCCAGACAAGCAAAGCCTGTAGGAGCTCATGCCCACTAAACCAGCCCTGAAAGAGATCCTAAGGGAGACTCTGTGAGTGGAACACTGAAAAGACTACAAAGGACCAGAGACATCACAACAATCATGAGACCCACAGATAACACAATGACACCAAATCCATATCCTTCAATAATAACTCTGAATGTAAATGGACTAAATGCTCCAATCAAAAGACATAGGGTATCTGAATGGATAAAAAAACAAGGTCCATCTGTATCTAATCTACAAGAGACTCATTTTAGACCTGAAGACTCCTTCAGATTGAAAGTGAGGGAATGGAGAACCATCTGTCATGCTACTGGAAGTCCAAAGAAAGCTGGAGTAGCCATACTTATATCAGACAAACCATATTTTAAACTAAAAGTTGTAACAAGAGAAGAAGAAGGGCATTATATCATAATTATGGGGTCTATCCATCAAGAAGAGCTAACAATCATAAATGTTTATGCCCCCAACATGAAACACCCAAATATATAAATCAATTAATCACAAACATAAGCAATATTATTGGTAAGAATATGGCAATAGCAGGAGACTTCAATACTCCACTTACAACAATGGACAGATCATCTAGGCAGAAAAATCAATAAAGAAGCAATGGCCTTGAATGATACACTGGACCAGGTGTACTTGACAGGTATATTCAGAACTTTTCATCCAAAAGCAGCAGAATACACATCCTTCTTGAGTGCACATTCTCCAAGATAGATCACATACTGGGTTACAAAACAGCCCTCAATAAATATAAAAGAATTAATATCATACCATGCATCATTTTAGACCACAATCCTATGAAACTTGAAATCAACCACAAGAAAGATTTGGGAAAGCCTCCAAATGCATAGAGGTTAAAGAATATCCTACTAAAGAGTGAATGGATCAACCAAACAATTAAAGAAGAAATTTAAAAATATATGGAAGCAAATGAAAATGAAAACATGACATTCCAAACCCTTTGGGATGCAGAAAAGGCAGTCCTAAGGGGAAAATACATTACAATCCAGGCCTATCTCAAGAAATAAGAAAAATTCTAAATACAAAACCTAACTGCACACCCAAAGAACTAGAAGAAGAACATCATAGAAGTCCCAAAGCCAGCAGAAGAGAAATGATAAAGATTAGAGCAGAAATAAACAATATAGGATCAAAACAACACCAACACCAACAAAAAAACAAACAGGAAAACAGGTCAATGAATCTAAAATCTGTTTTTTTAAAAGAATAAACAAAACTGATACCCGCTCCCCCCAGCCAGACTTCTCAAAAAGAAAAGAGAGAGAACACAAGTAGATAAAAATCAAGAATGAGAGAGGAGAGATTACAACAAACACCAGATAAATACAAACAATTTTTAGAGAATACTATGAAAAATTATATGCCAACAACCCGCACAACCTGGAAGAAATGTACAAATTCCTAGACACCCACACGCTACCAAAACTCAAACGGGAAGATATAGAAATATTTGAACAGACCCATAGCCAGTGAATAAATTGGATCAGTTATCCAAAAATCTCCCAACAAATAAGAGTCCTGGGTCAGATGGCTTCCCAGTGGAATTCTATCAGGCATTTAAAGCAGAATTAATACCCATCCTTCTCAAGCTGTTCCAAAAAAAATAGAAATGGAAGGAGAGAATCCATACTTATGTTATGAAGCCAGCATTACCCTGATTCCCAAACCAGAGACCCCACTAAAAAGGAGAATTACAAGCCAACACCCCTGATGAACACGGATGCAAAAATTCTCAAGAAGATACTAGCAAATCTAATTCAACAGATTATTGAAATAATTATTCACCATGATCAAGTGGGATTCATTCCTGGGCTGCAGGTCTGGTTCAATAGTCACAAATCAATCAATGTGATGCATCACATTAATAGAAGAAAGGATAAGAACCATATGATCTTGTCAATAGATGGAGAAAAAGCATTTGACAAAAGACAGCATCCTTTCTTAATAAAAACACTCAAGAAAGGCAGAATAGAAGGAACATACCTTAGCATCATAAAAGCCATATATGAAAAACCCACAGCTAATATCATCCTCAATGGGGAAAACTGAGAGCTTTCCCCCTGAGATCAGGAGCATGACAGGGATGTCCACTCTCACCACTGTTGTTTAACATAGCGCTGGAAGTTCTAGCATCAGCAATCAGGCAACAAAATGAAATAAAAGGCATCAAAATTGGCATAGAAGAAGTCAAACTTTCACTTTTCACAGATGACATGATGGTCTACGTGGAAAACCCAAAGGCCTCCACCAAAAAACTGCTAGAACCAATTCATTAATTCAGCAAATTCGCAGGATACAAAATCAATGTACAGAAATTGGTTGCATTTCTATACACCGATAATGAAGCAACAGAAAGAGAAATCAAGAAATCGATCCCATTTACAATTGCACCAAGAACCATAAAATACCTAGAAATAAACCTAACCAAAGATGTAAAAAAAGATCTGTATGCTGAAAACTATAGAAAGCTTATGAAGGAAATTGAAGAAGACACAAAGAAATTGAAAAACATTCTGTGCTCATAGATTGGAAGAACACATATTGGTAAAATGTCAATATTACCCAAAGCAATTGACACATTCAATGCAATCCCAATCAAAATTGCACCAGCATTCTTCTCAAACCTAGAACAAACAATCCTAAAATTTGTATGGAACCACTAAAGACCCTGACTAGCCAAAGCAATGTTGAAAAAGAAACGAAAGCGGGAGGCATCACAATCCCAGACTTTAGCCTCTACCACAAAGCTGTAATCATCAAGACAGCAAGGTATTGGCACAGAAACAGACACATAGACCAATGGAATAGAATAGAGAATCCAGAATTAGACCCACAGATGTATGGCCAACTAATCTTTGACAAAGCAGGAAAGAGTATCCAATGGAAAAAGACAGTCTCCTTAGCAAATGGTGCTGGGAGAACTGGACAGCGACATGCAGACGAATAAAACTGTACCACTTTCTTACACCATACACAAAAATAAACTTAAAATGGATTAAAGTCCTAAATGTGAGGCAGGAAACCATCAAAATCCTAGAGGAGAAACCAGGCAACAACCTCTTTGACCTTAGCCGCAGCAACTTCTTGCTCAACACAGCTCTGAAGGCAAGGGAAATAAAAGCAAAAATGAACTATTGGGACCTCATCAACATAAAAAGCTTCTGCACAGTGAAGGAAACAATCAGCAAAACTAAAAGGCAACCATCAGGATGGGAGAAGATATTTCAAAATGACATATCGGATAAAATGTTAGTATCCAAAATCTATAAAGAACTTACCAAACTCCACACCTGAAAAACAAATAATCCAGTGAAGAAATGGGCAGAAGGCATGAATAGACTGTTTTCCAAAGAAGACATCCAGATGGCCAACTGACACATGAAAAGATGCTCAACGTCACTCATCATCAGGGAAATACAAATCAAAGCCACACCGATATACCACCTCACACTAGTCAGAGTGGCTAAAATTAACAACTCAGGGAACAACAGATGTTGGTGAGGATGTGGAGAAAAGGAAACCCTCTTGCACTGTTGGTGGAAATGCAAACTGGTGCAGCCACTCTGGAAAACAGTGTGGAGGTTCCTCAACAAATTAAAAATAGATCTACCCTATGACCCAGCAATAGCACTGCTAGGAATTGACCCAAGGGATACAGGAGTGCTGATGCATAGGGGCACTTGTACCCCAATGTTTATAGCAGCACTTTCAACAATAGCCAAATTATGGAAAGAGCCTAAATGTCCATCAACTGACGAATGGATAAAGAAGATGTGGTTTATATATACAATGGAGTACTACTTGGCAATGAGAAAGAATGAAATCTTGCCATTTGCAACAATGTGGATGGAACTGGAGGGTGTCAAATAAATGAAAAAATTGAGTCAGAGAAAGATAGATATCATATGTTTTCACTCATATGTGGATCTTGAGAAACTTAACAGAAGACCATGGGGGAAGGGAAGGAGAAAAAAATAGTTTCAAAAAGAGAGGGAGGCAAGCCCGAAGAAACTCTTAAATACAGAGAACAAAATGAGGGTTGATGGGGTGGAGGAGAGGGGAAAATGGGTGTCAGGCATTGAGGAGGGCACTGGTTGGAATGAGCACTGAGTGTTGTATGTAAGTGATGAATCATGGGAATCTACCCCCAAAACCAAGAGCACACTGTATGTTAGCTAACTTGACAGATTGTATTTTGAAAAAGTGTTTCTGTTGAAAGAGTGTGGACTGTATTTTATTTAGAAGACTTCAGTCAGTGTATGAGTCTTAATTTCTTCATTCCATGCCTGGTGACCTTGGGTCAGTCACTTAAGTGGAGATAATGATAATATCTACCTCAGGGGAGTTGTGAAGAGCCCGAGACCTTATTTAAATCAAGATGGTTTGTAGATGGTTAAAAAAACAAACTCCTAAAATATGAGTTGTTAAAATATGATCACTCTTTTGGGTGTACTGGCACTGGCATCTTCGGAAGAGTTCTATTCTATTCTAAGATTCGTTTATTTTTCAGAAGTGCATTTTTTTTAAACACTTGAGTATAATACTCACGCACATGAAACAATGTGCTGAGCATTATCTGTATACTTAAAATGGGAATATTCTCACTCCATGATTAATGTTAGGGTGAGAAGCTAGCTCAAAATATTTATGGCATGTTTAAGGCTGATTAATCTTATGATCTCACAAACCTGATTTGTTTCACAGTTTCTAGGCTAAAATAGGATGTATGTTATTGAGCTATAAAGGTCTTGGAATGAAATTTTCTCATAGCTTCATATTTGTATGTGAACAAGCATAAGAAATGGCAGTTTTCTGGCTGAGCTGCAGCTCAGACTTTGCTGTCTGTGAGCACAGGAGGGTGCGGAGTTGGGGTGTGTATGTGTGTGTAGGGGGACGGGTGGTTCAACATTTTCCCCAACAATTTGGGGCTTTAGTTCTATAATTGGCAGGAGAGAAGGTAGTTTGCTTTGCTATGGAGGCTATGTGGGGGAAGGATAGATGGATTCAGTCTAGTTGGGACCATGGCGTCTCCTTCCAGTCCGGCCCTTGGGTTCAGGCTGATCATGGGAGTTAGGGTCCAAGGCTGTTGGAATTGTATTTGCCAGAGGATTGTGAGCCTCCTGCACGATCAAGTGACACAGTGATACAAAGTTGAGGAGACTGTTATTCTCATCACTTCCGAATGGAGCCCTACTGTTTGAGGAATCTCTGGACACCAGCAAGTGTAGGCTAGAACATTGGTCACAGGGAGCCCTGCGTACCACTACTAAAAGCCTATCCCGGACTGGCTCTGATGGGAGAAGCATAAGTAACAGCGCCTAGTGAAAGAAAGATCGCGTGGTATACTTAATCCCCACCCCTCACCCCTTGTATACAATGAGAAAAACCTATGCTAGTGTCAGAGACACGGAAAGCACCACGGCGTTCGAAAGCAGGAGAAGGAATGAGTGCAATGCGATGGATACGCGCTACGGAATATCGCAAAGTAGGTGGAGGTAAGTGACGACATGTACATACTGCAATATGGATGGATTTTAAAACTGTAGTGTCAAGTAGGACAAAATCAGAAACGGAATAAAATCCATAGTTATCATTTCCAGAAATAAAAACATTACATATTTTAAAGGATCAAACACACCCACAGAAATATACCAAGCAAAATGAGCATCATGAGGAGAAGGGGAAGGCAGTAGGAACTGAAACGGTGAGAACTGGCCTCGCTATAAAAACTTCTGGAAAAACTGGAGGGAAAAGAATGTATCTGGCCTTGGATCAGGTGGCTATAATATAGCTATGTCCTTTTTTTAAAAATGATCTACTTGTTTCTTTATCTGTATGGTTCCCTCTATTTGCTTACCAAATCTGGATACATTTTAAAAGGTAGCAAAAGGAAGATCAGTACGATACGAATATTAATAAGTACCTATTGATGTTTAATTTGGCAGCTTGGAATCCATGATACAATAATTAGAAGATGACTCAGTACCTGAGAAATGGCACATATCGATGGCACATATATATTTAAGATATTAATTAAGGTATTAAGAAGATGGAGGTAAGGTCCCTGATCAGCTGAATTTAAGATAGGAACATTATCCTGGACTCACTGGGAGAATCCAATATAATCACAAAGGAAGATGGAGGCAGAGTTCAGAATCAGAGGCAGATGTATCTATAGAAGAATGGTCATGGAGGAACAATGATGGCGGCTTTTGAAGATGGAAAATGGGAGGGGAGAGGAGGGCTCATGAGCCAAGGAATTCAGGCAGCCTCTAGAAACTAGAAAAGGTACAGAAATGAACTCTCCTCTACAGCCTCCAGGAAAGAATGTGGTCCTGCTGAAATCTGGATTTCTGCCCAGGCAGAACATATCAAATATCTAATTTATTGAACTGTAAGACAATAAAAGTGCATTACTCTAAGCCACTAAATCTGAGGCAATTTATTGCAGCAACAACAGAAAATTAATGTACTTTCTGTGTGTTTGTTGCTATACAGGCATAATCATATGCTTGTACAATGATATGCCCTCAATTCTGCTTGTACCTGCTGAGAATACCATTTCTCTTTTTGTAGGGTCCACTTGCTTCTAAAAGCCATTAATTTTTGAACTCAAAAGGTAGGTTTCAGACTAAACTATTTGAAAAATATAGAGTACTTATTAGTCATTCCAAAATGAGGAAAAAAAGTCAATGGAAAATATTAATATTTCATGGAAAGAACAAACCTCAGGCTATTCTTGATAATTAGGGAGAAAAGTTTTAAAAGAGAATTAACTTTTTATTTTAAGTTAATATTACAAAGTTTTAGTCAGCACTGAATTAATTTTGTCTGAAATTATACACCAACCAAAATCAATGATGTTTTTGATCTTGGTTAAGAAAGTTTGGGAATTGGTATTATTAGACAAATTTGTCAATAATAGCAGAGGTTGGTTATAAAGAAAGCTATTTTTTTAACACAGAATGTCCAAAGATGATAATGTAAATTTCCCAAGAAATGGCTCCCATTATGATTTTTTCTCTAATTTAACATTTTTTAAATTTAATTGGACTGCGTATGTGTGTGAACATATAATGAAACCTTATGTCCAGTGACTGTGGCTGTAGGAAGCATCTTAAGTGACCGGTATCCCTTCAAGGTTGAATACTGAGAGACCGTTCAACAAAATGACGCAGACGTGAGGGGTCTGGACTGCCCACCTTGTGCCTGGTAATCATCCTGAAGAGAAGTGCCATGACGTTAATGGTGCGCACCAAAGAACACGCCTGAACAGACCCAACAGGCGAGGCTTCAGTGGCAAAGATTTGGTTTTACCTTTCTTAAGTTGCTCTTTAAATAGCCATGCATGGACACACAGCTAGAAAACATTAAGATGGCTAAATCTTTCGAGAGACTCAAAAATAGAACGTCCTATTTGAGCAGAGTCGTGCTTTAACACATGCTCTGGGATGGGGGGAGAGAGCAATAGAAGTGCAAAGAATTTCTTTGGTGGTCTTGGGCCTATCTTGAGGAGAGGCTTCAGGATGTGTGTGTTTATTGTATCGAACCACTACTAAATTAATAATTAGTGAACCTCCTGTTGAAACCTAAAGGAGATACTTTTAGTCCAGCTTCACATATTAGCAGGCCCATTTGTATGTTTTTCAGATGTTTTTAAAGATAATTATTTTATTACACTGTTTCCCCCAGTTTTTTCTTCTTCGGAAAGTACACATACAACTTGCATAATGGAAGGCTGTGTGGTGAGTAAAGGAACTTACTTGGGGCTCAATAATTTTGAATACTGCTCAACACCACATGCAAATTCTTTGAAATATTACAATGGTTTACATGAGACCTAGGGATTCAGCATCATTCAGTCCCTTCAGAAGGTGAAAACTCATGGATACCTTCTAGCTAACTGGATACCCTATAAAGGATTATACTTGATGGGTAAGGTGGTATTATATGGCAATAGAAGAATTTTAGCCATTGAACCGTTATGTTTCTACAGCGGTGTTAAAGGTGAATAAAGTCTATTGAATGAGTTTATGTGAGTTGAAGCATTGAGGAAATTTACATGTATTTGCATATATGTATCATTTTCCTCCAAGTAACTCCACAGAGCCCTGTTCTGTTTGCTGTTTTTAACGCTGCAAGTAAATTGGACTTGGAATTTACTGATTTGTGCAAATGATGTACAAATATGTAACCTCATCTTTTGTAACAAATCTCATCTTGTTTTCAACCTCTGTTCTTGCTGAACATGTTTGACCTTGTCCATTGAAGGAGTCATGGTTTCCCTTCATTTTGAAATTTAGTCACTTGGAATTCATTACTCAGAACTTTAGGTGTTATCCCCTGTTTCCACTCTTCCCACACTGCATCTGAATGCAAAAGGAAATATATGTAATGAGATGATATGGAGGAAGGATGACCACGATGTGGGGGAGGCTGCATAAGCATCCAGAGCTGTTATCATTCCTAGTTGGTTTTATCACCTCTGTCAAGGCCCAGCTCTCTTGTACTAGTTCCCCTGCATCCATCTCAGGTTCATGCACTTGGGATCCACTGTTAGCTGCCTCCACTTGGCTGACAAAGTACCGCCATGTTGAATGCTGCACTGTGTGCCTCCTGGGAGGCAAGGGATCTTCCAGGAGACAAGCTTCCTACCTAGGATCTGCATCCACCCCCAAATGATCCCTGGGGACCTCTACTAAGATTCAATTTAGAGAGGAGAGCAGAGCTCAGCTTGTGCCTCCCTTTTATGCTCTAGCGCCAAAACCTACAGTGGCCAGAAGGCATTTCTTCCATTGAGGTGAAAACTTGCCTTATCATTTCCTTATCTGATGTTCTCTTGTCTTTTCACTAGGACGAACCGTAGACTCATGCTCAGATTTGTAAGCTTTGCTCTTAATATGAAAAAGGTTTTATTTTGTTGTTGTTGTTGTTTTTGGGTTTTTTTCTTTTGGCTCTTTATATAATCTTCCCACATACCATCAACCAAGCCAGGCTTTCAACTCAACTGTCTTATAAAGGAACATAAGGATGTTTAGGGAGGACCCCAAAGCCAAGCCAGGTTCTCTTTGTTCTAGGCTGTCTCCAAAGAGGTGGGGAGACAAGGTGGGGAGGTCCAAATTTATGCTCCTTCTAAAGAGTTGGAGGGAAAAATTCCTGGGCATATTCTACTTCTTAGAGTCGGACTTGAGGTTTTTCACATATAGAGACCACACTGTGGCTGTTGGTTCGTGTGTTTTATTTTCTTTACTTTCAATAATGTAGCAAAGAAAAGGGAGAGTGATTTTGCAGCTACCTTGTGAAGGGCAGATGGGTTTCTCTATGGCTGTAATTCTCCACACCAAGATCTCAGCTAGTTTCAGGATTCCCGGGGACTGGCTTGAACACAGGGCAGGTTGATGATGCTTGTAGTGTGCCATAATGTAGGCATCACTGGGAGAAGCTCAGTCTACAGAAAGGACATCAAGGGAGAAGCTGCTGGCAGGTTGATGGAGGCGGAGGGCATAGGGGTCAGAGCTGTGTCATTCCCAGAGCAAACTCACAAGTAGAGTGGGCAGGCTTTGGATGGTTGTTCGCTGAGGGGTGGGAATGTTTGAGAACAGGAAGCTACTTCAGCTTATAAAATAAATTAGTCATATTCACTGTCATGGCCACTGGAGGGAGGGATCCATGGGTCAAGGGCCTTGTAAAATGTTTCCACCATCTCTTGGGAAGTGGAGGAAATGAATTTCTCACGAGTGGAGGGGAGGAGTACTAAAGACACCACCTGTAAATAAAGGAGCACCACACTCGCCCTTCACAGAAGGGAGCGTTTAACCGGCGGGCTTTGAACCTACAGGGAACCCATCCGTGGCAACCAGGGATAAGTTCAGCCCAGATCTTGCGTGCAGACTTGGGTACATGTGCCGTTGTGCATTTTTGTCTCGAGAGATTCTAGCACTTCCGGCAGATTCTCAACAGAGTCCCTTACTCCAAAACATCAGGGTCACACGTTAAAGGAAATGTTACACAAACAAGTAATGTATAACTTTTTACATTAAAATCTTTTCCCTTCTCCAGAAAGCCCAGTGAAAGTAAGCGATGCCACCGATCATGGGGTTCGTTTTCCATTTTCATGAATTACTTTTGTGATAATGCTCACACAAAAAATGTCCAGTTAAAAGAGAACAACGAAAACAACACCAAAAGGGAACACAAGCCTGCCTTTGGCCTCCTGTGAACACTCTCCGAGGATCCTTGAGATAAATAATTCAAGAATTAAGAATACCTTTAAGTCATTGGGATTTCTTATAAGGATCCAGCTTTGGAAAATTCATCTGTGAGCTGAGAAGCATGTGTTAGGATGAGCAGTAGCATATGATAAATACCTTACTGTAAAGGGCAAGTTTCTGGGAGGAATTAACGATTCGTCCTCAGGAGGCCTTTATTTACTATAAAAACCCGAGTGCCTTTTGCTGTTATCAGGCTGAGAATTACAGGGAAATTGATTCTCCACACGGACTTTCCCGATGGTCCCAATAAACCATCAGGCCCTCCTGGCCTTACCTTCCTTGTTGCAGTAGCTGCTCTGCTGTGGTCAGCACCGTCCTCTCGGAAGCAATTAGTGGTAATAAGTAGGAGCTCACACAATTGATGGTGTAATTCGTCTCGACAGTGTGCAAGCAGCAGTTATGAAATGCCTCACAAAGCAGAGTGCTTGTACGTGGTCCCTCCCTCCCATCAATTTTCCAGGTAGCAGAGCCTAATGAAGGCACAAGGCGGGTGGTACGGGGACCGTAGGAACTCAGATGCAGAGCGTTCTGTCCTGGTCAAAAGGACCGGACTTTGCTTAGTATGAGCGTTCTGAATTCCTCCTTCCACCTCCCTAATTGATGCTTCTCCTCGATTAACCCTGAAGGTTTTGATAAAAAGGGGGCTTGAGGGGTGGTGGGGAGAGCATACACGATCTTTTCTTACATCTCTCTTTCTATAACAGTGTCATTGATCTCTAACATTTCTGTTTTGCTTCTTAGAATTTCCACCTCTCTTCTTACAGCCCATCTCTTTCTGAACGTTGTCTAGTTTTTCTTTTTAAAAAAAATTTTTTTTAAACGTTTATTTATTATTGAGAGACAGAGAGACACAGAACATGAGCAGGGGAGGGGCAGAGAGAGAGGGAGACACAGAATCCGAAGCCAGCTCCAGGCTCTGAGCTGTCAGCACAGAGCCCAACGCGGGGCTCAAACTCACAAACTGCGAGATCATGACCCGAGCCAAAGTTGGTCGCTTAACCAACTGAGCCACCCAGGCACCCCACGTTGTCTAGTTTTTCCACCAGAGCTTCCAGCATATTCAACGTAGTTGCTTTAAATTTCTCATCCAATAATTTCATATCTGAGACAGGTTCTTATGCTCGTTCAGTCCCTTCAAACTGTGTTTTTGTCTGTTAGTGTGACTTGTAATTTTTTTTGTTGAATGCCAGACAGGATGCACTGGGTGAAAGGAACACTAGTGTGTAAGACTTTAGCAATGTGATGAGGCATCAAGGAGTGGATGTGTTTGTTCTCTGGCCCTATGATTAGGGCTCAATCTTTCGGTGAGCCTGTGCCTCTGGGTTGTGAAGGTCATGAGTTCTCTCTCTCTTCTCCCTTCTCCTTACATGGGACAGACAGACTTGGGGAAGGGGGCTAGAATTGGTTATTTTCCTTCCCCCATGTCATTTAGGCTTTTCTAATACCCCAATAGTTGAGAATCTGGTAAAAGAGTGTCTCCTGAGGACAGGCCTTGTTAAGAAGAACGAAATACTCTGGCACATTTCAAAATTGTTACTTTTCCCCTTCTCTTTCCAGAAGCAAGAGGGGAGTTTTCTTTGATCTTTATTGTGGAAATCTGGCTGAGCTTCTGGAGCAAGTATGCCCTGTGACGCTCTGGAGTTTTCCTCTCTCAGACAAGTCCACCCAGAACCTCCAGCAATTTGTCAGCTGCCGTTTAGACTTGGTTCTTACAGAGGTTTCTGCTCCAGTGAGTTGTGATTCTCTTATCAGCCTGACTCTCCAGTTTTGGAGTCTGTAGCTTTCCCTGTGACTTCTCTTCTTTTACACATCTGAGACTTGCTGATTTTTCAGTTGGGCTTTCTTACCCATCGTTACAACGGAGCGGCAACTTCCAAGCTCCTTGCATGCTTGACCGAAAACCTGAAGTCTATCTGTCTTCCGAGGGAAAAGTTTTAACACATTCATTACATTTTATAAAATGATTTTGGAAATCTTCTCTGCTATAAAATGATGCACTTTCAGATGCAATTCAGTAATAACTAACCTCATGGTTTAATTATTCAGTGTATGCGGACGGTTCTTAAGGTTACGTCTCTGACTCTGGTTTGTCTATTATGCTTTAGATTTCCTTGCCTGTATTCAGGCTAGATTTATATATTTGAATAAGCACACGTCAGGATGAAATGTCCAAAACCACAGCCAGTGTCCCCTTGCTGCGATCCTGGGATTGTTACTTGCCACCTGCATTTCCAGCAATATCTATGGTCTCAATTAGCAGCACATTGACCCAGTTCAGCTCTGGCCTCATGGACCTTGACCAGAAACATTGCATTGGTTTCTTACCACCTCCCTTCCTCCCTGCCTTCATTTCTCTTATTCTGTGCCCTTTGTATCCCACATTTAGGTAATGCCAGCCAGCTTGTGGTTTTCTGTACATATCAAACTGTGCTTTGAGAACATGTCTAGGGTTATTCTCTTCTATCTGCTTGTAATGCTTTCTCCATATTTCTTCCTTGTGCAGCGTATTTTCTCTTCTATGAAGCCTTTTTACATGTCTGGGGGAGAGACAGTCCTGGTGTGAACTCCATGGTGCATGCAAATCATCTGTTTACACGCCCATCTTTCTTTGTAGGCTAAACCTTTCAAGAGTAAGGACTATGTCTTATTCATCTTTATAGTGTCGATGCCAACCAAGCACATGTTAAATGTTCACTAAACGTCACTTGAACAAAGACAGGGAGAGAGACCGGAAGTAGACTCCATTAAGTACAAGATACTTTGTCGGTGTTTTGCATGAGTGAGAAGAAAAGAGGACATTTATTTTTTTTTTAATTTTTTTTAAATTTTTTTTAACGTTTATTTATTTTTGAGACAGAGAGAGACAGAGCATGAATGGGGGAGGGTCAGAGAGAGGGAGACACAGAATCTGAAACAGGCTCCAGGCTCTGAGCCATCAGCACAGAGCCTGATGCGGGGCTCGAACCCATGGACAGTGAGATCGTGACCTGAGCCGAAGTCGGACGCTTAGCCGACTGAGCCACCCAGGTGCCCCAAGAGGACATTTAAATAATAGGGAGTGAATTGTGTCTTATTTTCCTTTCATGTTTGAGAAGGTATTGGTTTTCCTGTTGCTAAAGGGATGCAATTAATCTATTGACTCTGCTGTACCGTTGGGCAGGGGGGAAGGAATGGGGTAAGTATGTGTTGGTCAGATCACTCTGCGGTACTAGTAAAGAATACTACCGCTATCAGAAAATCTATCAGATTTTTCTCTTCTGATCAGCCCTTCCTACCTTTCCTCCCATCTGCCTTCCCATCCTTTCCTCCTCATGGTTGGAGGGCATCTAAGATTTCTTGCTCTGCTCTATCTCATAGGCTGAGGGGAGCAGAAAGAATTCCTCCAGCTTTCCGATTTCCATTTCCCAACATCTCCCCACGTTGCATAGGATAGGAAAAGTGTAAGACTGAATAAAAAATAAGGTACGAAGTTCTTCCGAGTATTGTTAGAAGTTATCGTTGATTAGAATTTGAGAACATTACTTGTAAAAGATTGTCTATGGAGAAAAGCCCAGAATATGAATTCATAAATAAATAAAATGAATAATCCCATTTCCCATGAGAGACAGATAAAAAATGGATTTTTCTTCTTAAAATAAGTTAGATTGCAAGGAAGGAGAATAGGACCAATTATGAATTTAAATGATGCCCAAATATTTTAATTATAACTACATTTCTTATAAAGAGTGAAATATTTCTTTAGTATTACAGATTGAATTTAATTTCAAACCTCTGTAAGGGTAATTTACTAAGTAGAAGGTGCCATTTTAAATGGAATTTCTTCTGTGCATAGATTTTTTTTTTCCCTCTTTGGGTTCTCAAATCACACCAGCTGATTCTGGATTGAACTTCAAAAAAGTTTCTCTAAATGCATACACATTTTAAAAACCATGTGGTAAAAATATTTTTTGGAAGATTGAGCCAGCAAAGTAGATATTGTCACTTACCAAATGTTGGCTTTATTAACTGTAAGATTCTCAAATGTGAGAAAACATTTATAAACCAGCTGAGACTTAAAATCACCAACTCTTAACATCCAGTGTGGATGGGGCTAGCTGTCTTCCAGAATGTATAGTTCTTAGCATGTTTACCCTCCATACATGTTCAAAAATACGTTTTGAAAGAACTGAATCCTATTTAAATAGTATGAAGTGAAATAATCAGCAAAGTGTTGGTGCCTGCATGTTGCCTTAAAGAACAAATTGTCCATAATCTATCTTCCTCCAGAGCCATTTTCCTATCTGGAAATTTGAAGAAAGTGTTCCGTACTTCATTTTGCCGGAAGTTTGCATATGAGTAATTACATCTGTCAAAATATGTGCCTATTGTTTCTGCAAGAAAACCTTATCTTTCTGGGATTGACAGCAAAGATACTCCAGCATGGATGAACTGAACATGATCCCCTGTGAACTTCCCCACACCTGGACTGCCTCCTGAACCACTCTCAAAGATCCAAGATTGGCGCGCAGAGAAGTATTTTCTAAATTTAAGGGAATTCTGGGGGCGCCTGGGTGGCTTAGTAGGTTGAGTATCTGACTCTTGATATTGGCTCAGGTCATGATGTCGCGGTCATGATTTCTCTGTCATGGGATCGAGCCCCAGTGCTCTGCGCCGAGCGTAGAGCCTGCTTGGGATTCTCTCCCTCTCTCTCTGCCCCTCTCCCCTCCTTGCACACTTGCACTCTCTCTCTCTCAAAGTGGATAAGTAAACATTTAAAAATAATGTTAAATTTAAGAGAATGCTGAGGTAGTGCCCTTGTACCCCGGGATATTTTCAAAATTCCTTCTTTTGGAGAGTCTTTGGGAAACAGGGATGCTATAGCTAAAGGTCATATTTTAAATACTCATTCTGTACTTACTGAAGGAACATTGGGGATGGGAGCTTTGAGAAAGTTGTGGGGAAGCAGGATGGTATGGGGTGTTAGCGATTCTTACTTGTAACATTAATAAATCATAGGTCTCTTTTTAGTGGCTAATTCTATATAAACCATGTTGAGCCAAGTTGGAGAAATTTACAAGGAAATTCTGTTTTTGTGTCTGCTCTGAGTTTTTGTTACTATCAGATTATGACCTTATAGGCAAAGAGACATTCGTGAAAGGTGTCTTGAAATTTCCACGAATTACCTTGTGACTTTGGATTTGTTACTCGTTGTTTTATTAAATCCTCCCTAAACACTTTGAGTTATATTTTATTGGTTTCCAGTAAAGGGGGAAAGTGAGCATCAGAATGAACATGTGAAATCAGAGCTCAGTGGCTAAATGGGGGCTCAGCCTCCTACCCAGAACACTTAGTGCTCCCCATAGGCAGTGCATGCCCTGTGTTTATGACCTCTTTCAACTCCTTTGCATTCTGTGAAAACTTCTGTCCTCAGAGCCCTGGTTCTGCTGATTGGTAGCCACTAACCTTATTACTGAATCCATACTAGTATACTAGTGAGTGCTAATCAGGTCACCTGCTATTCTTCTGATGATATAACTGCACTTTAATAGAGATATTCTTCAGATAACTTATTAATATGAAAGAATGGATCTGATGTTGACATTAGAGTCAACACCTGGTCAATAGGTGGGTTAACAGTGGGGCGATATATTTGAGACATGGGTATGTTAGTGTCCTTCAAACTGAAGTATACAGCAGGCAATTCAAGAGAGTTGTCTTCAATAAACAGTCTTTGCCCTTTTGCATGGATATTATCAAGAAGATATATGTGTGACCATATATATGTGAACACTAGTCTCTCCTAGTATAATATTAATTTTGTTCCTATTCACAGGAATTTATGTTCTTATTAGTTGTGCTGTGTATTTGGACACCTAATCAAAATGACCCCATGCAGTTCACACAGTGCTCCTGTTCCAGTGGCCTCACTACTTTCTAATAGCCTTCCCTGGCTGCTTGGTGGCCACTTATGGTGCTTGGTGACCCAGAACAAGTCATCTCAATTGTCTCATTTGTAGGCTAAAATGGCGGCACTCAATGGTCTTTAAGGTTCCTTTCAGTTCTAACAATCAGCGTTTCGGTGTTTCTCCCATGCTAACTGGCTTGTAATCAACCCACAAACTTCCTGCATTTCTGGACTGCACAATGTGATGAGCAATCTCTGTGTACAGAATCAAGCTGGAGAAAATCTGATCCCAGGAACTAGAAGCTCTTGGTCGCAGTGACCACAGCTCATCTCTCACCTTGATAAGCCATTCTTTGGCTGTCTGGGAATTCATTCCTCGAAAGAGATTTGCTGTGGCCCTACTTCCTCAGACTTGGGAAGAAATAAAGTTCTCCTACCTCACTGCCAATCTTCCTTTCGTGGTAGCACCAGAATTCTTGATTTCATTGACTCATCTGTGAGGGACCTTCCCATCTCCCAATATTCAGTCGCTTCGGGGTCTGATGGATGAAGAATCAAGGTCATGTGCCTTTTGCTCTCCCAAAGATAATAAATGTAGCTCACTGTGTCCACATGCCAGGGATATCGATGCCAGCAGAACAGAGGGGGAAGCGGAACATTACAGTACAGAGAGTTCACTCACTCTTTTTCATGATAATGTGTTTTTGACTGCCTGCGGTGATCTTACCTTCTCTTTCATTGGATTCTCTTCTCTCCCCCAACTCCCTATCCTATATTTTAAACTGCTATATATTCGTATAAATCCTTGATATTTCTTTTTTGAGTTTAGTGCACTGAACATTTCTACTCATGCATAAAAGATGCACTGAAAATTCCCATCACGGCTGCATAAGTGTTTATTTATTTTTCACTTTTTGAGAATCAGGCTCTGAGGTAGTGCCTTCAAGAGACAAGCATTTATAGTTTTGCTATATGATTTGGTTCAGTTCTTTTCTTCCATCTTGTTTGTTTATCAGGAGTAAAGGGGGAATTTAAGATATTACAGAAAAAGAGTTTCCCTTGGTGGTTAATTTTAGGTATTTGTGAATAGATGGAGTATATGGGATTTTAAAAAGAAATAAAGCTAGGGGAAATAAAATGTATTATATATAGATCACATGTGATATGAAAACTCATTGCAAAGTTAATCTGAATAATGTTGAATCACTAATTTTAAATTCAATTCAATCTAGATATGAAACAGGTAATTTAATCATAAAATTTCTATATTTTGATTTGGGATTCTGGTATAATCCTTAGAGTGAAAGTGGATCATTTTTAATTATTTTGGTAAATTGCCTGGATCATATATAAATGAGGCACATAAAAGAAACACTTTTGTATCAGTTTAGAGCTTTACAAGCAATTTTTTTCCTCTATAGCTCATATGTTCTGACTTCAAAAGATAAGGTGAAGAAATGAAGGTGTTTTATATTAGCATGCTGAATTTTAAAATGTCTTTTGTTCAGAATATAAGCAACTCAAAAACTATGTATTTATTTCTTTTCTTTTCTTTCTGTTTTTTTTTTTTTTTCCCCATTAAGTAGGCTCTGTGCCCAGCATGGAGCCCAATGCAGGGCTTGAACTCATGACTCTGAGATCAAGACCTAAGCTTGAGATCAAAAGTCAGATGCTTAACCGAATGAGCCACCCAGGCACCCCTTTGTTTCTTTATAATGAATAATACTTTTTGAGTTACTCTTAAAGTGGGCAGTATTGCCTCCTTATGGCCTCCTCTGAAGGATACACTTAAGGACCAGACTGGAAATTTCCCTTACAGCATTTTTTATGGATGAGAACCAAAATCCAATTGTTTCCAATTACAACTATGAAAATACATATGGGCTGTATATGCACACCTAGTAATCAGATGAGCATAGAAGTGCAGTGCTGGGATTTCATGAAAGGTGATGGGAAATGCCCACTGAAACCTTGGGCTGATGTGGACTGGCTCATGTGTAGTTTGTCTGGATGAAACACCTCCTCTAGAGTTGACTTAAGATAGTTCGGCCAGGTAGTTCACATCTATAACCCCAGAGTCTGCCAACAGCTAAGTCACGTAAGATCTCATTGCCAGAAGAATGCAATCTCCCTATTCTATCCCAAAATTGTCTCAAAAGGAAGTGTTTTTCCGTAGGACACTGGTCTATAAGAATTAATATCCTAGTCTGCCAAGAATGACAAACTATGGCCATATTCTTTCCCTCCTTCCCTCTTCACTTATTAGAAAGGCAATGTTCTAGCTATATTATTACAGAGAGAATAAAATGCTTGAGATAGTACAAAAATTCTGTTTGACATCTGAAGATTATCTAGATTAACTGAAAATCGTCCAAATTAGCTGCATTACTTTTTAGAAATCTTTGTTATAAATATTTAAAAATGCCTATATTGCCTTCTAAATTGGACCAAGGTACTATATGTAATGATGTTTACATTTATGTCCCACACTGATATTTCTTTTTTTTCCACATTGACATTTCTGATGCATTTTTTTGCATGTGAGTATGGAAAAAAAAATCAAGAATTGTCTTTGGCAGAAGCATGGTGAACCTTAGATTAGACTTCTAATGGCTTGGAAGAGACACCATCATAGAGTTAACATCATTCTGTCTATATAAATCTAATATTGATCAGACATGCTATATTTTCTAGACACTGACAGCTTATAACAAAGCAATTCCATCAATTAATTTACACACAATCACATGGACACTGACAGCAAGGATTTCCAGAAATCTACAGATGTGGATTGAATGTCACTATATATCCTACTGGGGGAAAATATACATGAGCTGAAAGAGTCTTTCAGGCAAATGATGATTCTCTGTCTGATGGAAGGATTTGTATGATCAACGCTGTATTTTCTGTAGTGAAGTGTTACTTTCAATGTGTCTTCCATAGCTTGAGACACACTTTAGCTCATTCTTTCCCCATACTTTGGAAAAGAAGCAGCTACAATAGCGGTTAATCATGATCTAGCCATAGCCTTAAAAAAAGAAACGAAAAGAAAAAGAAAAGGCCTCTCCTGATACAATTTGCCCACAAAGCTTTCAAAGGAGGCAGCCGGGAGTTGCCTAGAGTGAAAGAGATCAGAATTTGATGCAATGTAGATGTAATAATTCTCTATTTCAGCATACCTATCCACCAGGTTAATATAGCTATCATTTGTCACAAAAGGCTTTTGGGCAACTAAATGCAGGGTTCTCCCTTAAGCTAGAAACTTACTTGGCTAGAAGGAAAATTGCTGGGGAGGATGAAGAATAACTAATCTCGAGTCTTCAGAAATGTGCTCACCCTATATTCTCTTGCATTAAAATAGAAGAAAAGACAGTACTGACTCTTCAGGTGATCTACCCTGTCCTTGGGGTTTGGAATCCTATTAGAGAAGCCTTTACGGTTTTGTGTAACTGCAACCTTTTTTTTTTTTTTTTTTTTTTGCAAGCTCTCCAGAGATTTCCTCCTGACCACTGCTCCCCTTCATCTGTATTCCCCACAGCACAATCCATAAATGATTTTTTCGACGGTCCTTAAATCTCTCAGTCCTCATTGGTAAAGCATCGATGAAAGTATTTTTGAAGAATTAATGGGATACTGTATTCCTGGGAGAACATAACCTAGTCAATTAAAATGGTAAAATTGAAAACTTGTTAAAGAGGTCTGGTATGCTCTTCTGAATTAAGAGCCGAACTTGGCAATGTTACAGCAAGTCTCAACATCTGTGTGTAATTTCTTGCCCCTCTTCCTCTTTCCTCTCCTGGAATGTAAAAGTTCCACTAGGCAAGGAATGGTTTTGTCCTTTTCATTCCTGTATCCCCAGATTGCACGTAGGATTAGTTTACACTTACGTATTTGTTAACGTAATTGGAATAACAAGTAAACCCAAGGAAGGGACATGTAGGGAAAATTCTCTAAGAGTATGGATGTACAATTCTCTCCTTAATGTTTAGGATTCTTGGAATTTGACCAACCAAATGTGAAGTAGGGAAAACTCTGTGCTCGAATCAGGGGTCACTTCCTTCCCTGAGCCAGGCCTAACTGCAAGTTAGTTTCGAATAGGCAATCATGAGGAAATTGCGGCGGAACACAAGATTTGAAGGAAAGTCAAAGGTTATTTTACTGCCACCTTCAGCTCTACTTCGGGCAATACTGCAAAATGTTCACGGTGCCCTATGGAAGCCTCAGTCTTCTGTTTATATAGTGTCAAGCCTTTACCTTAGGAAATGAAAGTTGTTGGGCATCCTTACCTCGCCTCATTTATCCTTTTGGAGGACGGATACGGGACATTAAAAACAATTAGACATGTAGTTCAAATTTCAACCCACTTACTCTGGAGTCTTTTGGTTGAAAAGATTGGCTTGAGGACATCAAACCATAACCTTCTCACTTGACTTCTGCTAAGTGTATAGGCCCTTCCTTGTTAACTGTAACATTAAACTAAAAGTTCGGGCAAATACTTTGATCAGATTTTTTGAGGGGAACTTCCCAAACATTAGATGTGCACTTTGACGTCATGATGTGAAGTTTGTTATTGTGCAGCTTCACACACACTGCCATGTGACTTACTTGGGAACACCAGTGATTTTCCTTTGTTTCCCCAAAAGAAAGGGAGAAATAATCAAATATATGGCAGAGAGAGGGTGCTTCCTGTCTATAAAAACTCCATGCTGTCCTGGAATACCACATCGGTGTCGCAAAAAGGACGCCTTTCCATCTCTGACATCTGGTGAAACTGCTGCTCGGAAAGTCATTGCTGGGGATGCACTGACAGCGGCTCTATGGTTCCCACTGAAATGAGAGCAATGTGCCTCTAGTTGGTGGTGTGGTTCCTGAAAACCCCCGTGACACTGTGATTCGGAGGAGTGAGGGCAGGCAGAGAGAGGGTGACAAATGGCTACAGAGCCTGCCATCATGTCAGGCGATGTGCCAGGCTTGGGGCACAACAGAGTAGAGTAAGGCCGACTATGGCTGAGAGGCAACCACAGACCGGTGAGAAGGGAAAAACCTACATATTACTTGATTTTTATATAAAGCAGTGATTTTCCAGCTTTGGAAACTCATGCTCCTTTTGAAAACTCCACTCTCCTCAATTCAACTCAGCTTTCGTAACACAAACCTCTCACAATATGGCACCCCTGGGTTTCTGGTACAGAACGTGAGGGGCATGTGATCTCGCTCCTGCTGGAGAACCACGCATCGATGTTAACTGGCGATTGCAATACAGCTGGCACACACTCTAACTGACGCATGAGCAGAGGGCTGTGGGGATGCCCAGGAGCGACACTGGCTACCGTGACAGAGATCACATTTGAACACTGCTGGGTTCGTTCCTCAACACTAAGCTCTGTTCTGTTTGAGCTGGAAAGACAAGGTTGACTAAATCAAAATGTACCAAGGAGTGGGCATGGCCGTACCCACTACCGAGCAAAGTACTATGATACAAGCTAAAATGAGGTAACCCCTACGCTGTAAGCTTCATGACCATAATCCCAACCGTACCCCCACTGAGTGGTCAGTTTCAGGAGGGCAGCACCCTCGTCTGCTTTTGCTCGGTTTTGTAGCCCGGCCTCTAGCACAGTGCCAGGTACTCTGTAAACACTTAATATTTGCTGAATGCACGAATAGATGAAGGTCCCATGGAAATGCATAAAGAACCACTGGATTATGCTGAAGTGGCTTTATTTCTGGTCAAAGTCAGTATCAACCTACAATAAAAAATACAGGATTCACTTAAGATTTTTGTTTTACTCTCTAGGGAAGAATATTCCTGATTTCCCTCCGGTATACTCTTGCAGCTTAAAACATTACGTTCATGACCAATGGAAAAAAATAAATACAGTAAAACCTTGGATTGTGACTAACTTGTTCTGTGAGTATTCCACAAGACGAGCAAACATTTCTAATAAATTTTAACTTGAGAAACGAGCGATGTCTTGCAACACAAGTAGTACGTGATGCCGAACGTCACATGATCACAACTGAGCCAATGGCTCTTGAAATTTACTTTGATATACAAGCGCTTTGGATTACAGGCATGTTTCCAGAAAGAAATACGCTCACAAACCAAGGTTTTACTGAATACTGAAATAATATGAGCGTTGTGTAAGAGATAATCAGAATTTTCTCTGTGAAGTTATTTAGCTGTGATTTGTTCTTCTAAGGAAATTTTATACTTAACATGTGATTGGTGGCTAGATGTAAATTCAAATCATTTTATATTCCCAAAATGTTTTCAGTTTATCCCCTTAGTAATAACGAGAGTTCAATGGCTGTGTAAGCCTAATCACTCAATTCAGACTATTCCTTTGGGGGAACTCTAATTAGATTTTAATAAGAATGGTGAATTAAATGTGATATTAAGAGACCCTTTATATTGTATATTAATATATGTCAAGATAATAAGGCACGTTTTAGGTATTTCAAATATAGACAACAATAGAGAGGGGATGTAGTTTCACTGGACTGTTACCAATATTGATAAATTTCTATTTACTGGTGTGAAATACATTTTTTTCATTGCTTACACACTTCATAATTATCAGCAGATGTGCCTTAATAAGAATGGATTATTTCAACCAAAGTGAATAATTCATTAAGTTATAAATGAAATGCGTATTTGGCAAGCCAAAGTGAAAGCATTAACTCATCTGGGTTCCCCCTCCCCCAGCTGCTTACAAATTGCCTCAACATTCAAATCTATAAACCACTTAGCACCCGACAACTCCTGCTGAGGCAACGCTTTACCCGCGCCAAGTAAGAGTAATAGATTGTTCAGCGACACAGGAAAATGCATCAGAGTTAAGGAAAGAAGGATGGCCTTAGTGGCCTTAGAAAAACACTCCCTCTTCCCCTGCTTTGGTCTGTAGCCTTTGATACAGAACACTGTAAAGTCTTCCTCTTCTGCCCTGGGGAAGGGCCCGGCCCGCCTTGAGGAATTACGTCTGCGCTCTACCAGGGTTATTGAGTTAGAAAATTAACGAAGGATGGAGAAATATTTGAGAATAAGAGCACCTCCTTCTTCGAGGTAAAATAATTCTGGTACTTCTTTGATATTGCAGTAGCTTTGGCTTCATTTTTGATTCATGACACTTTAAATTTTAAACCTGGGCTTTGCAAATCTGATGTTTTGTGGGATGTTGCAAGCGATACTATGGATTTTGAACGAAACTGTGTATTTCTTTCAGCCAGTTTTACTCGTATACTTGGATTAGGATGGGACTTTTCTAGATTGGGTAGACATTCTTATTAATTCTGCTTAAAATGTACCAACTCCTGTCTGGCATGAAATGAGAAAGTGATACTGCAAGTAAATAATTACATTAATCATATACATTTCAACACGGGGTACACCATGTTCTAGCAGAGATAACGAAGCTGATTTAATGGTCAGTGAAGTTGGCGTGAACCAAGTAGAAGCTGACTGATGAGTTGGTGTGGGCTCTAAAGGTAGCCTCCGTGTTAGAAAATAACCTTAGCTCTCTGAGTCCGTGTCCATATCTCGGTTTGTAAAGAATACTGAAGGCAGCGAGCTTGCTTTTCATTCACGTTCAAATGCTTAAAAATTCACGAGTGGATAACGAGAGGAGCGCAGTAAACGATGGGAACACAATGGCCCACTGGTGTCCATCTTTATCCGATGAAGCAGGGGAGTGCCTATAATTGGGCTATTGCTCATTCCTTTCCCATCATCTATCTCTTTCAAATGTGTTTTGCTCTGTTACGATCCAGGAAGTTATTAGTTATTCTTGCTTTGGTGTTGTATGGGAAGCAATTGCACTTAACACACGTTTTAGCTGCTTCTGTGAAAAATAGAAACACGAAGAAATGAACAGACCCAACCTGTTCTGTGTCTCTCACCATGATAACCATGTCCATGTTTGTAAGTTATTTCTGTGCCTTTTTTTTTTTTAACGTTTATTCATTTTTTGAGAGACAGAGACAGAGTGTGAGTGGGGGAGGGGCAGAGAGAGAGACGGAAACACAGAGACCGAAGCAGGCTCCAGGCTCCTAGCTGTCAGCACAGAGCCCGACGCGGGGCTCGAACTCACGAACCCTGAAATCGTGACCTGAGCCGAAGTTAGACGCTTAACCGACTGAGCCACTCAGGCGCCCCTCTGTGGCTTTTTAAAAAATGTTGCAATTGCTACTATTATGTCACTTAATGTAAGGCCTCTCTGGTCTATCACAGTTAGGCAATGCAATATCTTGGTTAATCAAATAGCAGGGGTGACCTAAAATCGGTAATTCTCTTTAATATCTCATTGTTGAGTGTTCTTCTAGCCGTGCTATCATGTCTTTGACTATTAAAGACTCCTCACGGGTCTCCTGCTCCCAGTCCCAAGTCCTTCCCCATCTAGCATCCTCAGAACAGTGACTTTTAAATGCAAGTCAGGTCACATCAGGCCTCTGCTCAGAACCCTCCAGTTATTTTCATTGTACACAAAAGTCCATACATTTCTTGGGATGCCTGGGTGGCTCAGTTGGTTGGGCGACCAACTTCAGCTCAGGTCATGATCTCATGGTTCATGGGTTCGAGCCCCGTGTCGGGCTCTGTGCTGACAGCTCAGAGCCTGGAGCTTGTTTCAGATTCTGTGTCTCCCTCTCTCTCTGCCCTTCCCCTGCTTGTGCTCTCTGTCTCTCTGTCTCTCTCTCAAAAATAAATAAACATTTAAAAAATTGTCAAAAAAACCCCCCATACATTTCTTTCCAAAGACTCCATAGCGCTTTCAAGCCCAGCTCCTAAGTTTTCCCACTACTGTGTTTCAGACTCTGCCCTCCACTCATTCCTGCAGCCACAGGGTCTCTGAACATTGCTTCAACGTGCTGGTCTCTTCATCATTCCTCATTTGTGTGACGTGACAACACTGCTTTCTTTCTAGTAGCTTCTTTCACGTGAACGCAGAGTTACCCTCACCGCAAAATCCACCAGGTTATAGGGGGAGGTTGCTTCTTTTAACTTTAAGGGACATATCAGGCCGTTCCAAAAGTGTCATTTTGTCATAAAACCATTGGGAGTTTTATGTCTTTGGGCATTCAAAACTCTATAATAGGGACATTATTTGAACTCTTAAATTCTTTGCCGTTTGTATCGTCTCCTCTATGGCTACTTCCAAAAGGCTTGGGATTAGCTTTTGGAAATGAAGTCCATTAGAATTTCTGAAACGTACTAAATTAAGAACCTTGGTCTTGTCTTTAATCAGCAGCTCTACGTTTGTTAGCATGGAACTGTGGTCTCCTACCTCTTGGTCTGTTTCTCTCTTTATATCTATCTATCTATCTATCTATCTATCATCTATCTATCTATCTATCTATCATCTATCTATCTATCTATCTATCTATCATCTATCTATCATCTATCTATCTATCATCTATCTATCATCTATCTATCTATCTATCTATCTATCTATCTATCTATCTATCATCTATCAATCATCTCTATTATCTATCATCTATCATCATCATCTACTATCTACTTTTAGTATCAAATAAATAACAATAATTGTCAAGTTTTCAGAACAGCAAGTACACATTTAGAAGAAAACAGTCTTTTGGACTGTGTCCCCACCAGTAAACTTGAATAAGCCACTGTGTATGCTTTCGTTTTCCACACTGATCTGAAGGAAGCTGATGTTTGCCAGAACCCAATCTCTTAGGAAGATCAGGCAATTCATTGGATAGCATCTGTGAAATGTTCTGAGCACCTCAGCACAGGATGTTCTACAAACACGATGTATTATTATAATCATCGTCTCTATCTCTCCTGAACCTGGCGGAGCACACTATCTGCCATCCGTCTCACACTGATGTTGTAGGGATTAATGAGATAATATCTATAAGGTACTTAAAGCTCCTTGGAATCAGGGGGTTATGTAAGTACAAGGGAATCTGATTATTATTAACCCAATACATTATGTTGCCACCTCACTGTCCCTTTTCATCAAGAGTAGATGTAAATGATTTATCAAATTCACACTGAGAGAAACAGCAATATAACATCAAGTTGCTTTGGAAACTGGCGTGTGTGTGTGTGTGTGTGTGTGTGTGTGTATTTGAAATGTCATTTGAATCCAATCTCTTAGGCAAACACATTTCCATTCTGAACTATTTTGGTTACACTTAACATAAAGAGATGTGATTAGAAGTTTCAGATCTTGTTTTATGAAGCTAAATGTTTTGAGTCATATACTCCATTAGGAAGAAAAAGTAATAAAGTGAGATATAAAGTCATTTTAGTAGCCTTGTGACAAGGCTAGATTTAACTATTTTCAGTCAAGATTTTACTAAACCTACAGACATGTGAGCCTTAAAAGCCTGGATTGACGTTTCATAAACCTTATAAATATTTCCCTCTTCCCTTCGACGATATTTTCTTTTTCGAAGGAATTTAGTATTCTGCAAATTAAAAACTGAGTTTTGAATCAGAGACAGGCTGTGGGGGTACTAGCATCAATCAGAAACAAATCAAATTACGTATAATGCAGCACCTTTGGTGCTGTATTTTGAGAACCATGTAGAAAGGGTTTTGTGTAACAGGCAGGGGAACTCTCTCACATGCTAGAGCAACCAGTGCACTTTGCTATCAACCTGTCTCTGTCTCTCTCTTTTGAGCCCTCTGTTCTTTTCTCCATCCGTCCCTCTTCATATTTCGGTCCATCCATCTATCCATCTATTTATTCTTCTCTTTTTCATCTCTCTATTGTGTATCACAGTTAATAAGTTAAGCCGTGTGTGTATCTTCAGTCAAGATCTACATCTGAGTCCCCGACACTGCCAGTTCTATGCCTTGTCCCGGGTGTTTTAAGGGCATTGAGAACTGAACAAGTCTGAAACGTAAGCCTCCTCACCACTTGCCCCAGACTGCCCTGACTCGACCCCGCTCTCCCCTAAGGTCCTACTTATCAGTAAATGCGCTCCAGAGTTCCCAACAGAGACTTAGGAGATGCTTCCCCCCAACCCCATCATCCCCGATTTTCAACCATGAACTACGTACAGTTACAGGTGTTCTGTTTCCCTCTACCAATCTTATCAATTACCATTGCGCAGAATTAAATGACTTCTCTTTAGTTCTCCAACTTGTAAATCGAAAGCTTCACTGTTCTACTTGTTTACTTTTCCTCCTCTGTAGGGAGCCATCAAAGCCTTCGAATCGGGTGATCGTTTATCCAAGAGGCCTCCAGGGTGTCCACAATGGATTTGGGATATATTTAATGGCTATAATCTTCTCCCTGGTTCACCACTGCCAAGTAATTAAGTGTACACATAAATTATTTTTTCCAGGCAGAGTTTGTTATGTGTGTTGTAACATGAAAAATTAAAATCTTTGGCTAAATATTTTCTACAGTAATTAACATTTTGATAGTAAGTTACCCTTTTCTGCTTTCTTAAACTATTCTGAACATGACAATATAATATTTTCTTGAGGAGTCAGAACTGACATTTTGGGACACCTGAGTGGCACAGCCAGTTAAGTGTCTTACTTCCACTCAGGTCAAGACCTCATGGTCCGTGAGTTTGAGCCCAGTGTTGGGCTCTGTGCTGACAGCTCAGAGCCTGGAGCCTACTTCAGGTTCTGTCTGTCTGTCTCTCTCTCTCTGTGCCACTCCCCCGCTCTCTCTCTTTCTCTCTCTCAAAAATGAATAAACATTACAATTTTTTTTAAATAAAAAAATTTAAAAAATGATTGGACGTTTTGGACATCAGCTATTTTATTGCTGTGTAATATGCTGATGCCTTCTACTGAAGGTGTGTAGGGCCTGTTGTCTGTTCCCTAAGTGGCCTGAGGCACCTGTACCGTTAAGGTTGGCGCTTCTCTTACTGTCATGTGCAGATTTGCTTCAGTCAGTGTGTCTGTGTAAAATTACATGCTCCTCGAGGCAAGGGGTGGACCTGTAAAGTTTTCTTCACACAGCTCTTAGCACAGAGCTTACACAAAAAGTTGCAGATTTCTTTCGATGGTGAAATGGTTTTAAGAAGTGAAGTTCATTTGTAATTTCATTTTTCGAGCAACAGGGAAATGCTAATAAAGTTAATACGAGTTAATAATTTCATATTAGCCTTTCCTTGTAGGTGGATGGGTCTTTGGGGGCATGTTTTAATCCACAGCACACACTGGAGCCAACGGAATAATGCTCTCCCGGATAGTTGCACCGACTGTGAGTAGTTTGAATAATCCTCTGCTGCTTCTGAGACAGCCCGTTTTATGGGAAGCTTCAATGTATTTGGGTGCTGACACCCCTCCCCCTCCCCCCTGTCACCCTTGCCTATGCTGTCTGTCACACTGGTCATGGAGAAATAGTTGGGTGTCAAAGAGCCCCATTCACACCGGGCTGCCATACGTTTTGGTCCAGGGGAAAATAGGAGAAAAGAAACATTTGTCGTGTCTGGACACGGGATGTCTTTCCGGGTATCACAGCCTTTCCGCCCATCGTTTCCCTTGATTTCCCTGAAGGAAAGTGTGCCCGTGTCCATCTGGGATGGCTTCGTATCACCAGTGGGGATCTAACATACCCCTCCTTCTTCCTCATGGCCTTCCGCATCAAGCGGCACGTGAATTGGAGGTGGTGGGAATGGTCGGGAATGGTCCCGCCCCAAACTTCACGAGGGTGAGTTTCTTCAAGATGCAGTGACTCCAAATGCATCAGAGGGGCGCTGTGGCATGCAACTCCATATTTCTTGAGGCATAAACAGCCCTTACAGAAAAGGCAGCAGGTTCTCTGAGAAGATATTAGCATGGAAATCAAATTTCCCCAACTAACGCCACCGACCACCCAGTATAGACCCTGCCAGCTCACAGTGCCTTGCTCACCCAGAGATCCAACCCCCAAAGCTTCCATAGGCCAAGACTGACAGAGCCACGAGCCAACACACCGCAGTCCACGTGAGCAGTAGGGGCAAGTTTTGACAGACTGAAGAAAAGTGCAAGGCACATTGTGTCAAGCTCTTTTCACTCCTGCCATCCTTTCCCTTCTTCCTTATTCCCACCAAACCCATTTTATCTTCTTACTTTCCATTTTTAAAATATGGTTATGACAGCAGTGGTTTCAAGCAGAAATAACAGGGATTTGAGCAAAGAAAACTGACAAAGAGTACCCTGGGACAAGTTTGCCTGAAATATAAATTGTTTTTATGGGCACACACCAGTTTTCTTGCCGGTCTCGAGCTGTCACTTTGGGTTATTTTCACCGTAGTCGCTGAGGAGGTTAGCTGAAAAGCAAACAGCTAAGAATGAATGAAGCAGAGAATGAGTGTGGCAGGAGAGTCCCTGGAAGGCCCAGCCCCGCATGCTGGGAGGTATTTCCCTAGATCCCTGCACACACACGCACACACACACACACACACAGCACACTTGCTCAAAATTCTCATTTTCTTTCCTTGATTATACAAAATGAGGATACAAAGACAGAAAGTCTCCATGAGTTCTCAGCTGTGAGCCAGGAGAAATCAAAATAGTTTTCTCTCTAGTTTTCAAGTCTGAGTTAAAAGAGCTGGATGAATGGATGATTTTCAGTTCTTCACCTGCATGTCACCAACTCTCCCCTTCCCTGCTGGCTCTCTCTACCTATTGGTCATCATCAGCGTGCCTTACCTGTGACCGCAGGGCCAACCTACTGCAGTGGTGCTAAACCTCCTCCATTCACCAAGGAGCAGATGGAGAATAAAGGCCCATGGAACTGAAAAACTGGAATCCTTTCTTTCTACCCCCCGAGATTCATGTGCATCACCTAGAGGCTAAGCTTATTGAGAGATGATCGCATACTAATAAGCTTTACAAATGGTGGCTCTTCCTCTGTGTGTGTGTGTGTGTGTGTGTGTGTGTGTGTGTGTGTTTGGGTTTGTGTGTTCAGAAAACTGAGCAGAGTATTGAATCTATACTTTCCAAAGTACTTTTGAAAACATCTCAAGTGGGGTGCCAGTTAAGCGTCTGACTTCGGCTCAGGTCATGATCTCAGGGTTCATGGGTTCGAGCCCCACATTGGGCTCTGTGCTGACAGCTCGGAGCCTGGAGCCCGCTTCGGATTCTGTGTCTGCCTCTCTCTCTGCCTCTCCTCTGTTTGTGCTCTGTCTTCTCTCTGTCTCTCAAAAATGAGTAAACATTAAAAAATAATAAAAGAAAATTCTTTAAAAAAAGTCAAAGAAAATATCTTAAACCTAAGCTTAGCTTAACATACCAGTGGCTTCTAATACCAGGGCTTAGTGAACATTTTTCACCCTCTTGTGTATTCTTCATGCTAACTCAGGGTCTGAACTGGAGTGCCTTCTTAATATTTATGGACACTCACAATGTGATAAGGACCAAACGGGGCTGATAGGAATAAATATTCAAGGATGGTTTCATTCTGTTTAATTCCTAGGAAGTAGCAGTAGAATCTGTGCCTCTCTGGTTCGGAACAGACCTCATGCAGGTATTATTCCATAAAAACAGTCGACCTAGTTTTCCAGAGAAACAGAACCAATAGGGTGTGTGTGTGTGTGTGTGTGTGTGTGTGTATCTGTTTTTGTGTTTTAGGGAATTGTCTCATGCAATTATGGACAGGACATTGGCAAGTCCAAATCTGTAGGGTAGGCTGGTAGGCTGAAGACCCAGAAAGGAGGCCAGGTCGTAATTCAAGTTTGAGTCTTCTGCAGAATTCCCTCTTGCTTGTGGGAAAGTCAGTCTTTTGTGCTAGTCAGGCCTTCGACTGTTTCAACTGCCATTATGGAGGGCAGTCTGCTTTGCTCAAGGTCCACCAGTTGAAACATTAATCTCACCCAAAAACACTCACGGACACATCCATAACAGCTGACCCCATGGCAGAGCCAAGGTGACACTTTAAGATTAACCATCCCGATTACTCGGACCAAAGGCTGATAGGATGGTGATGGGATCCACCAAAGTCAGGTATCCCTCTTTCCTTTTAAATTCATATTTAGACTGTGTAACCACACCTGGGGCAAGACATGGTGAATATTCATCCCCTCATAAAGCTCTCTCGTGCCCTTCTCCAGTCAATCTCTCCCACCTCAAACCTCACCACTTTCTGACTTCCATCTTTATGAATTAGTTTTGTTGATTCATGAACTTCATAGAAATAGAATTGTTTAGCATTTACTTGTCTCTACTTCCTTTCACTTGACATGCTTTTGGATTTATCCATGGGGTTGTCATAAGTTAGATCTTTTAATATCAACAAAAAATCAGAATATGGGGATTTCTTTGTCCTGGTGTCCGTGAGTTCCACTTTTGTTTCTTACTCTGTTTCTGGTACGATACGCTGATTCTTTTCACTCTCTACACTATTCTATGCCCCCACATCCTTTTGCGTTCTACTCTTTATTTCTTTACTGCTAATTGCAGAAGAGGCTTCCATTTCACGGTCTGCAAGTGCTTCATATCAAGGGCGGAGCTTTCACCCTTGTTGCGTGAACTTGAAATGCTAAAGCTTCCCCTCTGTTCCCCCTACCAGCTTTTAATGTCCTCTTTTTTTGTGCCCCCTTGCCCTGAGGTCTCTCTGTTGTACAGAACAAGAGCAGGTAGTATTATAGGGGTCACCACTGCGTTCACCTGGGGGAAATGGCTTCCAGGTTGAGTGCTACCTAAAAAGCATCTCTACTCCTGCGCAGATGTCATTTTTTAAACTTATCCTCACTCAACACACTAAAATCCAACATCCTTCCCATCAGTTTTGACCTTTGATGTTGCTGTCAGGCCCATTGTAGGGGGTAACACATGCTCGGATGGCTCTGTAATCTTTTGGATAAGCTACAGCTTTGCTGGAGTAGCAGTGCCGTAACTACGTGTCTTTGGTGCGTGATCCGGCACTTTGCCATTCTTGTCAAGGTTGATCAGATTCTGGGTTCACACCCACATACCTCTGTGCAGAAATACAATTGTGCACTGACTCTGAAAAGTCACACTGACTGGCGTTCCCTGGGGAACGCCCTGATCTGCCTTATGAGTATCATGTAAACCTGTTCTCAGGCCTTTGGAATCATCCTGAATTCCAGCACCATGCACTAAAGAAGGGTGCCTTAAGGCCCATGAGCTCATATCTCATTGTATGTCACTGCTCTGGTGCCCACTCAAGTAGCAAAATCTAAAGTAATGCCTGCAGAGGGCTCAGAATGATAGTCAAGGCTCATGTTTATTCAGATGCTCAGTGCCTGCCCTGGCAATGTTATCTGGTATTTTCTTGACTTTATGAGTATTTCCATATACGCTCTTGTTTATGCTATTGGAAGTTACCCTGGGCTGAACTGTCAAAACCAATTCAGCAGAAAGACTGGTATTATATCTTTAGCATCAAGAAGGAACAATTTTTTAAGCTTGAAAGATAAAGAATTTAACGTGCTAAGAGAAAGCACAGGTGATGACGTTGGCGGCACAAACTTGTGTAAACACAGCCTTCCGTTCCCACCTCTTGGAATAAACTGACAGTACACATGTATTGTATACATCATAACATGTTTAAAAGCCTTTTAAGAAATACAGAGTGTGATTCCCCAACTGTGGCAAATTCTTCTCTCTAAATACAGTCTCTGATTTTTTTTTTTTTTTTGTCTTTCCTTCCTTCCCTCTCTTCTTCCCTCCCTCTCTCCTCTTCCCTTTCTCTCTGGCTCTCACATCCTCTCTCCTCCTTCTCTGTAAGTATTTGGGTGGACCTGGTGTATACCAAGTATCCTTCTAGCCCTTGGCAACAATCGTAGCAAATCAGATCAAGACCCAGCCCTCATGGAACCTGGTTTTTTCCCGCCTCCTCCTTCGCCTCCTCCGCCTTCTCTCCTTCTGATCGTGTTCGTGCCACACCATTGGGTGAACCCTCGCACTAAAGTGGTGGCACTCAATTTCAGCTGGCTACCCCAGGAAACCCTTGTCAAAGAAATGGTGCTGCTTCCACGGGCCTCTCTGCTGAAAGCGCGGAACGAAAGGGGTATGCAGGTCCCTTGCTTCCGACTGCATTTATTAGTGACAAGGCATGATGCAAGCTGTTCTGCCCCTCCGCCAGGTCCCCCATCTGTCATCAAGACCCTTGCTAGCCGTTGATTAGACTTCTTGAATGTCAGTGATTGTGCCGCTCATGCAACAGTGATGCCTCAGGCCGGTGGTAGCAATCACTGTTTCCAAGCATGTCGGCTTAGAAGAGTAATCACGTTAGCAGTTCTGAGACACCAAAGATGCCTGGCTCGCTTTCAGATATCTTTTATGGCTTCTAATTATTTTATATCCTCATCTGCTTCCTAGAGATCACGAAACCCTAATTCAATCTCACTGCATTTTAGTTACTCTGAACTGTAGACCTTTCAGTACCGGGCCTTCCTGCACAGTGAATACCTGGCTGTTGAACTCAACTCCTTTGTCACCAGGCAGATGGGAGGATCGTTAAGGGCTGGAGGGAGCTACTGGGAAAGTACTGAAGGATACTGAGGGGTGAGTAGTCCATCCACGTCAGCTAATTGGCATTTATTGGCTTTTATTGGCTAGCATTAGGCTTTTCCCCTCCCACAGAGGCTGGGAGACAGGGGCGCTATCTTTCTTGATGATTACCTTTCAAAGCAATGCCTCCCAGGTCCTTGAGAAAGAAATTCCTGGGTTGCAAAATTGGCAACACGCCATAAGATTTATCAGCATTTTAAAGGAACAGAAAAAATGTTTGCAGTTACAAGTTTTCTAAAGTAAATGTTCTTTTTTTAAATTACTTTTGATTTTTTTTATTAAAAATGTGTCCATGTTTATTTTATTTTTGAGAGAGAGAGAGACAGAGTGTGAGCAGGGTAGACGCAGAGAGAAAGGGAGACACAGAATCTGAAGCAGGCTCCAGGCTCTGAGCTGTCAGCACAGAGCCCGATGTGGGAGTTGAACTCATGAGCCATGAGGTCAAGACCCGAGCCCAAGTCGGTCACTTAACCAACTAAGCCACCCAGGCACCCCAATTTTAATTTATTTAAAGTTTAATTATTTTGAGAGAGAGAGACAGAGACAGTGGGCAAGGGAGAGTCAGAGAGACAGGGAGAGAAGGAATCCCAAGCAGGCTCTGCACGGTCAGCACAAAGCCTGACACGGGGCTCGAACCCACGAAGATCAGGACCTGAGCTGAAATCAAGAGACAGATGCTTAACCAACTGAGCCACCCAGGTGCCCCTCTAAAGTAAATGATCTAAGAGAAGGAAGGTCAGGGGCCTAGAGTCAGGATGAAGCCTGTCTCGAGTTTCCACAAGCTGAAAGGAACATTAAGGCCATCTTGGTAAAGCCTATTCACCCACTTTGAGCTTTTGGTGTCCTTCACCAAATACTTGTTGTTTTTGTGAGGAAGGAATACAACTGTCATCTCTCCCGTCCCTAGGAGTGGTCAGAGTCTCTCTGCTCACCACCCTCTGCTTTCTTGCTCAGTGTACTTTCCATCTCCCTGGGGACTCTCTTCACAGTCTTCCAGGCCCCTCTCAAATGGTGCCTGTATTTATGAACTCATACCTCACTCTCCTCCTAAAAGAGTGGAAAGAGGCTCAATCTCATTATGTCTAGCCTTTATAGTCTGAATTTAGCTTCTGGGTTCCTGGAGGACAAAGACTGTGTCATGATCGAATTCTGATTTATACACATCAATGGGCCAGTAAGCATTGCTTTGCCCCTAGCAAAGAAGAGCTCATTCGGTGACTCAGGGACTAAGGCAGTTGACACTGAAAATCAAAGAAAAAGTGGGGTTCGTGCCTGTCTAAACAATAGAAGGCAGAGGAGTCTGCTTCCTGGCATTCTTTGAAGTCGGAATATTCTCTGTGTGCATATGTTAAATGTCAAGCATAATTCACTCAAAATTGCAGCTCCAAAGAAAGTCGGAAAGCAAGCATGGGTATCTGCAGGAAGCAGTGAGGGAGGCAGCCTGCAACAGTGAGGAAACACTGGATCATTTGAAGCACAAGGAAAGCAAAAGTGTCAAACGTGTAAACAAAGACAAGGGAAGTTCAAATCAACATAAAGCAAACCGAGAAGAGTGTGTAAAGAACCTGATAGAAAAGGATCTCAAATGGCGAGGGAATAAAGCCTGTGTAGATACAAAGCTCAGTCAACTTTGCAGGACCCCGTGTGTCCTGTGACTCTCGTTACAGAGGAAGCGAGAAGTCTGCATCACTTTGCAGGGCTGAGGGACAGTCACTTGCCTAATTGTGAGGATGAAAGAAGGAAACATAATTGACAGAAGCTCATGAAGAACACCTCCTACTCAAAGATTTACGGAGTACTCAGGAGAGGAGAGCAGAAAACAATTGCCCACAGCAGTAAACCCTGTTGACCTTATTTAGCAGGAGCCCTGAGTCCCCAGGTAGGAGTTCAATGGCTGGGTTAACAGGAGGAAAAACATGTTGATTTGTGCTTTGCAAAATTTGGTGCTTTGCAAAAAAAGAGAGAACAGCTGTTGACCTCTTGTATTCATCATTTGGGCTGCTTTAACAAAACACCATAGGGTATATACCATGGCTCAAACAATAGATGTTTATTTAGATTGCAATAATGTAATATTCTAGAACCAGAGAAGTCTGATAGCAGGCAGCCAGCATGGTTTCATGGTTTCTTGGTAGCGGTTCCCTTCCTTACTTGCACATGGCCACCATCTTGCTCACATAGTGAAGAGAAAGAAATCATCTCTTTCGTGTCTCTTCTCACAAGAACACTGATCCCATTCACAATGGCTCCACCTTCAGGACCTGATTAGTTCCCAAAGGTCCCACCTTCAAATATCATCATGCTGGGGATTAGGGCTTCTGCATATAAACTTGGGGGGCACCCAAACTTTCAGTCCGTAGCATCTCTTAAAGTAAAGACAATGAGCTATTCTCTCAAAGTACACATTAGGTACACATTTTGTGTGCAGGGCCAAGAAGAGACATTATCTTACTATCAGTAATAAGTAATAATAGAAAGAGTTGCTCTTTAATGGAGGCTTCATTCTTGTCCACCACTGGGGTTTCTCAGTTCAGCTCATCACGTCTGCTAAGGCATGAATCACCAAGGATACTAGATGACCCAAACCTTCAAGGGCGTCATGTGATTAGATCCTCATGCAACTGTCTCATTTCATCAAAGACGAAACAGGGGCCAGAAAGGGTAAGAGACTCTCCTAGGTCAGTTAGTAAGTAACTGCAGTGGCTCAGAACTTTTGATGCTGACTCCCAATGCTTTGTTTTTGTTAAGTCCCCAGTGAAGTTTGGGATCTGTCACCAGATCCCTCTATATTTACCTCTAATGACTTTATTTGTAGGAGTCAAAGATTTAGTAAATTCCTCGCCGTACCCTCTCTATGGAACATTTTTATTTTTTTCTGAATATGGGCTTCACTATGTTGAAAACTCTTTTGACCTGCAGTAGTGTTCTTCTCAGAGATCCCTGCTAGTTTCTTGACTGGTTAGTCACTTGATAGTCTATTTTGACTATGACCATTTATTTAGCTCTATCCGTTTAAGACTTCAGACTCCAAGATCTCATCCTATCTCTGAGGAGGCCACCCTCGCAATTCCAGCTACAAGCTGTTGGAAGGTGGTGATGGGGAATTCTCTGCTTTCCCACAGTCCTCTGGTTGCAAGGAGGAGGCAAAAGAGAGAAAGCATTTATTTGTGCCTTCATAGAGTGAGTTGTGCGTTCTAGGTTGGTACAATTGCTCGACCTTTTTGTGATCACCACCCACATCATGACTGATGAGGTTGTCTTGCCCTCTCTCTCACAGAGGTTACCTTTCTAACACGGAAAGCCATGTATGTCACAGGCTTTTGTTCCTGGAGGCCCCTATGCCCTTCAGCTCTATCGGGAGCCACTGTCAAGGTAGTAAAGCCCCACCGCCTGTTTTAGGTTGCCTTAGCCTAAGATGAACACTTCCTTAGCAGTGGTTTATTCAACTATCTAATTCCTCAAATACCTTTCTTCACTCTCTGAAGCTTCCAGTTTGGGGCACGGATTCCTCTAGTTCCCTGGCTCACAATTTTCAGGCAAGAGAAAAATCACTCCTGTGGAATGGGTTGGGCACCTCCCCTTTTGCAGAAAGGGGGTAACGTCCTTATCTTGTGCTCCACAAATTCCATTCACACAGAAGACAATCTCTTCTCATTATCCTAAGATGTTTTTCTATTTTTCTTGTATTGCCCAGAGGTGGGAGTGCAGGCAGATACATCAGCAAGACCGTAGTGCCTCTTTTGCTAAAAGCGCACTTTTCAGAATCTGTTGTGACGAATTTGGAATATAGAATATTTAGCAACCACACCTTTTATTTTTAACTGTGGTGTTCTGTTGACAATTATTGGAAATGCATTACATATATAAATTATGTATATCATATATATATCATATCATTATGATATGTATCATATATATTTATATGCATATATAAATTATATATATATCATATATATAAATCATATATATTTATATAAATTATATAAATTATATAAATTATCATATATATGTATATGCATATATAAATTATATATATATCATATATATAAATGATATATATTTATATAAATTATATAAATTATCATATATATGTATGTGCATATATAAATTATATATATCATATATGTATATGCATAATAATATGATATATATGATATACATAATTTATATATGTAATGCATTTCCAATAATGCATATATGATATATATAAATATAATATATTGCTCCTACCTATATTAACTTGCTATATTCACAAAATTTAGCTTTTTCTACTTTGATGACAGTCTATGTTTTCATGATTATAACTCTGATAGGTTTCAGGGCTAGAGCATAATAATTTTGTATTGATAGAAGCATCATCGCTGTAAACACATAACTTACTTTTAGTTTTTGCCAGCTTAAAACATTATTTCCTGCACACACCGTGATGTATTTTTGACAACCTGGATGAATTTCAAAGCGAACTTGGAGGACTATAGATGGGAACATTTCATGTTTTTCTGCATGCGATTGATTGACTGCTCCTAAAAATAGAATGCCAGGGAGAGAAAATGTCAGAAGTCATCTAGACTAGTCCCCTGCTTCCAAGTACTTAAATTTAGACCAGTTACAGCCTAAATTAAACTTGTTCTTCTTCTTTTTGTCCCTGTATAATGGAGACCCCACAACCTGCTTTGGTGCCAGTTCACTCAAACACTTCTTCTAATACCTAATGCAAATCCCCCCTTCTGTGATGTGCGCTCATGTTTTGTAGTCTTATCCTACAGCTTGTGTTGCTGTGACTTTCTGACTCTTCTCCTACATTTAGGTTCAGTGGTGGATAAAGGTAATCATCTGAATTCCCCTCAGACCTAATATCATGCCCAGAAGCCTCAGGCAAAATGGATCTTTTCCAGTCAGCTCCTCAACCCTATGGAAAGTAAGGGAGAATGACAGAGGGCTGATAGGGGCTGACAGCTCCCTGCTCCCTCCAGACCCACAGAAGAAAAAGAAAGAAACTGAGGGTGTCAGGAACCTATGAAGCTGGCCCGCTGGCAGCCAAGGCCATCGTTTCCCCCCCTGCGTTGTGCAGAAAATGGTGTTGGGTGTACAGCCTGGAACTTCACCAGCACCTTACTGCCCGGCCCCCTTCAGATCCTACAGAGTGATATTCCCTGAGCATCTTTCCCCAAAGGTGAGAAAGGAGATATGCAGTTGTGGGCAGCCGATTCACAAGCCTTTTTCACTCTGAGTAAGTATGGGCTGTGCATGCCTAATGTGCAACTGAAGGGGGCAAATGAAAAGCCCAGAGCACAACAGTCCTGGGGCCAACTGGACCTTGCAGTGAAGAGGCAGGCTGGAGGTGTAAGGAGGGTGTATGAGCAGAATTTGTAAAATAGGGGCTCAAAGAGGAACATCTTTGATATGGGATCATGAATGAGATGAACTTATAAACTTGTGTATCTAATTTTTTGGTAGCTTTACCTAGTTTGGGTAATTTTTAAAAGGGTCAATGATGCTCTTATGTTGAGTTAATAGGAAGTTTTAGCATATTTTTAATACCTTAATACAATAACCTACACTCTCCTTGGCAAGCTAGAAAACATTTATGTCAGCCTAACACGGAAAGTGATTGTATTTGTTTTTCAGATATTCACGTTTCCTCTCTCTCTCCTTTCCTTCCTCCCTCCCTCCCTTCCTTCCTTCTTCCTTCCCTCCTTCCTTTGCTTTCCTTCCTTTCCTTCCGCCCTCCCTTTCTTTCTTTCTTTCTTTCTTTCTTTCTTTCTTTCTTTCTTTCTTTCTTTTTCTCCTTCCTTTCTCCATCCCCCATGCACATGTGGCTTTCATCCAGCCAACATTATTACCTTGATAGAAAGGAATCTGTGTGTTAAGAATGAATGGGAATTTCTTCAGCATTTAATAGTTCAGAATCATGTATGTCTAACGAAAGAACTAATCTGGATTACTCTCCCCAAAGTTGTAACTTTGTCCCCAAAGTAGTTCCTTTTTTTGTTTTAAAGGTAAAGGAAGCTGGAGTAAGGAACCCTTAGTGTGTTAAATTTTTATTATTTCCAGACGAGGCAAAATTACAACTCTTACTTCTACTGCACTGGGGAGAATTTAAGACCCTCTATACCTACATTTTTAAAAGGTTAGGAGGAACTATACACAGCTGACATTTCAGTGTATGATCAAAGTGTTCCTCAATCTTAAATATATACTTTAAATGTGTCAGATACACCATCACCTGCTCACTGTAGCATATAAACTTCCCCACATACCACCTGACATTACCTGACCAAGTGATTTTGTTGCTCAGTGTGCCCTACTTTCTGCTTGTCAAGCCATCCATTTAGCATCATGTCTGCTAAGGAGGATCTATTTCATACCAGTAACAGATTGTGTCTCTGCTTCGCTTTCAAATGCCCCTATTGTCTTTACATATTTTAAGTGATTGTCATCACCCTTTCTTTGGTGGCCAAAAAGGACAGCAAGAATTCAAAATTTGCAACGTTTTGTGTCATATTGTGCCTGATTTGATTCTGTATTTGCAAATTCTGAGAAGTCACTGGGATGTTCAAATCACTAGCATTGTGTTTTCGTTCCAAAGTCAGGTTGTCAAAATCAACAAGGAGTTTCTGGAAGACAAGAAAGAATGCTATAAGGAAAAATATCTCAAAGTCGTGTTGCTTTAAAAAAATCTACTTAGCTCTGCCCCTTTTCGGTAAATGCACTAATCCCTTTGGATTTCAGGTCGCAGAACACGATGGGTTAAGTGTGCCCGGATGCACAGCAAGTCGACAATCATTCGGAGCATCCTTTTATGCATGGACTTTCTTCCTTTGGTGAAATGATGCTTTTTCAAAACAAAAAAAAAGTTTGTGGTGAGAAAAATTCATGCTCAACTGTCTAGGGTATTGTTTCCTTTTCAGGGTGGAGTTATTTTGCTTAAATTGCACATGCATTGTTGAACCTCGTTTCAAAGGTTTCTATTCTACTTCATTGTAAACCAAATGATACCCTTCTTTACAGGTGACAGATGAGCCACACCACTGAGGAAGTACCATTAAAGAAAGCACACTGTTCATTGGAAAGAATCACTGAAGGACTGAGTGGAAAATCAAGAACCCTAGAATGTCAAAACAACTCAGTGACCATGTGTCACGTGCAGGCACTACTGAGCTGTGAAAAGCCTAGCTTCTCTTTGCCTTCTTTCTTCCCCCTCATGTGGAAGCCCACTGTTCAATTAGAAAGATGTTCAGTTTAATAAAATGGATATTCAGTTCAACACACATTTGCTATAGAGCCACCATGTAAAAGCGTGGCCATGATCACTACGAGGCAAACTGAAAGTTTACTTTCAGTTACTAAACTGAACGTTTACTAATATCTGTAGATATTATCTATAGAGCTTAATATCTAGGCTGTTCATTCTATTTTACATGTGCATGTGCAAACATGTGCTCATGAGATATACCCACAACCATATAAATATACTAAAGCATTTGTCTTAGTTTGGGCTGTTCTATCCGAAAACCACAGGCTGGATGGCTTATATGGATCAGAAACTTATTTCTCTCTGTTCTGAAGGCTGAGGGTGTGAGTGGAGGATGACAGCATGGTCGGGTTCTGGTGACAGCCCTCTTCCAGGTCGTGGGCAGCCACTTTTTCATTGTAAGAATGAAAGAAGAGAGGAGCAGAGAGGAGACAGCTCTCTGGGGTCTCTAGTATCAGGGTCCCAATTCCATTTATGAAGAGTCCATCTTCATGATCTAATAACCTCTCAAGGGCCCTACCTCTGAACACCAGTGCAATGGGGGGTAAGGATTTCAACACATAAATTTGGGGAGAACAAACATGCAGCCCATGACGGTGTAAATCAGATTTTAAAAAGGAAAAGAGCACATTCGTTTCAGCTTGGAAAGAGATCCTAGGCTCATCCCGATTCTTGTTCACTGTTTTTAGCAGGGAGCCCACTCCTAACTCTTCCCTTGTTTCTGTTCTCTCGATTCTACCTTTTGAGGGATACAGAGCCAGTATGATAGCTTTTTGTTCCATGTGGTCTGTGTCATGAAGGGCAGCAAGCCAACCCCTAAGGCTGTCAGCCCCTGAACAGAAACAGAAGAGGGAATTCTAGGGGCGCCTGGGTGGCTCAGTGGGTTAAGCGTCCGACTTCAGCTCAGGTCATGATGTCGCGGTGAGTTCGCGGGTCACGTGTCCAGTGTCACCCCTTCGACATAAAGAGGGTGTCTTAGTGTTTGGATGTATTATGCAGGATCTGGTAAAAATAAATCAGGTAGTTTGGGAGCCCGGTGCAGAGGCACTGCAGACAGGGATGAAAAATCCTAGCCAGAATATGTATCAATCCTAGTAAGAGTACATCAGCATTCCCTCCAAGCTGAAAGGGGCTGTTGCAATCAACTTGCTACCAAGGTACTGATTGGTCTCCTCCAGAGATGAGACCATATTGAGGACTCAAGAGGTTATCTCGGCTGACAGGTCCAATATTCTTCATCACCGGAAATTTTGGAGAGTGACAGTTCATCTCGATTGAATTTTGTTTTTACTCCATCCCTGTCTCAATGACTGCTTCGTCCCTGGGCCTTTGCATAGGCCCTGGAGTGGTGAGGACAGAAACTGTCTGATCTCACTGGATGGGTAATTTTGTGTGTTTAGTGTACTATGTTCATCTGTGGCAAATGCTCTGGCAGACATTGGTAGGACACATGAAGACCCATGTACTTGGTGCCCAATAATTCCATAGGTCCATCCAAGGGCCTCTTGCTCAGACGTCCTTGACTTTGCTCTTAGGATATTACACCTTCAATGCCTGTCACCTTCCAAGACATTTGCTTTTGGCCAGGAATTTGCATATATCCCGGCCTCAGAGCATATCTTCCTTACCCAAGGCTGATGACTAGGAGAATTCCTCAAAGCTGTAACTTTCTGGACACTTTCCCCACCCTCATGATTTTTGGGGCTTCCTAGAGAGGACTTGTACTTTCTCAACTGTCCATTTTCAGTCCACACAAATATTTGAAGCTGATCCATCCATGAAAAAGGATCAGATTATTTTTTTTCTTCTATTCTATTGACAAACTCCAGGGTAGGGAATCCACCCCACTCTCCCCACCTCACCTATTAGGCCATAAAGGAAAGCTGAAGAAGTGATGTCGGTTCAAGAGGTAGGTGAGGGGTGCCTGGGTGGCTCAATCGGTTAAGCGTCCGACTTCAGCCCAGGTCATGATCTCATGGTCCGTGACTTCAAGCCCTGTGTTGGGCTCTATGCTGACAGCTCAGAGCCTGGCCTGCTTCGAATTCTGTGTCTCCCTCTCTCTCTACCCCTCCTCCACTCTCTCTCTCTCAAAAATAAACACACATTAAAAAAGAGGTAGGTAACATAGGATCTGGGACACTAGTTTGTTTCATATTTTGGTGCTCTGTGGACCAGCTTGGCCTGAAAGCAGAATTGTCTATTATCTATGACATACTGGTGCACCTGCTCCACCTTGTGACTCGATGGATGCGACATTTCCTACTCCTGATAAGCCTCTCTCCTTGGATGGTCACTTGATGTGCCACATTCCCACCTCAGTCTATTAGAGCCTGGCAATGTGCTAAAGAGAAGCTTTGTGAATGGTGAAGTCTTGTCTGCCGGAGAAGGCACGGTCTTGCTGGGACTCAGATCTCTCAGGAAGATGCTGCTGGGCTAGTGCTGGTATCTCTGAGGTTGGTTTCTAGAGGATAATCTGGGGGACAATCTGTAAAGAAGTCAACTGTGCCTCCAGGACAGATCTTTGCTACGGTGATGCTGTTAAAACAGTGAGCAGTATGGAAGGAGTGTGTCTCTTTCTTCTCCGGCCTTCTGGCTCCCTTCCTGTCTCATACAGGGCACCACAGGCAAATGAGAAATGGGTTTTACAGAGTCCCAACACCAGCATCAAGAGCGAAGTTCAGAAGGGAGAGTTGAGAATGACAGGCAGTAGCTTAACAACCTACACATCTGATAAAATCGTAAACAAAAGATAAGGCCAAATAAATCCAAGTCTTTCCAATTCTCATGAACCTGAGATTCAAACCCCTTGGTGCTTTATCAACGGGATTTGTATAAATGCTTCCCGGCTTCAGAATAGGTGAGTGCCCCATTTGTTTAACTGGTTCGTTCGTTCATTCATTCATTCATTCATTCTCTGTCATTCATTCATTCATTCATTCATTCTCTGTCATTCATTCATTCTCTGTCATTCATTCACTCATTCATTCTAAACCAGGTATTACACATCTGCTATATGCCGCATTCTGTGGCTGCTGCATTGTCCTTAAGAATCTTGGGGGGCAACTGGGTGGCTCAGTCAGTTAAGTGTCTGACTCTTGATTTCAGCTCAGGTCATGATCTCATGGCTTGCGAGTTCAAGCCCCAAGTCTGCACTGCACTGTCAGAAAAAAAAAAAAAAAAAAAAAAGGACACACATACTCCCTGCAGTCAAACCAGACCAGCCTGAGGTAGAAGGAGATTGGGCAAAGAAAACAATTATGTGCACCAAGAAGAAAGTTTCAATAAGAATGTTCAGCAATTTCAAGGGCTGACGAGAGCCATAAATAGATGAATCAAATGAGTAGAACCATAATCTTTAAAATTAAATGTTTGCTTCCAGTTAGAGAGGACAATTTGCTATTATCAAGGTTATAAGACATTCTGGATGCATTCTTAGTTGATAGTTTCTCAGAGAAGAAAGAAAATAACTTTTTTTAAAAACAAATATATTCTGCATCAGAAGTAAGAATGCTATGTGAAGAAGAAATCAGAGACATTCTAATGGGGAACATTCTACGTTCAACAGGCTGCTTATCACTGAAGAAAAAAATGCCAGATAGCGTGTAAATACAGTGGAAAAGCAAATGCCTCCAGTTAACTATTAATTGCATCATTCTGGGACTCTGACGAAGCATTACTGTGCCTATACAATGTTTTGTTTCCTGTGCTTTGTTTGACTTACTGTTAATTTTTGATGTATTTTTTAATTATCTTAATTAAAACATCTTTTATTCACCCCCAGGATCAAGACAGAGTGTAATTTGTAAAAAAAACACAAACACTTAAGCCTGTGTGCCATCCTGGGGACCGAGGTCATGGGGAGAAGCAGGATGGTTTCTACTGATGTGGAAAGAGTGGCCTGGAGGAGGCTGGAGGGGGTGATTCGGAGTGAAGCCAGAGCCCCCAGGAAAGCCTCTTGCTGAACAAGGCCCTGGCGAGTGGCTTTTATTGTAGATGGCAGCCACACTCTGTGGCTTCTCCATCATAGACTGGGAACCCTCTGCTCCTGGGGGTCTCTGTGCAGTGACCCATCCTTGCTACAATACCTCCTCCAGGACAGGTGAGGCGCCCTCCCGGACAGTAACACCTTCACTTAGCAGACGCGAAACAGGTGTCCAGAGAAGCCATTCTCAGACTGGATCTTCATCACTGCAGCTACTTTTCAGTGCTTATTTTTATGTAATTGGTCATTTATGTCCTAAAATGTTACAGACCATTCTGAAGCTGAATTGTAAGCTGCAGTAAGCAGAAGAAGGCAATGATAGTTATGATGCTTTATCTTAAGAAGGGGTTTACTGTAAAGTCTTCTTATTTCCTTATGTTGATCTAAACACCAGGCGTTTCCTTCAGCGCACTGCATTATTTTTTTAATGCTGCCAAAAGAAATGCCAAGTTCAACATCACACAGTAGTGAATTCTTTGCTTATAGTGATAGCTTATAATAGGAACCATGTACCAAAGTATAATATCTTTGATGTTGACATGCATTTTAATAGCAGTAGATAATTGTTTTAAGGCCATTAAGGAATGAATATGGGGGAAAGCCAATTTTCTTGGTAGTAGTTTTAGAGATAGGCAGTTTTTAAAGTGGATTTCATAACAAAGGATGTTTGTAACTCTAGCTTCAATCATAACATCTAAGTGTAGAAAAACCTGGAGGACAAAATAGATACAAGCCAAATCTTTCAAGAATCACTCGCTCTGTTCTTCAATGCGTACCACAATTGTGTAACTTGAAGGCTGGAATTTTAGACAGCACTCCAAGGAGTGTTAAGCCTGTCCCCGTGTTGTGACCATGTTAGTTAATTTTACTGAGAAAGCATTGCTCCCTGAAATCCAGACCCGGCCACCCCTCCAACAGCACTCGAGGACTCTGAGGTCAGAGATCTAAGTCAAGTTGACTGAGGACCAAGGCCCCTGTTTATATCAGCCCAAGTCACCCCCAGAACTTCCACAAATTCTGGAGGAGCTACTTTGTGAGGATCATTTCTGTCACTGCGTCCTGAGACTGTATCCACGATCTGTGCCCAGGAGTGACGCTCAGCCTCACCACTGTTTGCATACACGTGCAAGGGTTCACACTTCCCCCGGGATTAGTGATGTCACAAGGGATTATGCCATGTACTTTCCCCTCTTTCCTCTCTTCCATTCCCATCTTCACCCCTTCTCTGTCTTTGTGTGTCTTTCCAAAGGATAAAAAGAAAAAAAGAAATTCCCATTTTACACAACATCAGCTGAGTCCTTCTCCAAAGACCCGGGTTCATCTCAGTGGCTCTGTCCAGGGCTTCCCCCCACTGAGGTTTTTCTCACAGCAGATGTCTCTACCTGTTTGTGGAGAAGGCACAGCTTTCTCCATGTCTTTATATCTCAAAAGAATCTACAAATAAAGATTTCTTTAGTCCTCATAGGACCACCTTCAATGGTCAGAAGCAGTGGGAGTCTTGATATTTGAGAGGAGAAATACTGGCCCAGAGAGGGGAGACTCATGACTTCCTGCCCATAAGGAAAGAGGAGAACCAAGGAGATTAAATCACTGTCCATTTTTTTCCCCAGTTACATCTGGGAATGTTTAAACAACATGTTAATGACCTCGGTGAAGAAACCTCTCATTTTTTATCATAGACAGATCTGGACACACACTGTTCCCGTTAAACCAGGTCTTTCACTGACTGAAGAGAAAACGCCATCATCTCGGCAGATACAGATCTGAGGACTTCACACTGAGTGCAAGTATTAAGCTCCTTTTCTCTGAAACACCCCAGCAGCTACTGGGTGGGGAGGGGAGGAAATATGGTGCTCTCAGCCACTCCTTCACTAGCAACACATTGTGGGCCAGGATCAACACGGAGGCATCTCAGGGGGCAGTGCAGTTGTGGTTCTGATGTTAAGTAGTTTTTCATGATGCTGCCATTTAATTTATATTCTGGACTCTGCTCCTGGTCACTAGAGATCTAACTCCGGATGGAGTCCTTCTTTTCCACTCCGCCAAAATACAGCGCCCCCTTGCCATTCACTCTGCTATCTATGGATAAAGACTGTTGTTATGTCTACGTATTATACGTGTAAATGGCTAAGTGTTTTCGTACTCTGTACTAACCTGGAGCAGAGCTTTCCATATAATCAGGATTTCTAGTACCTAAATTATCCATTGCTAAATTACCTAGAAAATCTCCAAATGAGGCATTCACATCTTCACTCTATTCTTGCAAAAAAACAAACTGTCCACCAACAAATGATACTGTATCTTCTGACTCCTCAGATTGCTAGCTGGGAGAATCTCAGATCAAACCTTTCATTCACCTTATGAAAATAATTTATAAAAAATATATATATATACACACATATATACTATATTATATATATACTATATATATACTATATACATATATACTAAATTATATTATACTATACTATATATATATACTTTATTTACTTTATTTTTTATAAAGTTTTTACATATATATATATATACATATATATATATATATATAGTATATACATGTGCATCTCCAAGAAAAATTTGGTTGAAATAATTTCTTTCAAAATATTTGCAAAGTATGACCAATATAAAATATCACTGTAGAAAATGCTAGTGAAATAGGCCAGGGCAGTATTATACAACCTAGTAAGTTCATCATTCAGAACCACGGTTAACCCCTTGTTGAGTAGCCACATTACTAATCTTTAACAAAACTACTGTACAATAGAAATTTTGTGAATTCAGACTATTTTTCCTGGCCCTTGAATTGTAAATAGTTTTTAATTTTGGTAAAATTATCTATTTGTATTTGCTTGTAAAACAAACAACTCGTAGAAAAAGACTCATTGCACTGTAAACGTTAAGATATTTCGTATAAGGAAGTTTAGGGCCACTGTATTACAGTCCAACACAAATTTGTTGAAAGCTTATTTTGTGATAAGCACTGGGGAACTGGGAATAATAAAGCAAAGTTCTGATAAACTAATGAATAGACAGACTTTGTAATCATTTATATGATGTGTTATAACAAAGCCATGTTATAATGACAGCTGGCATTTCGTGGGCACTTATGATGTCTTAGGCATTGTTTCTAAATTCTTCACCTATTTTATGTAGCTAATTTAAGCCCCAGGAGGATCTCATGAGGTATATCCTATTATTATCCCCATTTTATAGATAAAGAAACTGAGGGGCCAAAATTATCCACAATCACATAGCTAGCAAGTGGCAGAAATGGCACTTGAACCCAAAGAGTTGTAAGTTACATCATGCTCTGTAGAAACAATGGGCAATGATTGATTCTGACCAGTAGCATGGGAAGTGGGGGGAGAATTCGCAAGTAAGGAGTATTAGATCTATGCTTTGAAGAATGAGTACAATCTTATCCAATGATAAAGGGAGAAGAGCATTCTCAGGTTAGGTAGACTAGCATCAGCAAAAACACGATGTGTAGAAATGCTCGATGTATTCGAGGGATAGTGTAGATCTCAAAAGTTTCATGGTTGGAGATAGAAGAAAGGGGGAAACTTGGGCCATTTCAAAAGTTTTTTTTTCCCCCCAGGCCTACAATGGCATGATTTTCAAAGCCTTTGGATCCTTTCAAGTCTAAGGCATTGACTTTTTTTTTTTGCATTTTCATCAGAAATATTCCTGTTTAGTAGCATCAAATCATATGCAACATACACAACTTTCCCGAATGTTGCCATTCCGTGATGTGAAATGAATGAGTGCACGTGTGTAAATAGATACAGTTAGGTGGTGTACATGATCAGTTTTGCTAAATAAAGTATTATTTTTCTCTAGATGCATATGAGTAAGTTGAAAATACTAGCTTAGATAATGAGCAAACAGGCTAATGTACAATGAGATAATTTTCATCCTGGGTAAGCCCAGCTTCTTCACTTCATTAGTTTTTAATTAAACCTCTGTCTGATTAAGTTCTCCGTCTCTTTTCCACAACCTTTGCTTGTAAGATTTCCTTCGTTTGGTCCTTTAGCAGACTCCAGGCAGGGTGAAAAGCAATATTGTCTAATTACTGTCTGGAGCCTTCCTCATGCACATCATTTATTATTTTCGCTTAGAATGTAAACGTAAGATATGAATGTAAAAAATTATCAGAAAAGCAATTCAGTAGGATAAGAATAGAATGTATGAAATATATAGAACATATAGAAACTGTGATGGGCCAGGACCTAGCAGAAAGCATGGACCTTTCCAGGGTACCCCGTTCTTCAACACATGCCCTGACAATGGATGAGAAGCTTTCCTGGGCTTCTGAACCTGATTCTGGGGTTTCTTAAGTTCAACCAAAGGGACGTCTCAGTTTCCTCCACCAACAACAGAAGATGGTGACGACTGACCAGTCCCACAGCCAGGGGCTCTGTGGGGCCCCTGCCCTGGGCTGGGCATATGGGGGCCCTCACTGGCTTACTTACTGCTGCACCCCCTTGTAGGACAAGGGACATGCTCTCCAGAACCTACTTCCTTCTCCCCGTTTAGATTGTGTTCCAGACCTCTGAATTCTGGCCCCAAAGTTCCCAAGCTGCCTTTCATAGCTTCTTCTCTGCTTGTCCTTCAGAAGGTGGATTCAGCTGCTGTTTGCCCAACCCCTGGCCAGAGAGGTAGCATTCGGGCAGTGGTCGTGTTTGTCTGTGTGTGTGTGTGTGTGTGTGTGTGTGTGTGTGTGTGTGTGAGGAACATGCACCGTGTGGTCTCTACCTGGTACAAGCCCAAGCTGGCCATGAGAAGAGAAAACAGAAGATCCGCTGGTCTGAGGCTTTTGTCTGCACCCTCGTCCCAGCCTTGACAACTGTTAGAGGTGGGTATTACCAAGCACCCAAAGCTTGGGGCACCCAGTGGCTCAACTGGTTAAGGGTTCAACTCTTGATTTCAGCTCAGGTCATGATCCCGCAATTCAGGAGTTCGAGCTCCGTCTTGGGCTGTGCACTGACAGGATGGAGCCAGCTTGGGATTCTCGCTCTCCTTCTGTGTCTGCCCCTCCCCCATTCATGCTGTCTCTCTCTCTTTCTCTCTAAATAATAAATAAATAAATAAATAAATAAATAAATAAATAACTTAAAAAAAGACATGGTACCCAAAGCTTAATCACAACACCTGTCCGTGGGGCACAGCCCCCTCCCCCATACTTCCTCCAGAAGTTGAATTTAACCTTTCATTCACTCACTGTCTTCCTTCATTTCTTATTTATGGAGCAAATTTATTCAGCGGCACTATGAGCTTCTGCAGTCTGGAATGGAGGGAGAATGCCCAGAAATACAGGAGCAACGCCGGGAAGATGTGGGCTCCTGGAGACCAGGCAAAGATGGATTTTCCGAAGGAGGAAATAGCCGGCAGGGACATTGTCACAGAGTCTCATGATGTGAAGACTGAAGGATGCTCTCAGGGGCTGTGCGGGACGAGGGCCAATGGGTCTTTCCCGAGAGGGTTCCAGTGAAACAAGTTGCAGAAGGAGAAGTGAAGTCAGAGGCTGCTGAAAACTGAGCAGGGAAGGAGGCTTTGCAAATGGTAGGTAAAGGTTACTTCGAGGATTGTTTTCTGAGAAGGGTTATGCGAAGACAGTGCAGCGATGGTGGGGTGGATGTGGGATTAAGGCAGACAGGTTTCCAAATGGGAGAGATCCATGTTCCAAAGAAACCGAGATCCCAGGCCCAATGATGTGCGGCATACAGCCCTTGCCTTTGTATGGGGCTCAAGCCTTGTACGACACGTTTTATTTCAGCAACACAATGTCTGGCTTCAGGTTTAGCAGCAGGGCCATTTTTAGACAGCTAATCAACACGACCCCCCCCCCCCCCTTCTGATTATGTAACTATCCACAGGGCTATTCCAAGAACAACTGGGTTGAGCTCCGCTCTCCCCACATTTAGCTATTCCCTAAGGAGACTTCTCTTGCTCCCTAAATTTTAATTTATTAACTGTTTCACCTGAAAGCAATCACCCTTGCAGTCAATTCCCCAAATAAAACATCTGCCTTTTCAATTCAGACAGCTATACATGAAGAAATACACCAGGGGAGCAGAATTATGTTCTCTTTTAGAAAGTAGAGATGTTTACAAAGACATGCCTCTGACACCAGCTGCCTGGTCTGCATGGCGAATGAGCCGGCATTGGCGCAGGAGAGGAGGCGAGTGCGTTAGCGGCTGTTCCTCCGGCTCACCTGTGCAGATGGGGGGCCGCTCTTGGCCATGACCCTCCCTCCTGTATTAATTGACCTTTTACAGAGGCTACTTGAGACCTGCAAGCTCTGAGGTCCTTCGTTCTCACAGAACTCTGTTTTCCTGCAACATCTATTTGCATGACATTTGTGCCTTTACTATGCTTTCAAATCATGCATCTCCTGAGGCCTTAAGATGCCATTCTGCCAGTCTGTTAAGAAGGCTGCAGAAGGGGGTGATAGTCATGCTAACTCTTCCTCAAGCCTTGTTCTAAGTACAGAAGTCTGGGGGCCAATGTGGCTGAACATCTTACACCAGGTGATACTTTTATCCTTCGTAAGAGGTGTGCATGAGGCTGACACTGAGGAAAATATACTCTTTATACACAGCCTCTAGCTCTTCTTTTTTCCTCAGTATTTGAGCCCTTTGGAGGTTTGGATTTCAGCCATTGCTTGCAAGCAAAGCTGCCGGAGACCCTGGGTAATGGAAACAACAGAGTTCCATGGGTTTTGTCTGTTTACAAACGGGGCCGTCTATAATTACTAGCCCTGTTTTCACAGGAGAAAGTGCAGACCCGGGTCCCGGGACTCCCAGGAACTGCTTTCTGTCTGCCATGGGTGTACCTATACTTCTCTCATCAGACACGTGAGCAGGGGACGGACAAGCCTCTGAAGTGGTGTCTCTCTCTTTTTTTTTTGTAAAAGAAAAAAAAAAAGATTACTGTAGTGATTCACCACCCAAATAGCCTACACAATAATCGACAAGGCAAAGAAAGAATGGAAAATTTTGGGGAGCAGAGGTGTCTCAGGGAATGTTGGGCAGGAGAGACTAGAGAAAACCATCTGTGCCAAAAAGGGTCTAGACGAGGCCCACCTATCTGAAGCTTCACATTATGTCATCATGCCTTGTAAAATCATCACAGGACTCGGCAAGGTACAAATCCACAGGTTCGCAGGACTCTTTGCAGGGAATAAAGGCATTGGTTTTGAAGCAAAACTCTACCTGACCCATTGCGGAGGGAAACCGGAAAAGCATGCTGTCATCTAATATACCAGAAGCAACATGGGGTTTATGTGGTAGGTGAAACAAAGGAGCTAGTTCTAGGTGTGATAGGAAAAAAAGAGGGGGAGGAGGGGAAACACATGACTTTGTCTGTTGGTTCAGTCGGTAACTGCTTAACAACAGGTGCGGTTGAAAAACATCACCACCTCCCAGGGTAGACATGTTTTACAGCTGTAAATCATCCGAAGTTTCACGGTTTCCCTATGTGTGTTCTACTTTAATGATTTCTTAAAGTTTCATAACATTTCAAATGTATCCAAAGATGTGTCTTAGGGGCGCCTGGGGGCTCAGTTGGTTAAGCATCTGACTCTGGGATTTGGCTCAGGTCACGATCCTGTGGTTTCGTGAGTTCAGGCCCCGCATCAGGCTCTGCACTGGCAGCGAGGAGCTTGCTTGGGATTCTCTCTCCCTCTCTCTCTGCCCCTGCCCCACTCATGCTCTCTCTGTCTCTCTCAAAATATATAAATAAACTTTAAAAAAATTAAAAAAAAAAACCCCCATGTTTCTTAAAGAGTTGTTTTTCGGATAGGGAAGAGAAGTGCCATGGTCAACAAATCTGAAACAAAGGGACTTACCTCCTTCCAATGAATTCGGAAAGCTCAACTGAGAGGTTCTGTAACTTCTGATAAATGACAGAACAGCCTCAGACTCCATCTCGCTTGTTATCTTTGCCTCAAATCGGTCAGTCAGAGAATAGGCAATTTGTTTAGTGCCGTGGGTCATAGATACTCTACCTGCCTCGGCTTTCTCATCAGCGCAGGGAAGGCAATTTACAAAGCATTACTTGAATAAATCGAGTATTTTGGACCCAAGTGATTCCTTCATCATTTCTGTGCTAGACTGAATACTTGCGTCCCCTAACTTGCCACGTTGAAACCTCATCGCCAACGTGATGGCACGTGGAGGTGGGGCCGTTGGGAGGTGAGCAGGTCATGGAGGTAGAGCCCCATGAGTGAGATTAGTGCTCTCATCAAAGGGACCCCAGAGAGTTCTCTCATTCCTTCCATCGTGTGAGGGCACAGCGAGGACCCCTGTCTATGAACCAGGAAGTGGGCTCTCATCAAACACTGAGTCTGCAGGCACTCAGGGATTTCCCAGCTTCCAGAACTGTGAGAAATAACTTTCTTTTGTTTATAAGCTGCCCGGTCTATGGTAATTTTTTTATAGCAGCCTGAACTGAGACGGCTTTCCTTTAATTAAAGATAATTTTCTTTTCAAAGGAGACTTATGCTTCCGATTTCATATTTTCTGTCTCAGAGAGGTGGCTTGCACTACTTATATTCCCGAATAAACCAATGATGGCTTATGTTGTGTCCCCTCCAGAGCTCAGGGGCTGCTTCTTTGGGTGACAGTCTGGAATGCAGCCCTAGACCCTTGTCTTTCACTATCACTTCACATTAAGAAATGGGCACTGAGAGGTGCCTGGGTGGTTCAGTCTGTTAAGCGTCCGACTTTGGCTCAGGTCATGATCTCATGGTTCATGAGTTTGAGCCCCATGTTGGGCTCTGTGCTGACGGCTCAGAGCCTGGAGCCTGCTTTGGATTCTGTGTTTCCCTCTCTCTCTGCCCTTCCCCCACTTTCTCTCTCTCTCTCTCTCTCTCTCTCTCTCTCTCAAAAATAAACATGAAAAAAAAAGAAGAAGAAATGGTACCCTGAGATAGCCATTCATGGGAGAAGGAGCTGGTTTACCTCTGTGAAGGAACGTTGGGGTACAAACTCAAGGCAAGTTACGGGTAGAGAATATAGGAATTTTGGAGTAACTTTCTTGAGAAATCTGTTACTTTTCTACTTCCAATTTTATTTTTCCTCCAAACAAGTCAGATTCCTTCTGTGCTAGTCCCATCCGCACTGAATCCATAGCATTAAGGGAAAAGTGCACGTTTAATCTTGACCTCTACTAGATTCCAAGTTCCGTGAAGGCAGAGGACGATTTTGTTCATTTCGTTATTCTCAGATAATATATCCAGCACATTTTAAAGTGCTCAATAAATCACTTGCTGAATTAGGGCACCTGGGTGGCTCAGTTGGTTAAGTGTCTGACTCTTGACGTAGACTCAGGTCATGATCTCACAGTTCATGAGTTCAAGCCGTATATCGGGCTCCGCACTAATGGCACAGAACCTGCCTGAGATTCTGTCTCCCTCTGCCCCTCCCCTGCTTGCTCGCTATCCCTCAAATCAAATAAAAATAATCTGAAAAAAATAATTTGCTGAATCTCAATGAAGCAAGCACTTTTTTTCTTAGAATATTGGACCTTGGATATTAAAAAAAAAAAACAAAACAAAACCTACTCGTTCATCTGTTTTAAGCTCTGTGTATCCTAATTCCAACATCTCTATCCTGTCTGGTTTGTTTCTATTGACTGTTCCTCCCTCCCCAATTTATGGATCATATTGTTTTGCTTCCTTGCTTGTTTGTGATTTTTGATTGTGTGTTCGACTCTGGAGCCTAGGCTGGATTTTGTTCTCTTCTTCTAAATAATGTTGAGTTTGGTTCTGTCAGGCAATTAATTTCCTGCAGATCAGCTCAATTCTTTCAGGGCTTGTTGTTGAAGCTCTAAAATGAATCTAGGAGAGGCTGATCATCAGTGTATGTGGTGGTGTTCCTTTATGCCTGCCTCACTTCTTGGTCAAATTATTTCACTACTATGACCTTTGGTTTCCTTATCTCAAAATGGGGTTAATAATGTAGTAGGCAGAATAATGCATCTCCTAAAGATGTCCACAACCAAATCCCCTGAACCTGTGAATATGTTACTGTGATAGGGTTGAATTAAAAATCTTGACATGGGGAGATTATCCTGGGTTATCTGAGTGGGCCCCATTGTAACACGAGGCCCTTTAAAAGGAAAGGGAGGGGCGCCTGGGTGGCTCAGTCAGTTAACGTCCGACTTCAGCTCAGGTCACCATCTCATGGTTCGTGGGTTCAAGCCCCGTGTCGGGCTCTGTGCTGACAGCTCAGAGCCTGGAGCCCGCTTCGGGTTCTGTGTCTCCCTCTGTCTCTCTGCTCTGTCCCTCTCGTGCTCTGTTTCTCTCTGTCTCTCAAAAATAAACATTAAATTTTTTTTTTTAAAGGGAAAGGGAAGGAAATGTGTTGAGGGAGGCATAGGTCCATAAGGATGCAAGGGAACAGGCCATGAGTCAAGGAATGCAGGTGACCTCTAGGAACCAGAAAAGGCTTCTCCCAGAGCCTGCAGAACAGAGGGTAGCCCTGTTAACATTGGGATTTCAGGAGTCCTGACCTCCATGGATCTGGGATAATAAATTTGTATTGTTTTAAGCCACTAAAGTTGTGATGAAGCCACTGAGCTTGTGACGATTTGTTGCAGCAGCAATAGGAAAGAAATACAAATGCCGGAAGTGTGCAGAAAAGGTTAGAGATGGTGCGTGTTACGCATTGGTGGATGATTGTGCTTCTGAGCCCAGGGGTAGAGCGCCATGGCCTGAAAGCTTTGGCCGTATTTACAAAAGTAATAAAGGCATGGATATATACATAGCATTTTATCGTTTCCAAAGCTACTCAATGAACACTATTGAATTTCAACCTCAGAAGGGAATCAGCGTAAGCCAGAAATATAAGTAAGTATAGAATTTAAAATTGTAGACATAACTAAAAAATCCCCAATTTTACACATGAAGGAACCACGGTTTCTGGAGATTTTGACCTCCTTCCACAGGTGCAAGAGGAATAAGAATGAAATCTGAAATTGCACGTCTGGATTCTGAATTCAGGATCTTCTACTCACTTCTATCCTTCTGCTGTTCCTGTTTGTGATGAAAGCCTGGTCTGTAGCTTCCTTTTCGTTTGCACCTCTTCTTTTTTGGGGAAGGTAAAATTCAAAGACAAAGACCACAGCCTCTGTCTCCCTTTCTTCTCCCTATCCCAACCCTAAGTCCTAACAAAAGTTCTCTTAGTGGGTTTTTTTTTTTTTTTTTTAATTTTTTCTTCCAGGTTTCTTTTTCCCCCTTGGAAACCTTTCTAACACTTAAAAAGTAACCTTCCTTCTTTAATGCTATTCCTTCATGACTAAGTATGGCAGAGTGGCAGGATACAAAACAGCCAGTCTGGCTTCCGTTCTGTTGCTTCCTTGCTACATTTGTGGAACAATTCATTCAACCTTACTCAGCGACAGCCTCCCCCTCTGAAAGTCCAATGGCATTAGCTATATTACTCTGAAATGTTATTTTCAGAATAACAGCTTCAAATGGTCAGAAAGCTTTTAAAACATTCTGCTTCCATTTAAATGCATGTTTCAAACCAGGCTTCCAAATGTCCAGTGATTCAAAAACACCTTTAGGTAATATCCTCAAAGTAAATTCCAGCCCCTGATTGACAGAAATGAACTCCTAGGGTGTTGAAATATACATCTACTCTTTATTGCCACATCCACTCAAGCCCTTCACAATGTGGAGTCAAATCTGTTAGAATAGCCCTTTGGACATGTTTGTCTTGTTGGATTCAGGATGTATTCATTTCTGGCTGCCAAGGGTGTACTTTGCTTCCCTTTAGGGTGCTGAGTTTGAACTGACATCTGTTACAGATACTGCCTGACTAACGAAGCCTTTTTATTTTCTTAAAGCATGATGTGACCCAGAGAAGCTCGCGGATGAAAAAAAAGAAAGAGAAATAAAATAAGAGACACCAAGATTTCGCACCCAAATACATTTTTAAAGGGATGCCTGATGCATATTTTTCATTACAGTTTGAGAACGTGAAGCCCAGACCCAACGTCCTGTTAACCCTGACGTCAGGATTTCTGCAGGGGCCGCCTCCTGTCGCCCCACTGGGATCCTTGACTGTGACTTACCCGCTCTGTCCACTGTTAACAGGGAAGATCAGAGGCTTGAGATCTTTTATGAGTTTCCCCTGAGGGACAGCGTGGCTAGTTATGCAGAGTAAATTAAACAGCCTGGGATATACAAAAAGGCTATCACCGTTGTGATGAGTCCATGTAGTGTGGCAAATCTGATTTCAGAAGCAGCGCAGAGTTGTGAAGTCAGAGGTTAATCTTCCCGAGTAACACTCCCTTCACGTGAACACCAAGGTGAGTAATGATTGGCTGAGGTGACAGGAGCAACAGGAAAACAGCTTCTCTCTAAGGCCTCACCTCTGGACTCTATTTTTTAGACTCATTTCAAATATTTAGGGTCCAGGTGGACCACTTCATCCCAGACAGAAAAGACTAGTGAATGTCTGGAGACAAAAGAGGTGATCGCGATAGTTGTCATGGACTGTGGCCCACACTAGTCTATTCTTTTTAATTGTATCACACGTGTTCACGTGTCATCCCCAGAAATGACATCTTGAGGTGATGGAGAAACCCTTGTTGTAAAGATGAGGAAACTGAGGGCTAGAAGTGTTAAGGAACTTGGCTGAAATTTCCAAGGCAATCAATGGGAGGGTCTTAAAAGTATTTGAACTCTGAATCTTTTGCCATACTTGCTGCAAAATAGTATCATCACCATAAAATGCTTGGAAAAAAACAACTTTTTATGGACCTCTGCAAGATCACTCGATAGAAAGCGCAATAAAATATCAACTTTATCCTTTCATAGTCAATGCATTTTCCTTACTGACATACCACAGGTCAGGTGGAACTGAAAAATATGTCAAGATATGATGGTATCATCCAGGCATTAGCATAGTATTTCTTTTATATCCAAGTTGATTTCTAAGGTGTCAGTTTAAATCCCTGAAGGTGCGGACTCAGCCTGGTTTGCATTGTGTTGCTGACTTAATAATAAGTGAATGGGACAGTCACAGGTTCTAACCACACCGTAGGAGTGATGATTCACTTGGCCATCTATAAATGCTTAACACACAGCATTTAACTTTTCAAGGAAACACCACATTGGAATAAATGCTACTTTGACGGAGTAAATAACAGAACACATATTTGCAGATGAGACAGTGTTTGTATGTCTCATCTAAGGGATTCTCTCTCAGCAACTTGGGCTCCCTGGCATGCACTGGAGGAGAGAACAGACTCAACTGGTCACCCAACTAGCCTTCGCTTTGGAAACTCAAGGAGGCAAAGAATGATGACCAATGCAGAGAATGTCACCTGGAGGCTTTTCAGGGGTCCAACACTAAGACAGCACGGGCCCTGGGAAGAAACTATGAGAGCGAACTGAAATCCCAGGCAGCAACCACAGGATGGGGTAACGGTACAGATTTGGGCAAGCGTGCAGATTCTGGAAAAGTAAAAGGAAGGGGAAGGAAGCTTTGGTCACATGACAAAGAATCATCTGTCTATGTGAAATTTCATTCATCCATACATATAGACAGTAATTGCTCTCGGCACCCCCACTTTGAATGCAGAGAACCCAAAGCGCAAGGTTATGGAGGTGCTGGACAGAGTGGGAGAATAAAATATTGCCTCTAGCCTCACTTTGCTAGAGGAGGCTAACATGCAAAGGGGCGACTGTAGCGTGACTTTATTGCTATTATTAACCGAGGGGGAAACAGTGATGCTCACGTCCAGAACAGCAACAATGTACTCTGATTGCTGAGTTCAAACGGTTGGATTAACAAAATCACCTTTGACCTGGATTTTGAGGAAGAACGTTATTTTGACACAAGAGAAACAGAGACAAGAAAATAAAGATCATTCCAGAGAGAAAGTGGGACATGGGAAAACATGAGAGTGATGACAAGAAACAGAGTGTTTATCCCTTCTGAGAATCTTCTTGAAAAAATAGAAACACTCGCCGCCCCCAATGCGCATACATATGCCCACCCAAAGTATACCGCATCATTTGAGGGGCATTATAGTCTTTTCTTAAATTAGATTTACCATTTCTGTCAAGATGACACTTTGCAGGATGAATTAGCCCTTCAGATGCTAGCACTGGCTACCATCTGAGGTGGGCACGGTTAGTTTGCTCCTGAAGCCCACGCCAATGCATTTACGTTGACCGCACGGCGGCTTTAGATGGAGAGAGCACCTCCTAGACAGAAATCATTTTTCAAATTCAGTGTAATATTTCTTCCCATGAGGGAATTTTATGTCTTTTTTTTTGTTTTGTTTTTTGTTTCTTTAATTCCTCTCTGTTCACTTTGGGGATAACTGTTTGCAATTGTAATATGTGCAAACCCAACGTCTGCCTCCAAGTGAGCTCCTGTGTTCACTAGTCAATGAAGCAATGAAGCATTTGAAATGCAAGAACATTTCTCAAAACGTTGTTGCTTGTTAATAATTCTTCATGCTCGGAATGTCGCATCTCTTGCACCGTGAGCCTATTAATCTTGAAAATAACACAAGTTACAACGGTTCTCATTATGCGCCGTGAAGGAATACAATAGAAAAGTGGAGTGAGAAGGGAATTCAGTCAACGGTCTCTTGTTGGAATCCTTCAGGCAAATATTTCGGGGAGTGGATCTCACTCAAGGAATGAAGGATTTTATTAAAATAATATTTTATTTATTGGATTAAAAACTTAGACTGCCAGTCTCTGGAAGAAAGCTTATTCTGAAAAATCAATAAGATAGAGTATTAATCTAGTAGAAAAATGAAGTTGGCCCATCACCACACGAGAAGATATTCATCGTCGCCAGTAATTGAAAATAGTTTAAAAAAACCAACAAAAAAACAAAAAAAGGAAATGCCCTTTTCTTTACCTAAATTCCAAGCCTGAAAAATGAAGGGCAATAATACCTAGCACTTTGTTAGGGAGGGTAAAACAAAGAGTACAAGTTGGTATAAGTTTCCTGGAGGGCAATTTGGTATATTATGCCAAAACGTAAAGAAAAAGAAATCATGCTACCGGTTTAGCAACTCCTCTTTCTAAAATTTATCTCCAGGAAGTATTATATATTTGTAAATACAGTTGTACAGAAATGGTCACTGTGAAAATGTGAAACCTATTGAAAAATTGAAAACTAACTAAATTTCCTAAAACAGGATTGATCTACGTATGTTACATGGGTCTGTGTAGAAGCTGCAATCCTTAAATATGATATATTGGCATATTTGTATATCACATTTTCATATACATGTAGTATTGTCATAGAAAGAAGCTTACAACATTCGGTGGGAAAATTGTCAATTGAAGAATATTTGTGACCAAAATTATGAGTATGAGCTGTTAAAAATTATATTTATATATATTTTACAGAGAAAGGTTTGGGAAGCATATGCAACAGAAACCCGACAGTTGTTACCTCTGGATAGTAGGATTTTAAGTAACTTGTTTCTATTTGCTTATCTGCTTTTTCTCAGCTTTCTCAATTAACGCGTGTTATTGCTATAATACAAAATATGGACATATATAGCATGACAACAAAAAGAAAAGCGGAGCTCATTTAATGTTTTATTCCATAACCTGGATATAGATGCAATTTTAAGTGTGAATGTTTTTAAGCTCGTTTTTCTTCATCCTTCACTCAACATTCACTCCCCCTCCCTCTGCCCCTGTGTGTAAGGGAAACACTCTACTAGATGAAGTAAACTAGATGAGCAGATGTGGATGAAAAGTCCATGAAAAATTCCATGTGCAGAAGCTATGGACCAAATCTACAATGGCATATTGGCCAATTCAAGACTCAATTAACAGAAAATTTGCAATCTGGTCAAAATAAATGTTCAAATAAAATGGTAATATGCCTTATACTGCCTCATAACAAAAAATGAAATTTCATAAAAGAGATGAATAGAAGGAATTATTTTAAAATTTCAACTTTTCCTCCGACTCTCAGTGGGGCCCGAGAATAATTGTAATGACAGCACACAGGTGTAATTTCATACATAAATCAAATCATGGGGCTCCTGGGTGGCTCAGTCAGTTAGGCGTCTAACTTCAGCTCAGGTCATGATCTCACAGTCTGTGTGTTCAAGCCCTGCATCAGGCTCTGTGCTGACAGCTCAGAGCCTGGAACCTGTTTCAGATTCTGTGTCTCCCTCTCTCTCTGCCCCTCCTCCGCTCACACTCTGTCTCTCTCTCTCTCAAAAATAAATAAACATTAAAAAAATGAAAAATAAATAAATCAAATCATGCCCCACCCATGTCACAGAAGGAAGCAGTGCCTCTGTGGCCCTGGGTCTAGCCAACTAATGGCAATCAGGCTTCAGTCCCCTCACTGTGTCATTCACCAGGCATGTATGAAATGCCTCTGAGCGGCAACAGTACAGTTTTAGACCCTGGAGGAGGATTAACATCATGGTCATGGTCATTGTCATCATGGAGTTTGGAAACTGGAACTAAGACTTATGCGTGGAACTGTTAAGTAACAATGAAGAGGTGTATGTTCTTACACATCTAGACCACTCGTGCAGTGACTTAGCTAATAGCTAGGGAAGCACATGGAAGAGGTTTTTCTGATGTTACTGGGTTTTAGGATGTAGAACAGAGGGGAGAAAGGCCAGTCCAAAAAGAACGAACGTGGTCATGTGAAAAGTGTGACATTTCCTGTTTAAAGTATTTCTTAGTTTAGTTTTGCGGGAATGCATGTGTGGAAAGCTCCAAATTTAATGTCGGCAAAGCTTACTCTTCTCTCGGACTTTGGAATTGAAAGGTAGAAACTGGCATGCAGGGATAAAAGGGAATGTAAACAGTTGACTTTAAGATGGAGTATTTACTCTTGTCATGTTTTATTTATTCATTAAACATATTATCAATGACTGCCATGTCCCGGGAAGTACTCAGTGCACTGGCACTACGTGGGAAACAGAACAGACACAGTTTTCCCCTCCTGTAAAATCATTAAGAATACAGTTATGATATAACTTTTATGACGAATTGATCTTTCACTCTGTATACATACAAAGGCAGCTTATTAGTACCCACATCCATTAAAATAAGGTTAAAAAATAATGAAAAATAGGGGCACCTGGGTGGCTCAGTCTGTTAAGCATCCAACTCTTGATTTCCGCTCAGGTCATGATCTCACGGTTCAGGAGTTCGAGCACCGTAGAGGGCTCTGCGCTGACAATGTGGGGCCTGCTTGGGATTCTTTCTCTCTCACTCTCTCTCTATCCCTACCCTGTTCGCACTCTCTCTCTCAAAATACACAAACTTAAAAGAAACAATTAGAACTACAATCTACATTGTAATGTCTCTCAAGTGAGTCCATGATAGAAACAATAAATATTAATGTAGATTTTTAAAATTTATATAGATTCTTCACAGGAATCTTTCCATTAGTCAGATACAGTGGGGTGACTGGTTTCAACTTTTTCTTAATGGACCCACAGTAAGGAATATGTTTTATATCAAGTCTTGGTATACACAGACAAACAGGAAACAAAAGTTTCCCAAGGAAAGTAAAATAAATAAAGAAGTGAAATTATCAAGTGTGTAGAAAAGATGAACTATGTAATAGATGGTATTGGGACAACTGTGTGGTACATATAGAAAAGAATAAATCTGTCCTTCCTTCACACTATACATAGAAATCAACCGTAATAATATTAGAGAGCTAATTGAAAAATGAAAAAATTTGACGTTCTAATTTAGAGGAAAATATATGAGCTAACCTTGAGCTGTGAAAGATGTCTTACACAACATAGGAAGACACACACCCTAAGGCAGAGAATAAATAGTTAAAGTGAAAGTGAGCAAACCTCCATCTATCAAATGGTCAAAGGGAAAAAGAAAGCCAAACGTTTTCATTTCGTGTAAGTGGCAAGAGCTAAAAAGCCTACTGTGTTAAGAGTTCTTCAAATTAAACAACAACAACAGCAACACATTCAATGAGGAAATGACGAAGGAATATGAGCAGGAGATTAACATAAAGAAAATTCTCAACATCCGATAAATACCTTAAAAAGATGCTCCCCGGGGCGCCTGGGTGGCTCAGTCGGTTGAGCGCCTGACTTCGGCTCAGGTCACGATCTCAGTTCATGAGTTCAAGCCCCACGTTGAGCTCTGTGCTGACAGCTCCGAGCCTGGAGCCTGCTTTGGATTCTGTCGCCCTGTCTCTCTCTGCCCCATCCCCGCTCACACTCTCTTTCTCTCAAAAATGAATAAAAACATTAAAAAATTAAAAAAAAATAAAAATAAAAAGATGCTCCCCTTCACTACCGGCCAAACGCAGTGAAATGCCATTTCATAACCATCAGGCTGATAAAGTGAATTTCATAGTCCAGATATTGGTTAGAATGTGGCATCTGTGAGTTCTCATATACTGTCGCTGGACATGGAAATCATACAATCCATTTGGGGAACAATTTCGCAAAATATAATGCTAGAGGTGGTCTTGCATATACGTTTAAGTAGACCTATAAAAAATGCTTTTTTGTACCATCGCAAAAGCAAACTGTGAGAAAAAAATCTAAATGTCTATCAACAGAAGAATGAATAATGAAATTATGGCATACTGAGCCAAGGAACACTAAGCAGAAGTTACAATCAACGAACTAAAGACACTTGCCTCATTGTAGGTAAATCTCACAAAATAATCCTGGGTGATCAAAGCAGATTACATAAGAATAGTAAAGAGTAAGATGTGCATATTTCAAATATGACCTGTTGTACTGTATTTACATGAGTAGGAACATTTTTTTTTAAATAAATGCATGATAATGATAAGCCCAAATTCAGGCCAGAAGTTGCTGCTTGTGTTGGAGGACCCCCAAACCGCCCTTGGACTTGATGACTTCACAGAATGACTCAGATCACAGAAATGTTTTTATACTCACGGTTATGGTTTATTACACAGAGGAAGGGGACAGATTAAAATCAGCAAAGGGGCAGGCTGCGTGGGGAGAAGTCTAGGAGAATCCAGGTGCAAGCTTCACCGTGTCTTCTCCTAGGGGGACCACACGTATGGAGCAATGCCCATCAGAAGAGTTGACCTGAGTCTTGTCAGGTGCCTGAGACTCTAGCCCTCGGCGGCTCAGACTCAAGCCCCCAGAGCAAAAACAGGCCCTACTGATCAAACTGGTGCCATTCGATGAGAGCTCTCAGCAACATAAAGGCGCTCTTATCAGGTAGACTCTTCCAAGGGCTCCGAGCTCATCTCCCGGGAGTTAGCCGAGGGCCAATCCCGAAGACGGGCTTTCCTTGAGAATGTGTAGATTTGGAGCAACCCCACTTCCGTGGGTTGACCCCTTCTCGCACACTCCTGGGGAGGTAGGCTGCGGCCAAGGTCCGCAAAAAGTACACAAGGAGCCTCCAGGTGAAATGTAACTCATTTCTTAAGCTGAGGGTAGGTGTGTTTATGGGTGTCAATTATATCATTCTCTAGATATTTTTATACTTAAAATTTTTTTTTTAATGTTTATTTATTTGTGAGAGAGAGACACACAGAATGTGAGTAGGGGAGGGGCAGACACACAGAATCCAAAGCAGACTCCAGGCTCGGAGCTGTCAGCACAGAGCCTGACGTGGGGCCCAAACTCATGAACTCGTGAGATCATGACCTGAGCTGAAGTCGGATGCTTAACTGACTGAGCCACCCAGGCGCTCCTAGACATTTTTATGCTTAACTGCATAAAATTACAAAAAGAAAGTCAACGTACTAGGAGAATATCACTTTATCTAAGTTTGTCTAAAAGTAGTTAAGATAAATGCTTTCAGAATCATAAATTATAATAGAGTTTTTACAAAAGATAAAGTCATAAAATATGTTTGGTTTTGGGCTGGGAGTCGTCCACCCTATCAAAGACTACATCGTATTAATGAAAATAATGTCAGAACTTTTCTCTCGATGTGCATGCTTTTTCGTTTTGTTTTCAAGATAGGGAAAAAAAATCACAGCACTATTTTCAATATCTAGGTGGCAATCTTTGTCAGGTTCTCCCGCTTTTATACAAATCCAAATTATGACATATTTTCCAAATATATCATAATTATTTTTGCCCTTGTCTTTTGTGTACTACTGCTTTGATTTTCTTCCTTTGATGGTCCTCCTTTACTCCACACTACGACTCCTGCTTCGCCGTTAAGACTCCGCGTGGCCGGGGCGCCTGGGTGGCTCAGTCGGCTAAGCATCCGACTTCAGCTCAGGTCACGATCTCACAGTTCGTGGGTTCGAGCCCCGCGTCGGGCTCTGTGCTGACAGCTCAGAGCCTGGAGCCTGTTTCGGATTCTGTGTCTCCCTCTCTCTCTGACCCTCCCCCGTTCATGCTCTGTCTCTCTCTGTCTCAAAAATAAATAAACGTTAAAAAAAAAAAAAAGACTCCGCGTGGCCATGGCCGTCTCTCTGAGCAGTTCCATTACCACTACTCCACCAGGAACTGCGAGTGTCCACTGAGTGCTTCACGAGCACTGAACACTTCAATCCCCACAACACCCAGTGAGGCACATGGTGTCATTTCCATTTCATCAGTGAAGGAAACTTAGCCAAGGTCGCACAATTCCTAACTGGAGCGTGGGGACTGGGACCAGGCTGTTTGATGCAAACTCAGCCTGTGTAGCCAGGAAGCTCTGCTGTGGTCCATGGCCTCCCTCTTCTCCAGCATGTTTATGCTTCTACTGAGCCTTGTGTACAAATTTATTGTTGCATTTGTCACATTATGGAATGGTTTGTGGCTGTCTCCCTTACCCAGAGATATGTTCCTTGAAGTCTTATGGAATCCTTACACCCCAGTGAAGTGCCTCGTATACAGTAGGCATTAAAGACATTTATTTAACCCATGAGTTATAAGATTATAGATTTTACTATTTCATTGGGATAGATAATTAAGTCTCTAAAGAAACCAGCGTGTATAGGAAATTTTAGTATAGAAATGCCAGGGAAGGGCAGGGGATAAGCTTTTAAATACCTTCATCTTATCTGTATTTTAATGAGAATACCAAATGATTCAGTCAAAATGTATACGTTACTCTATTTATTTGGGCAGTCACCAGACTATTTTCACGGAAACATATTAGTTCAACTTGGAAGTGGCCGCCATCAATTAAAAATCCAGAATTAGGTTTTTATTACATTTTTCTTAACCTAATGAATATTCAATAATATTTTGATTACAATCATCTATAAAACACATTAAAGACTCACATGCACATACTTATTTCTGTTTATTTTATAAATGCATACATACAAACTTCTTTCTTCCTTCTCTCTCTCTCTCTTTCTTTCTTTCTTTCTTTCTCTCCTTTCTTTTCCATTTGTAAAGCCATTTTCACATTCTCTAAGAAAATGCCTACTATAGATCACTGGAGAAAGAAAACATGACTTTTACCTAGTTAGTTCCTGTTTTAAATTATTGAGTTGTACTGAATCAAAGAGGAAGATGTATCTGGGATACTGTCCAAGGCAGACCTATTCACCATTTAACTTATCACCTTTTTAGGGGGTTGCCAAAAGGATGCTGGCTTTGGACAAAATAGCCTTCTTCCTTATTTCTTACACTCAATCTCTACAAAAAATTATTGCCTCAATTCCCCCTTGTTTTTCTTTCATTTTAAATATTTTACCTGCTTATATTCTTCAGTTTGACTTCTATGGCAAAGAAAATGACCCTTTCTTACATTAAATCTTGGCGTTGGCACTGTAAGTTAACAAATGCATTTCCAAGCACATCAAAAGGGGCACATGAATCACAACAATAAACATTTGAGCCTGAACCACTGACTCTTCTTTTTCTTGTTTTTAGATTCAGCACTGTTACGGAAAATAAAAACCCAAGCCTTCGTATCAAAATTAGTGTTAGAAGGAATTCAGTATAAGAAATGTGCCCTTGTGAGTAGGTACACGGGGTTAGTCCAGTACTGTTCCGAATGGAAATCTTGCTTTGCATTCTGGCAAACACAAAAAAGCCCCACAAAGGAGGCAGACATCATCTTCTATCATCCCACCCTAAATGAAAGAAAGAAAGCAAGCTGAAAATTGGTAGAAGAGTTGATTTCACTACATGTTTATGTTAATAGGGTATTTGACTTTTGAATGCTTCATAAACCTTGTTATGCTCTGTGCTATTTGAGGGAGTAAAACAGCTGGAATACTGCCAGAAGCCTTAATTGGAATCAGCTTAGCAGGGGCTGACAAGGTTTCCTAGTGTTTAGTTTCAAACTTATTATAAAAATGCAAAATTATGTGCCATTTATTTTCTATTCCTCTTTGGTTTATGCCTGTAAAGGTAAGACTTAGCTGCATTAGGAAATAAACTCATTTTTCCCTTGTCTGCCCCCGGCTAGTGCTCTAAATCCAGCAACACGGATATTGTCTTTTCTAATTAGCTATGGTCTCACTTCTGATGCAACAGAGAATGTCACAGAGATCCTTTCCCCATGCATTTTGATTATTGGCTAAATGATCACTCAACTGGCCAACCCATGGTCGAGTTACTGAGCTGTGTGGTCAATCTGTCAACAATGTGGTGAGCAAGGCCACGGAAATATGGTCAAAAGTGGCTCTGGGGGGCTCTTACGTTTCTCCTACCAGAGGGTCACATTTGCTATTGGTCAAATATCATAAGCAGGCTTTCAGTTTTATCTTCAGCCATGAGAAATAAATGAGTTTTATGCTTTCTGCCAAATTTTAGGGAATTAAATGCTTTTTATTTTGTTTTCGAGTTGGGCTTTTCAGCTTCAAGTGGCTCTAGTGTTTCAACCTGTCTATATTTCTTATTACACTGTTGCCTGGCATTGAGAAAAAAGAATTCAGTTCCTTAAAAAAATTAAGTGCCTACTATATGCCTGGCAATGTATTGGGGGCTAATGACACCAACATATGTATAAAACGTAATTCCTGTTTTGAGATGATTAATCTGGGATGAAACCACAATGTGAACAAATAATTTAGAATTAATGATGACTAAATTCTGATTCAAAATGCTGTCTGGTTAGCTGACCCAGAGGCGGCCTGCCCCAGCTTTTTACTAAAGTATCTGTGAGGGCAGATGAAGGGACTAAAAACTCAACCTAGGTGTTTTCTGGTTCCACACTGGAAGTCACAACTCCATTCTAACAACAAATTAAAAGCCAAAAAGACTAAAAAGTCAGCAACTACTTTTATTATTTATTTATTTATTTATTTATTTAAAAATTTTTTTAACGTTTATTTATTTTTGAGACAGAGAGAGACAGAGCATGAATGGGGGAGGGTCAGAGAGAGAGAGAGGGAGGCACAGAATCCGAAACAGGCTCCAGGCTCTGAGCAGTCAGCACAGAGCCCGACGCGGGGCTCGAACTCACAAACCGCGAGATCATGACCTGAGCCGAAGTCGGATGCTCAACCGACTGAGCCACCCAGGCGCCCCAGCAACTACTTTTAGATCCATAAAAGAGAGGGGCAGGCTCAGGGCAATCCACTGCCCCTAAGATTGGAGAGACAAACAGGTGACTATGGGGGTGGGTCATGGCTTAACTGGAACAGAGACTCACAAGCAGAAGCCACCTTGGAAACCAGCGCTTGGGTAGGAAAACCTGAACAGTACTTGGTGAATTGCTAGAGGCTCCGCGTAGATACCTCTGAGAGGTAGAAACTCCAAGGGGACCCCGTCACAGGTGGGCCCCCCCAATACTGTGAGATTTACCTTCAGGAACTCAACCGGGTTCCCACAGTAAATATTCGGGAAAAATCTTCTGCTTCCCGCAGAGGAAGGGTAAAAGGGATTTTGAAATACAGCAGAGCACTCTGTTCTTCTTAACAAGACCCGCCTGCGGGGAAGACTGGTTAAGCAGAGCCTAGCCTGCTGGGGTGTTATTAGAGCCTGACTGATCTGGGGAAGGGAAGTACCCAGCTCTGGCTCACTCTCACCAGCCTGTCCCTGCCTAAGGGAAAAACACTGTAGTTCACAGTCCAGAGGCACAGGCTCCCTAGAAGACCTTTCATACTACCAGGGAACTCTTACCCTCCCCCACACCTCACTACCACATTACTAAAGGACTATTTAAAGCAGTTCCCTTGACCCAGCACATCGTCTCCGGTTATCCAGAAAAAAAAAATCGCAAGGCTATGAAGGCAAATAGCAAAATGAGAAGAAACAAAGCAAACATCAGAACCAGACGTGATACCGATGATGGGATTTATCAGACTCGGAATTTAAAACAGCTGATTGACAGGCCAAGGGCTCTAATGGGGAAAGTAGACGGTGCCTACGAACGAGGGGCAAGGTAAAGAAAGAGAAAAGAATCTTAAAGAAGCAAAGAGAAATGCTGGAGATAAGTAACAGTGTGACAGAAATGAAGTACACCTCTTATGAGGAGAGTGGGCATAGCTTGATCACATTCTAGTCAGGTTTTTGCACACCAACCCACAACACAAGGGAACATGGCTTCTGCGTTGCTAAGTCCAATGAACTTTTCTTGGCTTTCATTTTTTAAAGTTTATTTATTTTTTGAGAGCGAGAGACAGAGAGAGAGAGCATGTGTATGAGTGGGGGAGGGGCAGAGAGAGAGGGAGAGACAGAATCCCAAGAAGGCTCTGCATCCTTTTTTTTTTTTCTGGCTCCTACAACTTTTTCCTCTCTCCTAATGTTGGTATGCCCCACTGGCCTTTCTCTCCACTATCTACAGTTATTATCCCTAACTTGATCCAGTTTTGTGGCTCAGGATACCATCTACGTTATGACATGTCTCCAAAGTCTACACTCCAACCAAATATCTCACTGCACTCCAGTCTCCTCGATCCAATTTAGGTCGATGGTGGAAGGGATGACATGGGACATTGCATTTCACATAGTTGTGCAAAGACACAGGCTGATGGAAGTTCCACTGTCTGCAAATGAGGCAGCCAGAGGGTCACGGGCCACAGCTTATGTTTCATTCCAGAAGTGACATGCATCATAGGAATAATCATATGGCCTCACATAACTGCAAGAGGTTTGGGAATATCTATAGGAGAACCCATGATTATTCGGTGAGTATATGATATACTCCACATCAGAGTATAGGCGATACTCTGTTTAGAAGAAAGTATATACATACATATATATATATATATATATATATATATATATATATAATATCCATGTATATCTCTCCATGTAATATCTGTATATTTATAGATATCATATATGGGTAATAAAATTATATTTTAATTTCTGATTTGTCTTTTTCTGAATTTTCCATTTTTCATAATGAACATTTACTGCCTTTGCAATAATGAAAATGTTAATTTTGATTCTATAACTAAAAGCAAATGTTGGGGTCAGAGTGTGACAGTTCTCTGTGTAACATCAGGCCTTAATGAAAGGGACAAGGAAAAGGAGGGCATGGGGATTGAAAGACAACGGACACAGGAGTGGAGGAGATTTACCAGGGAGGGAAATATGGAAGACATTTGTGAAGAAAATTATAAGATAAAGGAACTAATTTGCAGAAGAATGTCTAAGTTGCCTGGGGAGGAAACCGGGAGGCAGATTTGGGGCTGTTGCAACAGCTCAGCCAGGGGTGGCTTGGCTCCTGGGACAGGTGGACAGCGGTAAATGTGAAGGAGTTCATAGGAATGAAGAAACAGAGATAAAAAGAAAATGGCGGCCATACAAATGGGGCTGCAGAGGTGGACAGAGAATATATTTATTGTGCAGAAGGTAAAGTGTACTGAGCTGTTATCCTAAGGAAATAAGCCTATGAAGGAAGCTGTCTGGGATGGAATCTCAGCATCGTTAAGGAACGAATACAGGCATCACCCATGTTGCTAGCCCAGGAAATAAAACATGCAATCCTATAAAGTGCTGTATACTTCAAGGAAAAGCTACATAAGGGATATGGAAGACCAACTGGTTTCAGGATGGTGCTATCTGGATATGACAGAAGGTGATGTAAATGCCATTTGAATTTATATGGCAGATTTGAAACGGGTTCTTTTCTTGGTGGCAGGAGGAGTGGCTCTCTCCATCACACCCAAAGTAGAAGCTGTGTGCTGATATTGGCAGCCTGAAGTGGAAGTGAAGGCCATGTCTTGATGCAAAGAAGATGGATCCCGTTGTCCAATTCAGGGCAAAGTTTACTTGATTCTAAAATTGGCCTCAATTGACTCTTGAATAAATCTATTCACATTAGTTGAATTTATGAATATCTGAGTATTGTCTTCATAATCCAAGAGACCTTGAGCAATTACTAAGTGGGGGGGGGGGGGCGGGCACACAATGATCAAGAACAAGGCCTTTGCATTTGGCAATTTCAGGACAATTGGTCAGTCTCCAGAAGAGTTTCGAAGGATTAATTCAATGGAAGCCACTGAGATGGGCTGGCTGAGGCATAACAAGAGGAGAGGATATAGAAAAAACTAATGTGCTCTTTTAAGAGGCTTACCTTCAAAGGGATTAAGGGAGATCTGTTCATTACAGGAATGGGCCAGTGTGTGTTACTGTATACATACACAGAAAGAGTTAAAAGGCTTCCATACCAGGGATGTATTTCTTACTTGTCCTCCAAATATTTTTTTAATTGAACAATTGCTCCTATTGGCCCTTGTAGATTTTTTTGATGTAGAAAATATAGATTTGTCTTTAATCGGCAGAAGCTAACCTAAGGTGACAAGTGTCTTGGAAACTAAAGGAAGACCAAGCAAGCTGCTGGTGGGACAATAATTGGTTCTCTTTAGACTTATACCCATTCTTTAAGTATTTTTCAACATGTCATTTGTAAAGAGATCTAACACAGTCGCAGGGGGTGAGGAGGATCTGGAAAAGGGGTCTACTGGTAACAGAACTTTATTTCATAAAGAGTTTGTTTCTGGCCTGCCATTTTGCACTTGGGCCAAGAGAGGCAGAGCTGCAGCTAACCCCACATACCTTCTTTTCTAGCTCTCAAAGGTTATAACTTGAGCATGTGTCTCGAGAATGCCACCTGCACCCCAAGTGCCTACCAAAACGTTCCTTCCAACAACTGGGTCATGTCCCTTAGAGACTTCCTGGCAAATACATTTTCTCCATCTCATTACACTACCTGTGAATTGAAGTTCCCCCTATCAATTAGCCTTCTGGATATCTGACCAGCTCCTGCCCTGCCCGACACCGCACCCCCAATGCAGTTTGGCTTATAATCTCCAGCCTTATGATTAACTCTTTGTTAAGCACACACTCCTTTATTCATCTCTCCCTGTTATCACACCCTCTGGTTTCCTATTTTGTAGGAAGTTCTAAGATGAGATGATAAACTGACTGAGCGTGACGCAAGGTTAGGCAGTCGTAAAATGCAAGATCTACCGATTTCAGCCACTTTGCTTACAGTACTTACAACCGGGCTACAGATGAATGATTAAGCTACACCACCAGTACATGGAAAAACTCTATGGCAAACAGGAGGAATAAGTCAACTGTCAAACACCGATAATAAGCAGGGGGAGAGACACCTCCAAATTATTCTCACCATGAAAATCAAGGGAAGGAAACAAAACTGAGGATGCAAAAAAGATAAACATCCAAAAAGGATGTGGAAATTATTTTCCTTGTCCTCTGAAAAACTATATTGTTGTTTTTGCCCTTTTAAAGAGTACAAGCTAAAGGCCTCCTTACTAAGACCTTTGCCTGACATTGCCATTAAAGAAATGGATTATAAAAGAGCAGAAAACGCCAGCCCTGGAGGTTCTGTGAAAATACTGGTCATGGGGAATAGGAATTGGAAAGCAAAGACCGTTCGTGCTGGATTTATCTTCTCTGGTGCAAAGGCTTTTTGCCTCCTCTCCCCCTCAAGCCCATGGGTGGAAGCAATGAAATTCACTGACATAACTGGGCCAGTTGCTTTTTATTTCAAGTACGCTGTGAGGAATACTTGAAAGCAATCATCTGTGCTCAGTAATTGGCTGATAAAGCTCAATATCCTCAGCAATTACAGTCACTGTTCATTCAGGAAATCCTCCATACATCATTTGAAAGCAGGGCAAAATTGTAAATTATTCTAATACCAACCTGTGTAACACTAGTGGAACATACTGTTATAGTGTGGGGAACAGATTTAGATGCCAAATGGAAATTCTAGTCAGAGAAAACACAGGTCACTGCAGTTTCAAGGGGAACTGAGAAGGACAGGGGCCTGGAGTCAGACGTGGTGAACCTGGGTTATTCCCAAAGCCACGTTGCCTGCAGGAAAAGTCACCCAAGAATGGGATTTTGAGGGCCACGACGAGATTTACAAAAAGAACAAACCACAATAGATACCCTACCTGAGATTAAGACTCCAGAAGTGGTGAACTGGATAGGCCTGTAAAGAACAGGACTGGGGGCGGTGGGGAACAGAGAATTTCTAGAGAGTGACACGAAGGAAACGCTAAGTCATTAGGGGCCTTCTAAGAAGGGGCAACTGAGTGTGTGGGGACAGAGCACAAGAACGAGAAGCACAGACACATATAGTGCAGAATATTTAGAGCTGGGTCATGCCAAGTTAAACTCTGATTTTTCAATTTACAAGTCAAGTGTCTAAGGCAGGAGAAGCTAAGTGGCTTGTCCAAGGTAATAGCACTAGCGGATGGCAGAGCTGAGATGAAGGCTTCGGTCTCTTGACTTGAAATTCAGTCATCTTTTCAGTATGAGGTGTGGCCTTCCTTCTCATTGTTTTCCCTATGTACTAGTTCATATTATTATTTGGTGACTATGAATCTGGTTTATGGTCGCCAGACCTGTTTTACAGATCTACATTTTAGTAGGTTCCTCATCCACCTCATTTCTAGGACTATCTAGTCAGTTAGATAGTCCACCAAAGAGCCCTACTTGTTAAAATATCACAAAAATGATTTTGTCCCTGCTGTACCATCCTGTCTTTGGATAGCACTGCCATTTGCTCTCTGCCATCCAGGGACTTGATCTCACCAGTGAAATTACTCTGAGTCTAACCCCCACCATCATACATAGTCTTCAGAGGGTAGACACATGAAGCTTTGTGGAGATGCTTATGTTTCCTCATTGCATTATATATTTCTCAATGCATTAATAAAGGGAATGTTCTTTGGGCCCTTTAAGAATTGTGTGTGTGTGTGTGTGTGTGTGTGTGTGTAGACATGATTTGGCATGATCTATCCACTCCTTTATTTTTATCTCCCTAAAGCTTTGGGCTTCCTCCTCTATCTATATTATACCAAAGAGATCTGGCATCTCAACCTCATTAAATTTAACCCACTGTTAAGTCCAAGTTTTGGTCAACCAACCAAAAGAAGTTTTATAACCAGCCATACAGGCCAACAGCTTAAATCCAGAGCCTCTAGCAAGTGCTCACATATCAATAAATTTGATGAATAAATATTCTGTCCTCCTAGGTCCAATTCCCTTAGAATCCATTCCCATACATATTTCCTGGGTTTATGCCAATAATAACTAAAAAAATAAATAAATGGTAGTAGTTAACGAAAGTTTGCAATTCTCTTGGTGCGTAAACTATATCTCCCCATGTTAGTCTTTGAGTTTTTCACCCCGAAGCATATGGATATCTGATCCTAGCTGTGAGTGTGTGGGAAAACAGGGTGATTGTGGTGAGTCTTGAGAAGAGGAAGCATCCACTGGAAGACAACAGATCTGAGAGGGGTTGTAATGTTGTCTTCAAGTAAGAGGATACTGGTGTTTGTTAGACTCAGGAGGGCAGGATTCTTTCACTGCCAAGGGATGAACAAACCAAAGGTTCCATATTCGCAGCTTCCTTTCAGTCCATATGTCAATTTTCAGAGTATAAGGTCATTGTGAGGATTGAGTAGGTGTGTTTTTTATGTGTGTATATATCTTCCCCGCCAGATTAAGCTTTTTGAGTGCTAGGATTATATATAATTCAGCTGTGAATCAGTGTCTGGCAGATAGAAGGCACTAAATAAATGTTAATTGAATAATGACACTGAAGAAGTCTATTGACTTCTAAGTGCTTTGGCAAATATCCACTGTTTATTATTGTGGAAATGTATAAATTCCTCTTTTACACAGTCTGCTATGGCTCTCACTAATCTTTCTTTCTCTCTATCTCCTTGCCTCTCTCTTTTTCTTTCTTACATGGGTCACTGATCTGCAGTGTGGTACGGAGACATTTATAGTCTACTCTATGACTAGAAGGAAATAACTTTCAGAATGAGTGTCAATTTGGGGAAAAAGGTGTCCCCAAATGGGAAGATGTAACTGACTATTTTCTGTTTTGGAGCATGAGGCCATCCACTGACTTCGGCAAAACAAGCCTTGTTCCTTGGGCGCTCCTGTTTGCTACAGTGCCTCAGGCCCATGGTCAGCCAGAATGGATGATGGCTATATCTGAATTCCTTTTGGAGTTCAAAGGCCTCCTTTTCACAATCCCACTAGAAATCTCCATTAGTAGCACGTATTGCATACTCCAGGAATTTAATTTTGTTGAGCTCCTCTAAGCCTTCTGTGAGATGTCTGTGAGGAGAACCTGGGGGCTGAGTGCCCTTGGTAGGTCGGGTAAAGTCCCACTGACAGGGCGTTCTGGAATCTGTCAAACAAGGAAGAAACTTAGCAAATGAATTCTGAGACACTCTTCATGAAGGAGTCCTGGAAGGAAATCACTCAGGTCAAATATAAGAAATAAGGCAAGAATGAGAAAAAGAAACGAATGCCAAACCCAGACACCATTCCCAATCCCATTCTGTCCTGCTCATCTGTCAGTATGAAACTGGGGACATCTCCCTGGATCAGGAGGGGGTCTTGAGATGGTTTCTGCTGAAGAAATGTAAATGGATCTTTTAGGGAAGTTTCTAGAAAATATTTATTTTCTACCCGACCAAAAGGAGAATGCTCTGATCTTTGACTCTGGCCAACCTCTTTCCCAATCCCTTTCTCCATTTCCTGTCTTCAGATGTGGTCATGGTGCTTGGAGCTACAGTAGCCATTGTTGGGTCATGAGGTAACAAGTTCAAGGGAAAAACAAAATACTAAAGATGACAAACAGGAGGATGTGAAGAATCTAGACCATTAACTTCAGTAACAGTAGCTTAATTCTGATAATCATTTATCTACACCTAAATAAAGTCCTTTTTTTTAAACATCTAAAAACAGATCAGTCAGTATGGTCACAACATGCTCTACCTGCAGGATCTTAGCAAAACATTCAACTTCCCTGGACCTCAGCTTCTTGAACTATAAAATGGAAATAATGCCTTTTCACAAATATAAATCAAGTAATACATGCAGGCAAAAAATATTAGATGAATATAAACGATCTTCCCATGTACTCCAATGTACTTCATTGGATAATTCAATGTACTCCACATAAACATACAGATTTGGGAACATAAGATTTTTTTTTAATGAGAAAATGACATTCACATTTAGAAAGAAAGAACTCATGAGACATTAATTATATCCATTCTTTTCAAAGATTCACTTTGGAAGCTTTAGTAAATTATTTAATCTCTCCGACCCCTGCTTCCTCATGGGTCAGATGAGAAATGTAATCCTTTTCCTACCTGAGTAATGGGGTTGTTCTAAAGATTGAAGATGGTAAAATACTTGAAAACATAAAGGAAAATACTGTGACATGTAAATGTATAATGTTAATATATCTTTAATATAATATGCATTTATATATAAGACTAGAATGTCCCCACTTACCCCTAACATGTTATTCAAATACCGAATAACCAACAACTTGTCCCTTCAAATGATTAATTAACAACTTGTCCCTTCAAAAGAAACTGTTTACTAGGGATTTATTTTTATTTATGTATTTTCAAATTATTCTCTGGCAGATGAGGGGGTCTGATTATTTTAAATTTCATGATATTCTATCATTTAATTTTTTAAAGAATTATTGTTTATTATTGTGTTTATTAAAAAGTAATAATGATATCTATTATTTTAAAATTACTATCTAGTGGCACAGACAGTCTTTAGGAAAATTTGAAAGAATATATGAATACAAAAAACTAGGGAGATACTTAACAGAATAAAACATAACAGCAATTTATTTATTTATTCACTTATTTATTTACTCATTTAGTGATAGACAGTGCAAGTGGGAGAGGGGCAGAGAGAAGGAGAGACAGAATCCCAAACAGGCTCCACACCATAGGTGTGGAACCCGACACGGGGCTCGAACTCACAAACCGCGGGATCATGACCTGAGCCAAGATCGAGAATTGGATGCTTACCTGACTGCACCGGGCGCCCCTTGCAAATTTGAAAAAAAAAAGAAATTAGATTTATTTGTCTTGAAAAAATATATATTTTATAGATGTATTAAGAATTGCCTAAAGTGTTATTTTATGTCGGGAAGTTATTAGTTATCTCTATTTTCCTGAGGCTAGAAGAAGTGGAGATCTGTGGATGCATATATGACAAATGGAGACATACACAGATAGATATGTATTTCTTCATACACTGCTATATATATATCGAAGCATTCTGGTCTTTATAAGTAAGATTCTGTTGCTGAAGTGTGAAGAGATTGTTAGGGTGTCAATTACATAATTAGATTTCCAAATGTTTGGTTGGTTTGGAAGTTCAGGTAACCTTCTCAAGTTTGCTTGACCATTAGAGCATTATTGCAGGTACACTATTTGCACAACGTGAGTAAAAATCCTGGATGATGTTACATCCATGTACAAGGGGCTGTAATCCTTTAACATAATTAGTGCTATTTTCGGCATGGGCTGACAACGTTCTAAAGAGAACTGAAGTTCCATCTCTCTCTCATCTTCCCCCAAGCACTGTCCTTTCCAGATAGAGATGTCTTTCCAGATTTAGCTGCCCTTTCTTCTAACAGAGCTGACAGCCGTTGCTCTGACCATAATGTTATTTTTAAACCTGCCTTTGCTTACTGTTACAAGTTTTGATAAGGTCTTGACCACTAGGACAATTACTGGATGCTGCCGCCTGTCTGTATTCTTATCAGACTGTTTCTAGTAAAGTTTCTACTTTTCTTATTACCTTCCTGTCTGCCTTGCACTCAGGAAGCTCTGTCATTGTTAGAGCAAGAACTTAGGTTAGGTAGAAAACCTTATCCTCTCCAAAATCAAATCAAATTCAATCCCTAAAATACGATTATTACCACTGTTATAAGGACCACCAGAAAATGACTAAACCGTACAAATTAGAATTCAAACTTGCCATTCGATACCAGTTAGCTCATGGTGCTGGCCTGTTGTCTACCTTTGGGGAAAAAACAAACAGGGAAAAGCATCTGACCCCATGTGATCCAGGTCATTAGGTCAGAACGCTATCATTCATTCTTCTTAAAAGTCTTGTTAGTTTGGATGACTGTACTCAGCTCCCCTCTCTGGTTTTCCATTCGATTCCATTCCATCCCCTAAACAGACCGATTCAGGGCCTGAACACAGGCGCAGTTAAAAGTTATCGAGCACTCTTAAAACTCCCGCAGAAAGTGTCCTTCCTTAGTTCTGACCTTTGAGCCTCCCCCGAAAAGGGCAGGTAGAGCTCAAGTAGTGAGAATAACCTGCTGTTCTGTTTGAAGCCTTACTTTCTTTAAACTGGGAAATGGTGCTTTGGAACTCAATTCTTGTACATTTTCCAACCTCTCGTACCTTTATTTATCCTACGGATGCACTTCAGTCACAAGATCTCTTGACTGAAAACGGGAGAAGCTGATGAACTGGGAGGAGTATTGCAGACCAAATGCCGATGTACATTTTTAGAGTCTGGCCTGTTTTAAAGTCTATTGCTCTCACTGCCAGTGCGGGGGATTATCTGGGGCAACTCCCATAAATGCTAAGGGGAATTATGCATGTATAGCCCATCAATGTTAATGGGCAAATAAACCTTACCGTTTGTTAAGTAATGTAAAATCTATTAGAGAAGGGTGAATTGGCTAATGTATGTGTTAGGTTCTGAATTTACCTGAATCAAACCTCTTAATGGACTACTTATTTTATGCTTTGTGCCAATGAATAATTAAATCTCAGTGTATGCACCCTTAAGCAAAGCAAATGACTTATGAGTGGTGTTGGGGAATTGGCATCAAATATTCTGTCCAACCTCACAAGTTTCTCTGTGGTCATCTTCCAAACAATCCCAAACAGGAATGATAGAATCCTCTTTATTAATGGAACTGAGAAGTAAACTTGGAAAAAAGCCAAGTTTAGATGTGCAATATTAATTTTACAACTGAAGGCAGTTTGTATAAGAAGCAACAATGAGGCCACATATTAGTGATTATTGCTGCTAATTTTGTGGTTTATGGAGCTTAGTTTTAATTTTTATATCCTATCCGATGAAGCATATTAGATATTCATATAAGTTACTTTGCATGAGACTTATTACAAGGCAGACATAATTTTCTTAGGAATAAACTACTTGGGTCCACGAAGAAAATTATGTTCAAGATTTCTAAACTCTAAGGAAAAAAATCTTTTTTCTCATCTCCATCAGTGGCAACAGGAGGCAAATTTCTATAATGCACGTGCGAGTTAATTTCCCATTTCAGTGCTATTGTGATACAATTATACTATCCCTAGTTGGAATAGCACTGGCCATTTTTCCATGTAAAATTGTAAAAGAATATAACATTATTGAGACAACTTTCCTGTGAGGTAATTAGCTTCTGACTAAAACGTGCTGCTATCACCTTTAACATACGCTTTCTTACGAGCCCTGGATATTAATAGCTGAGATTAAAACTGATTTCTTATAAAAGGAATTTGTTCCAGAGTTGATATAATTTTCTCATAAAGTGGGAGAGTGTCTTCAACAAGTCATACAGAAAACAAATGTATCATTTCTTTTTGTTTGGTGAATGAATATTGGTTTAGCACTGCTGCTATTAGCCAAAAGGTCCCTAAAGAGAGGAGTGTGATTCTCGGCTTCTTCCTTCTTCTCCTAAAACTCACCCGGGAATTGTAAACTGAATAAGAAGCTGAAACAAAGATTCCATGTTCTATGAACCTGGGAGACATCTGTAACCCCAACTCACAGCATGTGAGGGCAGAGAATTGATGATGATGAAACAGTAAATGACCGAGGGAGATGTAGGAAGGCAAACCTAAATGTCTACAGAGGGAGATACTGAAGGGCAGCAAGTCGATTTACCCTACAGAATGCCAAAAGGCCTCTGGAATCAGAGGTGCCAGACCCCACAGCATGCAGGGGAAGACAGAGTATAATCAAGGGAATTGTTTCAATGTTGGTCTAAGAGCCTTTGGTTCCCTGGCATCCCCCTCCCACTGCCTGGCTGGCCATCTCCTCCGTACACCTCAGTAAATGTTCTTTTTGAATTCTAGGAGTCTTGGAAAGACAATAGAGAAAACAGAGGAAATGAAAACTTTAAACACACAATACAAACAAATTCCTTGGAACTGATGGATATTCATTTTCTGGTAGGAAGTTCTCTCTAAATGCCAATAAAATCAATGAAAATAGAAACGCACCAATGTTCATCATGAAATTTAAGACTGTGGAGAGAAACAATGATCCTCAAAAACCAATAACAGTAAAAGCAAACACACAAAGAAGCAAATAAAACCTCTGCGTTACAAAAGCACCGTAAGCCCGGTCAAAAGGTAATGGACAAACTGGAAAACACCATTTGCAGTTCATACCACAAAGAACTAATATTCTTAATATGTAAAGAACTCTTAGAAGTCAAAAAGAAAAAGCTCAACTATATAATACAAAAATGACCAGTGGCTAAATAGATGACAGAAAAGGGAAATGAAAATATTATTTAAAATATGAAAAAAGGCTCAAATTCACTCATAATGAGATGCAAATTAATATTAAAATGAGATAATTTTTTTAATCTAGGAGGTGAGCAAATAGAAAAACTGGACAACTCAACTTGGATAAACTGTGAAGGAAAAAGTCCTCTTATATAACTTTGGCATATAGTCAGTGCAACCTTCATAGAGGGACAACTGTATCAAAATTACATATGAATATACATGGTGACCCAGTACTCATTGGTTCAATGGCAATTTATACTTGCATACCAGTTCAAATTTGGAACCATAAAAGATGACCAAAAAATTATAATGTAAGGTATGACTAAATAAATACATTATTTCCAGTAGGTGGAATACTATACAGCCACAAAAAGAACGTGTACTGATACAGAAAGATCTTCAAGGTAAGATTATTCACTGAATAATGCAAGACACATATACCTGTGCAGTGTGTTCTCTTTTGTATTAAAAAAGGAGAGAAAAGATAAAATTATTGCATTTACATAAAGAAACTACAAAAATATATAAAGAGCTATTAAAGTGACTAGCTTTCTGAGTCAGTGGGAGTTTTGTTGTTTGTAAGTGTTTTTCTATCCTTTGATCATTTAAATTATTTGAAAATATTTTTGGAATACGGTAAAACAAAATTTAAAAGTTAGGGTTTTATTTTGTGTTTGCAGCATTTAGTTTTTACCTGATTACAAAAGCAACCCATTTGTTCAACATTTTTTAAAATTATAAATAACTCTATGCTGCCTATCACTTGCCTCTGACAACCACCAGTCTGTTCTCTGTAACTGTGAGCTTTTTTGGGGAGTGGGGATTCCACCTATAAAAGAGATCAAGAGTATTTGTCTGTCTCTGTCTGACTTATTTCACTTAGCATAATGCTCTTGGGGTCCACTCATGTTGTTGCAAATGGCAAGATTTCATTCTTTTTCATGGCCAAATAATATTCCAAATTTTATTTATGTGTGTATATATATACACATGTATCATTTTATCAAATTTTATTTATGTATATATATATATTATCAAAAATTTTCAAATTTTATTTATGTATACACACACACACACACACACACACACATACATGTATCATATTTTTTTATCCAATCATCCATCAATGGACTTTCAGGTTGTTTTCATATCTTGGCTATTATAAGTAATGTTGCAATGAACATAGGGGTCCATATATCTTTTTGAGTTAGGGTTTTCATTTTCTTCAGATAAATATTCAAGATTGGAATTACTGAATCATTGCCAATAGATCTATGTTTAATATTTTGAGAAACCTCCATACTGTTTTCCAGAGTGGCTACACCAATTTGCATTCCCACCAACAGTGCACAAGGGTTCCCTTTTCTCCACATCCTTGCAAACGCTTGTTATTTCTGGTCTTCTTGATAATAGCCATTCTGATAGATGTGAGATGAATATGTCATTGTGGTTTTGATTTGCATTTCTCTGATGATTAGGGATATTGAGCATCTTTTCATGTACCTGTTGTCCATCTGAATGTCTTCTTTGGAAAAGCGTCTATTTAATAGATATTTTGCCTATTTTTTTAGTTTTTTAAAAAAAAATTGTTTTGTTTTTGCTACTGAGTTGCATGAGATCTTTATATAGTTTGGATACTAGTCCCTTGTCCAAGATACGATTTGCAAATATATTCTCTGCCATTTCATTTTGTTAATGGTTTCTCTTGCTGTGCAGAGGCTTTGTAGTATGATACAGCTCCATTTGTTTATTTTTGCTTTTGCTCTGTTTTTGCTTTTGGTGTCAAATTCAAAAAATCATCACTATGACCTGTGCCAAGGATCTTCCCTTCCGTGTTTTCTTCTAGGAGCTTTGTGGTTTCAGGTCTAACATTCAAGTCTGTAATTCATTTTGAGTTAAATTTTGTGTGTGGTATAAAATAGTGTTCGAATTTCATTTATTTGCATGTGGCTGTTCAGTTTTTCCAATAGCATTTATTGAAGGGACCACCCTTTCCCCATTGCATCTTCTTGGCTCCTTTGCCATAAATTAATTGATTATATATGTGTGGGCTCTCTACACTATTTTATTTCTGGGGTATCTATGCTGATCTATTGATCTATATAGATTTTTTATGCCAATACCATAGTGTTTTAATATAGCTTTGTAATACAGCTTGACTAAGTGAGAGTCATACCTGTAGCTTTATTCATTTTTCTCAAGATTGGCTATTCAGGTTGTTTTATGGTTCCATACAAATTTTAGGATTATTTGTTCTATTTCTTTGAAAAAAGAGCATTGGAGTTTTGATAGGGATTGTACTGAATCTGTAAATTGCTTTGGACATTTTAAATTGACATTTTAACATCAGAGAATCTTCCAATTCATGAGCATGGAGTATCTTTCCATTTATTGGTGTCTTCTAAAATTTCTTTCATTAATGTCAAAAGTTTGTGTTTATTCTCAGGGTATAGTTATTTGGACCTGATCTACTTTTGGCATCTATTCAAATGTATTGATATGTATACAGACCTTTTACTTTGAGGAAAAAGTAGGGATTGGATTGGGGGAATTGGCATGACATCTGTAGGTTGTCACTTCCATTGGCTGGGGTTGAGTTTGATGGAGACAGGGTTGGAAAAATACAATGCTTTTAATAAACCAAACAGCTCATGCTCTTACAGGAGAGTCCAATCAGCCTCCCTATTAAAATATGCCTCCAGGGGCACCCGGGTGGCTTAGTCAGTTAAAGCGTCTGACTTCGGCGCAGGTCATGATCTCGCGGTTCGTGAGTTCGAGCCCCATTGTCGGGCTCTGTGATGACAGCTTGGAGCCTAGAGCCTGCTTCAAATTCTGTATCTCCCTCTCTCTCTGCCCCTCCCCCGCTCATGCTCTGTCTCACTCTGTCTCTCAGAAATGAATAAACGTTAAAAAACATTAAAAAAATTATGCCTCCAGCTGGGAATCACTACATTTTCTTTGTAGCTAATAATCGAAACTTTTTCTAGCTTTACTCCCTCTGGCACATCTTAAGAAAATGATAGGTAATTCATGTTAATTCCCAAATATAAAATCAAACTGTAATACTGAATATGATTTTCAAAGTGCACACACACCTCTCCTCCCAACCACCCCAATTCTGAAATGACCTGTCCTCCATGTATGAATAGTCCACTCTCCCTCTCCCTCTCCCTCAGCTTGAGAATAACTGAGTCAGGCAAAAACCAAAAGAATCCTGTCCATAGTTCACTTTAGGAAACTTTGGACCCAAGAATTACAAGTAGGGCATCTTCATTTCAACAGTTGTGTAGTGTTTTCACTCCAGCATGGCACTGGGATCACTCTGGCAACTTGAGGACCATCTGATGGCCTTGAGAGCGCAAACAATTGGCGCGCTTGCAATGCACAAGGGTGTTCTGAGCATGGCCACCATCCGCAGTGGGGATGATGGGCTTTCTCACTGGGGAGGATCACTTCTGAGGGGAGGAACTTCACAAGTCAGCACTAGAGCATGGAGAGGGGTGCTGAAAACACTGTCACAAGAGGGACTAGCTGCTGAGAAAGCACATGGGACAACACTTATATTCACACGGGATGAGGAAGTTGATTTCTGCGAGCAGGTGACTCCGCATAAACAGATAATTGCAGAGAAAATATAAATTAATGTAATCCTTCCCATTCCTCATTTGCATGTTCAAATTGGTGATATTGGAGACAGTATGTGTGTACAAGAATGGCAAAAATAGAGAAAACATGAATGACCCATGCTAGAGAATTGGTTAAGTACATTGTATATCCACGATGTAACTTATGCAGCCTCAAGTGTGTTCTGTTGGGATTCATTTATTATGTAGAATATTCTTTTTTAAAAAAATTTTTAATGTTTATTTATTTTTGAGAGATAGAGAGAGAGAGTGCACGAGCAGGGGAGGGGCAGACAGAGAGAGAGGGAGAGACAGAATATGAAGCAGGCTCCAGGCTCTGAGCTGTCAGCACAGAGCTCAACGCGGGGCTCGAACTCACAAACTGTGAGATCATGAAATGAGCCAAAGTCAGATGCTTAATCAACTGAGCCACCCAGGTGTCCCTATAGAATATTCTTAATATAAATCTCTGTCATTTATGGTTCTCTGGTTACAGCAACACCAGTAACAATACAAAAAAATAGAATAAAGATTCTGAAAAAACTTAAGGAAAAAAGGAAATTTATTGGTAACATACAGAGAAGCTTACATAATTCAAGGAAATCCCTAAAGGGGAGCAGAAAGCAGGGATGCTGAGGGGATCTCAAAAGGAGAAACCAGTGAACTTCTTTTTAGGCTGTTACTGTCAGAAGAGATCACTCAACCCCTTTAAATCCTCATTTGTTCCAGGAAGAAGTCTTTCTTTCCTTAATTTGCAACCTAGTCCAACTCTTAGCTAGAGAATCTTAGATCTAGAAGATCTTAGCAGGATCTTCTAAAACCTCATACAAGAGGAAGGATAGAAGAGTAGATTCTCAAAAGAAAATTGGGGTATTGATCACAGAAGGAAGTGTGTTCATGCATGTTTATCAGTTTTCCTGGCTAAAATCCCATTTCTGTTGTGGCCTAGCTATGTGACCTTGGTAATGTATTAGCCAGAGAAGCTGTGTGTGTGTGTGTGTGTGTGTGTGTGTGTGTATGTGTGTGTGTGTGTGTGTATGGTGTATAAAGGGACCAGCTCCAGAAATTATGGGGATCTAACATCTGCAGTGGGCTAACAGACTGAACACCCAGGAAGGAGCCAATGTTGCTGTTCAAATCACAAGGCCATTTGCTGGCAGAATTCCTCCTTGCTTAGGAGAGGTCAGTCTATTGTTTTACCAATTGGATGATAAGGCCCATACATATTATTCAGGGCAATCTGCTTTATTCAAAGTTCACCAGTTTAAATGTTAATCACATCCAAAAGCACCCTCACAGAAACATATGGGATGATGTTTCACCATGCATCTGGGCACCATGACTCAGCCAGGTTGACACATAAAATTAACAATTGCAGGCAAATTACTTAAACCCTTCACATCTTCCCTCTCTCACCTGTAAAATTGTGATCATAATAGCACTAATCTCACAAGGCTGTTAGCACTACCGAATGAAATATTAAATATAGAACCCTTGGAATAGGGACTTGATAGCTCAATAAATGTTTGGAGTTTTGAGTAGCTATTGTTATTCTGCAATGAAGAGTACCTCCTGCAATCAGAAAATAGATGCCTTTGGGGCAGTGTTGGGACTTTCTTCAATGCTCATGGCTCCTCAGATTTAGGTAGACAACCCAGATGGCAGTGATCTGCACCAAGAGAAACTTGGGAACAAATGGTACACTACCAAAAATAGGCACATTTAATAAAAGCCTATGGAAGTCATGAAAATCGTCTCTCTCGCTGCGATATTTCATGGTCCTCCTCTGGCATAAGCTGTAAGCAGTCCAAGAGCCAAGCAGCTTCCTGACAACAGGAGAACTTAGGGCAGGTGTCAGAAGCACTACAAACTTTGTCCCTAATTCAAATACTTTTGTATTCACGAGAACCTTCTTTACGAACTATCGGCATTAAATTTTTTCTAAGTTTATTTATTTGAGAGAGAGAGAGAGAGAGAGAGAGAGAGAGAGAGAGGGAGGAGGGCGGTCAGAGAGAGAGAGAAGGAGGCAGAGAATCAATCTCAAGCAGACCCCACATTGTCACCATGGAGTCCAATGCAGGGCTTCAACTCATGAACAGTGAGGTCATGACCTGAACTGAAACTAAGAGTTGGAGGCTTAACCCACAAAGCCTCCCAGGTGCCCCAGCTATTGGCATTTTTGAAGGATGCCATTTACCCAAGGCTACTGATCTAAATACCTGTTGCATTAAGGAATGGTTCCTTACAACCAATATTAATAGAACAAACAAAGGCTATGATTACATAGATCCTACAATCAAATTGGGTAATAAAGGTAAAACATTCTAAAATGTTAGGCTATTCCTGAGTGGTTTTCCTTACTCAATAGGGACAGTCAAATGGGGGGATGCATGTAATATTGCTCATACTTGGACAGTCAAGGTGGGTGAATAGTCAACAGGGAAGTTTCCATGTCAGGTTCCATCTATGAAATCAGTAGCTCGAGAATACATTTCTCAATTGCAACTGGTTATTACCCTCTCTCAAGCTTTCCCCAAATTTATTTTTAAAATGAAGCCTCTGGTTTCAGGTCTTTCTACTCTTTCTTCTCTGGAGGAACAGTTGACTGTAGTTGCCTTCCTGGCCTTTCTCACTCTTTCTCACTCCTTTTCTCTGCTCTAAGCTTTCCAGTCAGACGTTCACAACCCTGCACCATTGAAACCACTCTTTTCAAGGTCAGAAATCATACTCCGCTTTTGAGCAGCATTTTTTTTTACCACCATCTCCCATTTGAAATGTTTGCCTCCCAGTACTGTGATATACTCCCTTTATCTCCCTGGATGCTCTTTCTGCATCATATTTTTTGGCTCTGTCTCACCCAATGGTCCATGATGGGGAACCTGGACTCAGCCTCTACCCTTCTTCTGCCCTGCTGCACGCTCTTTCCTATCTCATCTAGTCTCATGGCTGTTGGATTCAAACTCTACACTACTGAGTCTCAAATGTTATCTCGTTCTCCTCCTTTTCTCTTAAGCTTGAACCATACAGCTAAGCACCCACGGACATCTCCACTGGGTGTCCTTGTGAGCCTGACAGCAGAGATGGCATGAGGCCAATCATGCTGCAGTGGTTCTGTATTGATCTCCCTCCTTCTCTTTGTTCCCCTAAATCCATTTCCACACTGCAGCCAGATCATCCTCGAGTGAGTTGGTCTCCCCTTCTTAAACATTTCTGGGCCATCCCATTGCAATCAATACAGATTCCAAACTCTTTCCTGTGATATCAGTGGCCTGGCCCCAATGTCCTCTTTGAGCCCATCTCCATCCACATCTGCTTGCTGCACTTACAGCAAACTGACCCTCCGTCTGATTCACAGATGCACTAAACTCATCAAAAAGACAACTGCATTTCTTGTACTACTCACAACGCTTGTGACACCAGATGTGGGAGTTTTCTATGCCAAGCAATCTGCCACAAACTACCTGGAGTGTGTGCAGACCTCGTAGGTTAAGGCTCAGTACCATAAGGCTGTCCCCAGTTCAGATTCCAATAGCAAGTCAAGCTCTCCTGGACTTCTGACTGATGGGCTATTAATCAGGAGTTCCCACAATGCCTTCTTCAAGATGGATAATTTGCTAAAATGTCTCACTGAACTCAGGAAAACACTTTACTATTACTGGTTTATTATAAAGGATACAACTCAGGAACGGCCAAATGGAAAAGATGCGTAGGGCAATGCATGTGGGAAGGGGCACAGAGCTCCCACAGCCTCTCTGGGTACAGCACCCTCTCAGCACCATGATGGGTCACCAACCTGGAAGTTCTCTGAGCCCTTTCGCTTTGGGTTTTTATGGAGGTTGCGCGATGTACGCATAACTGGTGAATTCACTGGCCACTAGTGATTGAATTCAATTTATAGTCCCTAAATCCCCTCCCTGGAGCTGAGGGCTGAAAGTTGCAACCCTGTTATCATACAATTGGTTCCTCTGGCAACCAGATGCCATCCTCAAGCAGTCACATCTGAAACATAAATTCAAGTATGGTCAAAAGGGAATTATTCTGAAGAATAACAGATGCCCCTCTGACCCCATCACTGAGGAAATTCTAAGGCTTTTAAGAGCTCTGTGTCAGGAATTGGGGACAAAGATCAGGTATAGATTTATTACTGTATCACAATTCCACACTCTCTTTCCTCTTCCCCTGTAAAGTCTCTGGGACTTTGAATTTGTTCCTTCTTTTGGAAACTCTCCCCTCTGGTTGTTGTGTGCCTGACTGGTCAGAAACGCCAGCCCTGGAAAATCCATCAAACCAGTCAAGTCCCCTCTTGGATACTGCTCTTCTTTATTTATTCAAAACATTGTATTATTATATATAATATGTTATTATATATTATTATATATAATATGTTATTATATGTTATTATATACAACATGCTATTATATTATATATTATTATATATAATATGTTATTATATTATATGTTATTACCACGGACAAAATACAAGCTCTGCGAGATCACAGAATGTATCAGTTTCCTCGTGCCGGAGTAACAAAGCATCACAAACCGAGGGGCTTAAAACAACAGAAATTCATTCTTTCCTAGTTAAGGAGATTAGAAGTCTGAAATCAAGCTGTCAACAAGGCCATGTTCTCTCTGAGGGCTCCAGGGAAGAATCCTTCCTTGTCCCTCCCACTTCTGCTGGTGGCTGGTGAGCCTCGCAACTAGCTTCCCTACTCTGGTTTCTGCTTGTCTTTCCACAACCACCTTCCCTCTCTCTCCTTAGAAGCACACCGGTCATTGGATTTATGGCTCACCCCAATCCAGTCTGACCTCACCGCAACTTGATTACAGCCACAAAGACTCTACTTCCAAACAAGGTCCCATTCACAGGTTCTCAGGGTTAAGATCTAGACATATTTTGGGGAAAGACGTAATTCAACCCACGCACTGCTGTGTGTTAAGCACTATGTCAGGTGCCTAGACCCTAAGAATTGCTCAATAAATATTGCTGACTGGCAGACCGATGGCCTGTCTAGAATACTTTCTCTCAATCTGTCCACCTATGTCAGTGCTTGTGTATAACCAGTAGAGCTTGAGGAAATTCAGAGATCTTAACTATGTGTAGTTGAGATGCTCTGAATGCATAAATCTACACCAAGCAATGTGGCTTAAAACACTCTACGTTGTTTCCAGTGGCCGTTACTCTTAGTTTTGGTCATGGACCCTTCTCTGCTGGGTTGTTTTTCTTCCTGCTACTCCACATTTTTCCTGCTCTTCAGGCCCCCAGTTTAGATTCTGCCTGGATCTCAATGATACACCGCTAGATCCCTGATTAAAACAAACATCAAGCTAAATTACTGTTAAGGAAGTCACTTCCCTTATCACCCCGAATCTTGCTTGTTTTCCTCATTTCTGCTCTAAGACTCTCTTTTCTTCCACTATTTTACACAGGTGTCATTTCAAATTGTGTCCTCTGCTTTATCGGTTTTCTTCTTAGTGTTTTCCCCCCTCAGTCTTCTCAGCATTACCTAGGCTCTAGTTGCAGCTTATTTTGCTGATGCAGACACACCGATCCCTTACTCCCCTGCACCCTCTCAGGGATTCAGAGTGCACGCTTGGATGTTAAATTGACCCATCAGCTTGGATTGCAGCATTTTAAAAAGTATCTTAGTGGATATTGGGGAAAAAATCTAAACGAAAAAGCATTACGGTGTTGACAGTGTTTGTATTTGAAAAGTGAGATCGTGGTTGATTTCAACACTTTCTTTCACAATCCATTTGAAACATTCGGTTCTCCGAGGACATTCTCATAGTAATTACAGGTCTACCATCTGGGTGCACCTGCCTAACGTCTGGCCTCTGAGCAGCCACGTCAACGTACCTGCTTTGACCATGTTACATCAATGACGACAACTGACGAGAACTACCTCTGTCCCGTCCAGTGTGTTAGGTGACTTGATGGTGTTTAATGTGATCTGTCAATACTCTGATGTTGCACTATTATCCCCATTTAGCAGAATGTGGAAGGAAATTTTGAAACATGATGTAATTTTAACAAATGTCACACATCTAGGAAATGGTGGAGCCAGGATGTGGACCAAGCTCTGTCAGTCCCCAAAGTCCATTTATTTCCACCTGCTATCCCCTCTTTGTTCACAAGTAAGCTTTAAGGAAGTGCGGTATTTACAGTGACTCTAAATAATGTGCATATAATGTGTCCAGTGAATATTGAACAGATGGGTGTAATTGTATTCACTCTGCTATAAAGAGATGATAAATACCCTGAAGTCGCCAGATCACTCCTCATTCCTCTGTTCCATAGTTCATCGATGCTTTCTGCCACAAGGCGTTCAAACCTGTCATTTTGCCTTGTCTTCTGGTCTTCTGTATGTGAACTTCTAGGCTGAGCCAAACTGCAGTCTCCACTGCTCCCATGGTCACTTCACACACTGCCCCTTCGCTACTCCGCTGCCCCTTACTAAATGCTCCTGCCCCAAGACTTAGCAAATTCCTAATTTTGTGTCACTCTGACAAGAATTAGGACTTTGAAGCTCTGCTTTTTAACTTACAACTGAGCCTCCACGGATACCTCCTCTCACATCTCTGAAATCTCGCCACATTTTCTGTGTGATCTGCCTATCTGGGACTTAAAAAGTGGCTTTTCATTTTGATATTCATTCCTTTTAAAATATAGGAGCATGTTACTCTTAATAATAGTGGGAATGTCATTAATTTGTTGGTATCTCAGGGGCCTAACACTCAAAGGATGCTAAATAAGAATTTAGGACCTTGGACAGTGGTGAGCATGCGTAGCAGGAGAAGCAGGCCAGCAAAGTTGTTCCTCCTTCCTTCCTTCCTTCCTTCCTTCCTTCCTCTTTCTCTCTCTCCCTTTCTTTCTTTTCTTTCTTTCTCTTTCTTTCTTTCTTTCTTTCTTTCTTTCTTTCTTTCTTTCTTTCTTTCTTTCTTTCTCCCGCCCTCCCTCTTTTTCTTTTTCTTTCTTTCTTTCTTTCTTTCTTTCTTTCTTTCTTTCTTCCCTTTCTTTTTCTTTCTTTCTCCCTTCCCTCCCTCCTTCCTTCCTTCCTTCCTTCCTTCCTTCCTTCCTCCCTCCCTCCTTCCTTCCCTCCCTCTCTCTCTCTCTCTCTCTCTCTTTCTTTCTTTCTTTCTTTCCTTCCTTCCTTCCTTCTTCTCTCAGCCCAGACAGACTACCCCATCTTTGTGTCTTCAATGTCCCAGCATGTTGCCTAGAAAATAGCAAGTGGTCAATAATCTTCATTGAATTTAACTCCATTAAGGATACTTTTGTGCAAAAGGTGAATTTCCAGAGCTGTTTGAATAATACAAAATATTTGATAGACTCCTAGAGAAAGAAAGACATTCTGAGCACATTACTCCTTTCTAGTGTGTTTTAAAGAGGAATGAAAAGGGTGGGCAGAGGGTGGGAGAACAAGGTAGAAGTAAGTGCCTGGATGCAAAACCAAGTAACATAAATTTTAAATTGCCACTTGGAGAATTATGGAAACTCCCCTTTTCTGCAATAATTCAGTCACATCATTTCAATTTTGCCTTTAGGACAATTTTGCTGGATGCTTAAATTTATGTTTTCATCTTAAGGGAATTTCAGATGGAAATATTGTATCTGATGAACTAAGAGATAAAATACAAGAATACATCTCTAAGAGAATGTATTGTTTTATTCACATAAGTAGAAATCACAGTTCTTTAGATAGCATATATCTTACAATATATGAATTCATAAAAAAAATCACACTTGAGGTTTTTAGTTTTATACCTATTTTTTTAAAACAAAAACCAGCCTGATAATTGCTCTGCTAGGTTATGTAGTAAAGGAGAAAAGCAATTATTTTCAAAGGGCATTTGTTTTTCAAAGAAGTCACCAGGAAACAAACACTAGTACAGGTATAATTTTATCGGGATTGGAAATATAGTCAGAATATAGCTGCTCAAATGCAGGTTAAGGAAGTTTGAATGAGAATAGCAAGCAAAAACAAGATCAGGCAAAAACATTAAAAATGATTTGTCTGGAACATCCAATTTGGAAAATAAATACATGAACACTGTACATTATACCAGAATTACAGGATGTTAGGATTGTAAAGGACCCCAGAGAGAAGGACCCAGACGCATTTGTGAAAACAACTTGCCACGGTCAAAACCAGCCCCCATTCTGCCAAACAAAACAAAACAAAACAAAACAAAACAAAACAAAAAAACAAAACAAACCAACCAACCAAACAAACAAAACCAAAGGAAAGGAGCTCAGAATATTTGTAGTTGGAGTTCAAAACCACAGATTTAAGTTTTTGTAATGCCTAAAAATGAATGCAGAAAGATGATAATCTACTTGCTTTATGGTTTTCTTCACTCTCCTCTGCAAAATAAGCAGATTAAGCCAAACTATCTCTATGACAGTGTGAACTTCTTGATGTCAGAGGCTGCATAACATCTCTTTCTCCACCTTCAGTCCCTGACATAAGGTTCAAGGCACATCAAGGCTAGTTGATCACTGATCTAGTAATCACTGACTGCTTGCCATGCTAATTACCTTGATGACCTGGTACATATATCAGCAAACTATTACTGCGATGGGTTAGATTGGGTCTCCCAAAAAGATATGCTTAAGTTCTAACCCTCAGTACTTCAGAATGTGAGTTTATTTGAAAATAGAGTTGGTGCAGCTATAATTAGCTAAGATGAGGTCCCACTGGAGTAAAGTGGGGCCTCAATTCTATATGTCTAGTGTCCTTATAAGAAGAGAGCCACAGAAGGAAGATGGCCCCGTGAAAACAGACACATGGGGAGAATGCCATGCAGAAATGGAGACAAAGATTAATGATGCGTCTATAAGCCAAGGAATGTCTTGGGCCCCTGAAGCTAAGAGAGGTAAGAAAGGATTCTCCTCTATAGGCTTTGGAGGCAGCATAGCCTTACTGACCTCTTGATTTCAGATTTCCAGCCTTCAAAACCACGAGAGACAAATCTCTGTTGTTTTAAGCTCCCTAATTTGTAGTACTTTTTCAGCAGCCTTAGGAGACTAACACACAAACTTAATCCTCATTACAACCTACATGGGGTAGGGGACTCTCATTTTATCATCTAACTGATAAGGAAGCTGAGTCCCCAAGGCAAAAGGTAGCATGCTCAGGGTCACAGCAGTAAAGCCACAGTGGCAGGTCATAGGCAGTCTGGCTCCAGAACCCATGAATGTTAAAAAATGTTTGCTGGCTAAGTGAATTAGTGCCTGGATGTGTAGTATTGTTCTATAGTGCATGGGCCAAATCATTTCTTCTCAATATATTGTGCTAAATCATATTTCACATAAAACAATGGGGGTGCCTGGGTGGCTTAGCTGGTTAAGCATCTGACTTTCGTTCAGGTCATGATCCTGTGGTTCCTAGGTCCAAGCCCCACATAGGGCTCTGTGCTGACAGTTCAGAGCCTGGATCCTGCCTCAGATTCTGTTTCCCTCTCTCTCTGCCCCTCCCCCACTCATACACTGTCTCTCTCTCTCTCTCTCTCTCTCTCAAAAATAAATAAAAACATTTTAACAAAAGAAACAAAATTAAAAATAAATAAATAAAACAAAACCTTTTTCAATGGGTTTTATGACCAGGGTGCCCTGCCCTCCACTTCCTACCAATTAATTGCTAATCAGATGATTAGTTCTCCTTCAATTCTAATAGGATGTCTTGAATCTAATTATTTTTTCAAACCTTTATATGTGGAAACCAAGAAAATGGTAATTCCAGAGCTTTGAGAAGCTGTGCACCTCTAAAAGAAGCAATTTCTTTTTTTCCCCCCAAAATACCCAACTTGTTGCAATTGAGTGGCTAAGTTTCCTTTTTGAAAACAGGGGCGCCTGGGTGGCTCAGTTGGTTAAATGTTTGACTCTTGATTTTGGCTCAGGTGATGATCTATCTGGCTGTTTGCGAGTTCCAGCCCTGCCCTGGGCTCAGTGCTGACAGTGTAGAGCCTGCTTAGGATTCTCTCTCTCCTTCTCTCTCTCTGCTCCTCTGCTACCCCTGCTATCGCTGTCTCTCTCAAAATAAACTTACCACAAAAAAAAAAAAAAAAAGAAAAGAAAAGAATAAATATGTCAGTGAGTGTTAGCAGATCTCTATCTTTGGTCAAAGTGTTTGTTCGTGAGCATCCCAGTTTAGGAAACCGTGACAACTTTACCAGGAATCCTTAAGACCTGCCTCAGACTCTAAATCAGAATTTGCCAGTATTTTTTGAAATTACAGGGCTTTTTCTGTCCTAGCACTCCCCGTAGACCCAGGGAAATGGTCGGCGTTGTGGGAGAACCAGTTTCTGAGTGGTGACCTCAGGTTAAGGCGGAAGGGAAGAAAGCAGCAATGAAATAACTCCTACAGGTAGAGTGGCCCCCTGTCCTTCCCCGGGTGGCGGAGAGATATTCTGATGAGCTGGCCTAGGGTTCCACGAGCTGGGAGCAAGACCAGGACGACTTCTGGTGTCCTTTTAAAACGTCAAGTGACTAGCTATTGCAGTAGCAGTTAGTCTCTATTGCTCATATTCAAACATTTTAAAACCTACCTACTGTTGAGGCCATAGGAGTCTTAAGCCTTCAAATGAATAATTTTTCCCTGCGCAGAGGAAAGGCCTCTTAGAGAAAGGTTGAAAGAGAAAGTTAAGCTCCATTTTACAAAGGTCAAGCCACTTAAGTCTTTGTCAGGTGCAGATGGGTTCTGGACGTCACTTTCTGGGGCCTAGCGGAGATAATGTCTTCCGGGGAGAGTGAAGTCATGGGTTTTATGCAAGGGGAAGCTGGTCTGCTCCTCCCTGGGGGCATGAAGACTGCTGACAATGGCTTATGTGTAAATACAGACAGTGAGGTCAGCAGATGGGGTTTATTAGAGAAAGTATCGGCTGAAGCAGAGATCAACACCATTCTGCAGATATTCAGTGACAATGCTATTATTCCACACAGTGTGGCAGCGTCGTTTTAAAATGTGGTGGCTAGCTGGGGACCTTTGGCAACTCTATTGACTTCACTGGGGCCTCTTTTTCTCATCATATATGAAGAAGTGGTACTTTTCGATTCCTGACCTCTTTGATTATGTGAAACTGTCACAGAACTGAAGGCCACACCACAGAGAGGGAGAAGCCACTGGAGCCAACAGAACTGTCATGAAATTTCAACTCACTGGTGAACTCAGCAATGTTGAAAACATTATTGAGACTCTGACCTCTGCTGTCCTCAGTTGTAACAGAAAGATATTTATATTGACCTGTGGATCTGTGCAAAAATTAACAGAAATAAATAATGAGCATAAAGCAATCAACTTCTACCTGTTGATAAATGGTAACATTTATTACATTTCCCTTCGTCTGACTAATCATTTCCTTTAGACCCAAGGAAATGATCCACATTGCAGAAGAACTGGTTTCTGACTTATGGCAGAAAATTTTAGATTTTTTGAAGCATAGTTTTGACCAGCTTCTAGTATAATGCCTGCTGACTCCTAATTTCCAAAAACAAGTGGCTGTTGAACGAATCCCCCTGTAAGGGAATGAATGAATGAATGAATGAATGCTAACTGTGCATAATGCTCTTCAGACACCCAGCTCTGTCTGTGGCTGATCATTCACACAACCTTCCCAGTAGCCACCGTGCTCTAATAACATGAATATTCAATAACTGAATTATTCAATAAAATATCTTGCAAAAAATTAAGTTGTTCTTTCAACAAGGAACATTTTATATTCAGATATTTGACTAACATATTCCATCTAATGTATTCCTCATAAGAAGCCTATAATATAAAATATTATTATCCCATTATACAGCTGAGCCAAGTGAGACTTAAGGTAATTAAGAAATTTTTCTAAAGCCATTCAGGTAAGAGCTAGGAAAACCAGGATTTAAACCTTGAGATGCCTGAAGACTCCAAAGCTACTAGTATTGATCACTAAATTATATCGCCTAAAGTTGAATCTCAAGGTGCTCACATACTAGTATGAGAATAAAGACACGTACACACATAACTTTACATAAGAAGAAAAACAACCTAAGGACCATGAGAGTGCGGAGGACAGATAGTTCTACCAGGTACCAGGTGGATTGTTTTATATATTTGCTGATCTTTGGGCTTGCCTGGAGGGATAGGCAGATTTTTGTCAGGGGAAAAAGAGAAGAGGATTTGGGGCAAATTAGATGTAAGCAATGACATGAATAATGTTGTGTGTTCACAAAATATCCACTAACTGGTTTTAGTTGGAGCACAGGGTATGATATGGGGGTAGCTGTTGAGAGGCTGGAGAGGGAAATTTTTGAGTCTTAAATACCAGTTTGAGGAGTTTCAATTTCACTGGAAATATAGGAAAGCCACTGGGGGTATTTGATCCGGTGAGTGATGTGCTCAGAACTTGCTCAAGAGGACTGCTCTGTCTAGGATGCAAAGGATGGAAGGAGACAATGGCAATGAGGGGCCAAGTTAAGGAGCAGTTTCAGTAATTCTAATGAGAGAAAAGAGAAAATAAAATATTTGTTACACACCTGTTAGGGAAAGGAACTGCGTTAGACATTTTACTCACATCTCATTTTGAGTTCTAATAATAACCTAATGAAGTTATATTGCCTCAGTGTTATGGATGAAGGCACTGAATCTTGGGGATGGAGTGGTCAGGTGGTCAAGAACAAAGGCAGTGTTAGAATCTTTGGCTCTGTGACTCTAAAGGCCATTTGGTTAAGTAAGACTCTTGGTGGCCAGGAAGGACTGGGCCTCAGTGGAGCATTTGGGACCTGTGGAACCAATGCTTGGAGACTACAAGGTTGTTTGCACCTCTCTCTACACACTGGAGTCATTTCCACCCATAAAGATCCACTTTCTCAGATACCTACAACACCCAAATTCTACATCTTAGTTTGTGACCCACTAGATACATACTTGCCAGATAACATCGCTCCAAAAATCTTGTGGGGGAAAAATAATTACCCAACTTAGGTGAACTATTCATCTCTAAACCAATGAACTCGAGGCAAAAGAGCATGGTCTGATAGGAGCAGAAGATTTTGGTCAGGCTCACCTCCATGGTTGGAGGGCATGGTCACACCGAATTAATATGGAATCCGCCTCAATAAATATATGGATGGAAAGAAAACCTGTTTCTATTTAAAAAAAAAAAAAAAAGAATGGATACCAGATCATCTCATTGGTAACCACCGTATGCGTTGTCTTTCCATTAAGAAATCATTTAGGACTGAACTCTGATGGCTTGAATCATAGGAGTACCAGTGAATCGAAATGAAGAAGGCTGATGCTGTGGTCAGTAACAGTCTGTATCACTGACCCACCGGAAACATCTCTTAAGGGCCTGTCTTTATAAAAGGGCTTGTCCAGATAAGCCCTAATGATACTAAAATGGGTATCCCCACTTTCTTTATATGTCATAATGTTATCTTATATAAGCAACAGATCTAAAACCAGGAGATTTTTTTAATATGATGATGACTGACTATCCATAAGAAAATAATGGCGACACTGCATCTTTTCTATTAGAGATAAGAATTCTTCCAGATGCTTTCACGGAAAGCGATATACTCTTCTCTTTTGTTCCCAAGTAGAGTAGTTCTCTTTATCCATGAGGGATATATTCCAAGACCCCCAGTGGATGCCCGACACTGCAGATAGCAACAAACCTGACATTGTTTTTTCCCCTATACTTATAAATTAAGCACAGTAAGAAATTAACAAAAATAATAAAATAGAACAATTATAATGATATACTATAATAAAAGTTATGTGAATATGGCCTCTCTTTGAAATATCTTATTGTGCTGTACTCACCCTTCTTCATGTGATGATGTGAGATAATAAAATGTTGTGTGATGAGCTGAAGAGAGGTGAATGACATAGGCATGGTGACATAGTGATAGGCTGCTACTGACCTGACCATAAATCAGGAGGGTCATCTCCTTTACAACCATGGTTAACTGCAGGTAGCTGAGATTATGGAAAATAAAACCATGGAGGGGATGGGGGGTGGGGGGCTACTGGATATGTTATTCTTTGAGGAGAAGTTTATAAGGAATGGTAAAATCAAAATACCAAAACCTATTTATCAGGATAAAATGTGTTACCCAGGCAACCTAGGAATACATTCAAGATCCATTTTGTGGGGAAGTTAAAATATTTAATTTTCAGAGTATTTAAAGATGGTTCCGTCCTATCTAGTGAGACCTTCATAATTATCTAATATGTTTACTGAGTTTTACAGTGTTGTATTTTCACATATATCATCCTTTCTCAGATTCACAGCAACTTTTTAAAAAAAGTTTATGTATTTTCAGAGAGAGAGAGAGAGAGGGAGAGAGCAAGCAGGGGAGGGGCAGAGAGAAAGGGAGACAGAATCCCAAGCAGACTCCTTACTGTCAGTGCACAGCCCCAACGTGGGGCTCAAACTCACGAACCATGAGATCACGACCTGAGCTCAAGTCAAGAGTTGGTCGCTCAACTGACCGAGCCACCCGAATGCCCCTCGCAGCAACATTTTGATGCAGCTAGAGAGGACATTGCTGTTCTCATCTTGGAGATGATGAAACTGAGGATCAGATGAACTGATTTTCCGACTCTCAGACAGCATTAAGCTTGATGCTTGCAAAAATCAGAACTCCTTTTCACAATTAGGAAAGAAAGGAATGTGTTAAAGGATACTTAGTACTTCATGGAATCTCTGAAGGGGATAAAGACCCAGCCTTGATGGCTAGGTAGCCAAAACATTACCCAAATTACACCACAGAACCTCTCCAGTGACAATGATGGCACGGTCATTACTTCAGGACATAAATAGCACCTCTCATGCCCGTGACATGGATCGGACCCCTGCGGGCCTCATCAGTGTTGGGATGCTGAGTACCTTCAACATCATCTGCACCAGAATAGATTTCTGGGTTTGCATTGCACTGAATGTTCATGTTACCCTCAAATTCATATGCTGAAAACCAAATCCCTAAGGTGGTGGTATTAGGAGGTGGGGCTTTTGGGAGGTGGCTAGATCTAGACAGTGGAGCCCCCATGGATGAAATTGGTGTCCTATAAACAGACTCCAGAGAGGTCCCTCACCTTTTAAGCCACATGAGGATACAGTGAGAAGATAGACTGCATCTATGAACCAGAGAGTGGGCTCTCACAGGGCACTCATTGTTGGCACCCTGGCCTTGGACTTCCAGAACTGTGAGAAATAAATTTCTTTTGTTTACACGCCACCTAGTTGATGGCATTCTGTGAGAGCAGCCTGAATAGATTAAGACAGTGCCTCACCTACTTCTGCAAATCAGACCCCCTCTGAATCAGTGTCCTATATGGATGTTCGAATAATAGAAACCAGTCACTCTGCTCCTAGGGTGACCAACTGTCCCAGTTTGCTCAGGACTGTACTAATTCTAGGACTGAAAGCTTTGCATTCTGGGAAGCTCCTTAGTTCACGGCAAACTGAGATGATTGGCTTCCTTACTGTACCTTAGCTACCAGGGAGGCTGAGAAAGCAAGTTTACTACCCTTACAGCAAATAATTCCTTAAAATACATCAGGAGTACTCAATCTTAGCAGGCCACCAAGAAACAATAAAAAATGCCATTATCCAGCTATGATGAAATCCTAATTCTAAATTACTAATAGGAGCTTAAAGTATTAGAAAAAATCATTATATATTTAGTGGGCATCTATTTTCGCTCTGGTCAATATAGATACTATCCACCTAATCTCATTGATCGGTTCATGGAAGGTCACAAGTCTCAAGCCAGGGTGATCAGTCTGTGTTCTCCGTGATTGGACTGGTTACACAGAGTGGGCTATCTGGGTCTCTCTCTTTGCCTCCAACAAGGAGGAGAGCAGGAACTTCTTAACATGGGAACTGAACGAACTCATTCTACGGAGAGGAACAGAGTCAAGGGCCGAGAGAAAGCAAGTGATTGAGACAAGAGAGCAGGAGAGAGAGGGAGAGCAGAGAATGTCCTGTGAGTCCCTGAGAGCACTTTACCTCCTGGCATATCATGCCGAGAGCTCTACTAAAGTCTCTTTTTGTTTAAATCCATGTGGCTTCACTTTAGGATTTTTATCCTTCTAAGGTTTAATGCTTATACAGGGGGTAAGGCTAGTTGCAGACACAGGTTGCCTAAATGTGTGGCTTTGGGAAAAGAATTAGAATTACTATAGTTCTGGTTGTCTAAGAGGCAGGTTCACAGCACACAAAATTATCACTTGCTTTAAAATGTGCATGTGTGTGGGTTTATTACTCCTAGATTTAATTTATTCCTAATTAAATTGTCTTATCACCAGCCTGTTACATATTCCATTTTCTAAACACCTACATTTGTTTGCTTCTCTGTTTCTCATAAACTACCAGGTTCTATTCTTAATTGCCTGCATCATGTATTCCAGCACTTGCATTAGTATTTTCTGAACAGGGATAACTTCTTTTTTCTTTCAGTTTTATTTATTTAAGTAATCTCTGCAACCCATGTGGGGCTCGAACTCAGGACCACGAGATCAAGAGTTGCACGCTCTTCTGACTAAGCCAGCCAGGCACTCCTGAACAGGGATAACTTCTATGATTAATGTTTGTTTCTTAGCTTGGGTCCAAAATGCCAATGATCTAATTAATGTCTCTTTTTCTGTTCAAATCTCCAAGCCTCTGTCGTTGGGGGTCTTTCTTTTTTTGGACTTGCATGTAAGATAAAAGAAGTATGCTTTTCCTGAGCTGACATAGTGCTTGGATCTTAAGCACTGGAAAGTGAAAACAAGAAAATAGAGTAAATTGTGTTAAACAAACACCTGTGACCTCTATATTGCTTAATTAGTTTAGAAGTCTTACAGTAGGATTTCTACGCATAATCTGCAGGGTACATAAAGCACTGGCAGATAGTCAAGCGTGGATTTTGTGAGGAATAACAATCCTGTTCAAGGATCTAGTCCAGGACATGAAGCTTATCACCACTGTTCAGTTGCAAATGCTCTGAACCCCAAATGACCAACAGTGAGCCAATGGTGAACTAAGGTGTTCCTCCTGGTCCATCAGTCCAGCATCGAGGCAAATCCCTTTCCTAACCTCGGTCTCAAGCCCTCTAAATGTTGGCTACTCTTGATTCAAGCCACTGATTATCAGACAAAAAGAGGAGGAGTCAGGTGATGAGGAACTCAAGACCTGGTTGCCTCCCCTGGAAAGCAAAGCGGTCCTCTTCTCAGCTTGTGCACTATTCCTACGATTTGCAGATAGAGTTTAAGGTCACTATATAGCTGTCATGACTGTAAAGCACTTACAGTATATTAAAACCCCAGGATTAGCAGCACACTTTTCCGTTTTAGGAGGCTTATGTGAACACGAATTTGAGAAATAATATATTATGTCAGTGCTCTAACCAACAATCCTTTTTATTTTGTAAAAAATACATTTGAATCTTTAGAGTGGTTTCAGGGTTATAGCAAAATTGAGCAGAAGGTATAGAATTTCCCATATATCCTGTTCCCCCACATACGCATAGCCTGCTCCATTATCTCCACTGACCACCTGAGAAGTACATCTCTTACGTTTGATGAACCTGCATTGATGCATCATTATCACCCAGTGTCTACAGTTTACATTAGTGTTCATTCTCGGTGTTTTATGTCCTATGGGTTGGACAAATGTATAATGACACATATCCATCATGATAGTATCATACAGAGTAGTTTCACTGCCCTAAAATCCTTCTGTGCTTCATGTATTCATCCCCTCCCTTCCTCTTAACTCCTGGCAACCACTGATCTTTTTATTATTTCCATAGTTTTACCCTTTTCAGAATGGCATAGAATTGGGATCATACAGAGGGTAGCCTTTTCAAATTGGCTTCTTTCACTTAGCGATATGCACTGAAGTGTCTTTCATGGCTGGGGAGCTCATTCCTTTTTAGCGCTAAATAATATTCCATTGCCTGGATGTACCACAGTCTTTCCATTTACCAACTGAGGACATCTTGGTTGTTTCCAAGTATTGGCAGTTATGAATAAAGCTGCTATAAATGTCTGTGTTCAGGTTTCTGTGTGGACATAAGTATCAACTCCTTTGGGTAAATACCAAGGAGCATAATATCTGGATCGTATGGTAAGAATACGTTTAGCTTTGTTAGATGCCACCAGACTGTTTTTCAAAGTGGCTGTGCCATTTTGCATTTCCACTAACAATGAATGATTTATACATTTTTTATATTTAATTTGTATATCCCATTGGGTCTTTGTTAAGTTCAAAAACTTGATATCTTATCTTGTTTCCATCCAACATGAACTGAAAATCAAACCTATCTATGTTTCATGTCTTCTTATCACTGCCAAATTGCTTTAAAGAAAAATCTGTATGTGCTTTCTGCCTCCCCACTTATTAACTTGAAAATTACACTGTTATCTGGAATTTTCTTTCTCTTTCAAAGAAAACTAAATAAAGCAATAATATTGAAGGTACCAATTATAATGGATAATTCGTTCTCACTTTTTAAAAATTTCCCTCCTACATTGGACATTATTGGGCACCCTCTTGTGGAAAGTCCTTTTATTTTTGCCTTGAGGACATTGTTTTCCAGATTCCCCTTTGTCACTGTTGATCTCCACCCTTCTTCCAACCTATAAAACATAATTCCCTAGCAATAGCTTTTTCCTTTGTTTTCATTCCTTTCTTCATTTTCAACATTATTTATGTTACCATAGGTGTCAGTTATTGCAAATCTATGAACTCTGAAATATTGATTTCCAGACTTGACCATCCACTAAACTCCAGTTTTACTTCTCCAAGGAAACACTCAAAGAATCCCCGGATATAAGGCTTGGTGTTCAATAGTGGACTGACACTCCCCCCGCTCCCCTTAAATCACTCCTACTATGAGTCTTTTATTTCTATCTAGGCCACCACCATTGCTGCCTCCACCCACGTTAACCCTCTATGCCTTTAGGCACAAAACTTCAATACTTCAAAAACTTTTTTCTCTTTGATCCCACACACTGAATAAGTTGCCAAGTTATGTCAGATATGCTGCCAGATACTTTTTTTTTTTACTCTCCTCCTGTTTAAAGCTTCTAGTTAGTTTTTTCTCACCTGGAGTTCTGCAAACACCCTCCCATTTAGTGACATGCAAGTATGAATTTTGGCAGAAATGTGGGGTGGGGGACAGAGCACGTCCTGTAGGAAGTCCTGTCAAGATATTGGCTGGCAAAGGAGATGTTCGCAGTGTGCGGACAAGATGCTTTACGAGACGTGGACGTGAACGTGCATCATGTGGTGTTCTCCTTCTTCTGTGTCTAGGAATTCATACACCCAAAGGGGACACAAAATATGATGCACACATGGATGAGGAAAATTTTAGATCTTCTATTTTCTTTTTTTAAGACTTTATTTTTTTAAATGCTTTTATTATTTATTTCTGAGAGAGAGAGAGAGAGAGAGAGAGAGAGAGAGAGAGAGAGAGAGACTGCATGAACGGGGGAGAGGTAGAGAGAGAGGGAGACACCGAGTCCAAAGCAGGCTCCAGGCTCTGAGCTGTCAGCATAGAGCCGGGCGCAGGGTCGAACTCACCGACCCTGAGGTCATGACCTGAGCCAAAGTCAGACACTTAACCAACTGGATCACCCAAGTGCCCCAGATCTTCTATTTTCTATTTACTCTTACTCTGTTTTCAAAACCAAAACAGAAAAAGAAGACAGGCATTACTAGTACATAATGTATGTCACTACATTGGCCCTCTCCTTTCCTATATGGGGGAGCTCACCTGCTACCTGGCTTGGACAAATGGAGGGAGTTCCTCTGTAGGGGTGCAGTCGGTGCCCTCACTCCTTTTGGACGACCAATGCCTTGTGTCTCAGTTAGGTATATGCTGATAATAGATTTACAGATTATTTTATCTAGCTTTAGCAAAAGAAGCCCTCACAAAAGAAAATGCTTAAAAATGCCAGGAGAATTACAACCACAAGTGAGTAATTAAGTACAAACAAACCAAGAAACAATGGTAGAACCAATGCTTCTCCTATTCTTTGTATAAGCTCTTTGTCACTCACACTGCAATGTAACATAATGATAATCTAAACAGACAAGAAAGAGGCCTCAAACTTTCTAACTTAACAAAGAGATTATTTGATATTTGGCTATAGTTCCATTTCAGTTGGGGATGAAGCCTGCCTAAGTGTTTATTGTGCTTTGAGGTATTAGCTAAAGATAACACGTAGCAGTCATGATTAGTAAGATACAAAACAACCAAGCCTAAACAACACGTTTAATTATATAAATGTGTGTGTGTATGTGTGTGTCGTAGTGAAAGCAAAGGGTTCATTATGCCATCAAAAATGTTGTAAATACATATTTAAAATACTGTTCAACTTTCTTAATTTTTATATTTGAAAAATGGTACAGTATATATTAAATAAATTTAATAAAAATAGACTTTACACTTTCTACTGAAAGTATGCATGAAGAAAATGTCTGGAGACAAATGTCCTTCAGCAACTAAGACAGAAAAACTTGCCCCCTATAAGGAAATTCATCACTCAGATTAGTATATGTGATTAAAGTTTGTATTATGTTTTATTTCGAATGAAGTATTTTTTTCTTAAGCCATATCTTTTGCTTGCTCTTTGGTCAAAACAAACAAATTATTTTAAAAATTCTAATAAAAGAAAAATAGGGGGACTGACAGTTCACAGCCTGGAGCCTGCTTCAGATTCTGTGTCTCCCTCTCTCTCTGTCCCTCCCCTGGCTCATGCTCTGCCCCTCTCTCTCAAAACTAGATAATAAAACATTTTAAAAAATTAAAAAAAGAAAAATAGGGGGGCACCTGGGTGGCTCAGTCAGTTAAGCATACAACTCTTGGTTTGGGCTCAGGGCACCATCTCACAATTCATGGGTTCAAGCCTCACATTGGGCTCTGAGCTGATGTGCGGAGCCTGCTTGGGATTCTCTCTCTCTCTCTGCTCCTTCCCTGCTCTCTCTGTCTCTCTCTCTCTCAAAATAAATAAATACAGCTAAAACAAAAAAGAAATAGGAAAATATTCTCCTTCCCAAACTAGGGCCTGGGATAAAAAACAGAAATATTTAGGAAACAGTATTCTCAATGATTTTTTTTTGTCCGTACTCTTCCTCCTTTATTTTCTTTTCTGTGTATTTGCATGTGATTGTGTTTTGTGAAATTTCAAACATATATAAGTAACCAAGAGTTTTAGCATTACAGAAAATGCAACACACACACACACACAATCAAAGAAACTAAGTAAAAACTCTGAATTCTAAATTTGAATTGAAACTATCAGTATGAACTCATGATAGATTTTCTCTTTTAAAAATATTTGTTTTCTAACTTGGCCCACTGAAAAGGCCCAGAAACAGTGACAAATCCATGAACAGACTATTTCTCCAAAGAAGACATCCACATGGCCAACAGATACATGAAAAGATGCTCAACATCACTGATTATCAGGGAAATGCTAGTCAAGCCTATAATGAGATGTCATCTCACACCTGTCAGAATGGCTAAAGTCAACAACACAAGAAACAAATGCTGATGAATTTGTGGAGAAAAAGGAACCCTGGTGCACTATTGGTGGGAATGTAAATTGGTGCAGCCACTGTGGAAAATAGTATGAAGATTCCTCAAAAAGTTAAAAATAGAACCACCCTACTATCCAGCAATTGCACTACTGGGTATGTACCAAAAAAAAAAAATATATATATATACAAAGACACTAATTCAAAGGGATACATGCACCTCTATGTTTATAGCAGCATATTTGCAATAACCAAAATTTTAGAAGCAGCCCAAGTGTCCACTGATGGATGAATGGATAAAGAAGATTTTTTATATATATATAA
>NW_026057586.1:12556830-12590776 GCF_023721935.1 Panthera uncia | reverse complement strand
CTAAGTGAAATAAGTCAGAGAAAGACAAATATCATATGATTTCACTCGTGTGTGGAATTTAAGAAACAAAAGAGCAAAAGAAAAAAGAGACAGAAACCAGGAAACAGACTCTTAACTAGAGAGAACAAACTGATGATTGCCAGAGGGGAGATGGATGGGGGATGGGTGAAATAGGAGAAAAGCAAAAAGGAACAGTAACAAGTCCAGAAGCAGTGAGCATCCCTATTACTTAGATGGTAGTCTCTATATTCTCTAGGAAAGTTACAGATTTTAGACATCATGAAGGAAAAGGGTCAGATGAGCCTAGAACATCTTGTTGTGCCAAGAAGTAAGAAAGTTATCAAAGACAAAATCAAAATGATTCCACTGTCAGTGAATTAAAACATCAACAATGTTACTATCACACACTCAAATAGGATAGATGACATGTCAAAATAACCTCTTTGGCGACCTACGGAGGATCCCAGAACACCAACTTACTATTTTGAAAACTGGTAAATAAAGGGAAGTGCTCAAGAAATAATTTGATCTTACCGTATGTACTTGTGTGTCAGAGTAGTGTAAAGCCATTGATGGAAAAGTTGTTTTTTTTTTTTTTTTTAATGGAAAGGCCAGCTCTTGGAATATTACTGGAAAAGTGGAATCTAGAAATGATCAACGAGCTAAAAATCCAATGGAGATTTTTATAATGCATAAAGCAAGCTGACAACTCCTAAATCAATTGATTGATCTTAACGAATGACAGTCAGACACTATGCACGTGTTGATGTGGTTCAATAGAAAATATATACCACCACCTGTGGAATGTTCTTTCTGAAACAAACAAGCTAACCTTAAACAACATCAGTCAAATGCAATCAGTAAAATCTAGAATGTTAGAAACTCTGAAGGACAAATATCCCACTTTCTTCAACAAACAAATTTCCAGAAAAAAAAGAGCAGAAACCACAGATTAAAAACTCGAGAGCCCTATCAATCAAATGCATTCTGGCATGATCAAACAAACTCCAAGCAAACACAAAACCAAACAAAATTATGGGATATTTGGGGAGTTTTGACCCCTGATTTGATAATACTAAGAAATAATTGTTATTTTTTTGTGTTTTTAAAAATTTTTTTTTAACGTTTATTTATTTTTGAGACAGAGAGAGACAGAGCATGAACGGGGGAGGGTCAGAGAGAGGGAGACACAGAATCTGAAACAGGCTCCAGGCTCTGAGCTGTCAGCACAGAGCCCGACGCGGGGCTCGAACTCACAGACTGTAAGATCATGACCTGAGCCGAAGTCGGACGCTTAACTGACCGAGCCACCCAGGCCCCCTTTTTTATGTTTTATAATAGTAATGTTGACAGTTCAAAATCTTAACCTTCTAGATATACACACCGAAGCATTCCTGGAATAAAAGCGAAGAGTGAGATTTGCCTCAGAATAATCTAGGATGGAAGAGAATGAGTGGAACTTCAGGAGAACCAAGGTTTACTATGCATTGATTATTGCTGAAACTTGGTAATGGCCTTATGGGGGTTTATTCATCTAGTCTGTCTATTTTTAATGTTTAGAATTTACTGTAATTACAGCACTCAGGCATCTGAGCAGGTAGGAATAATAATTGAATGATCAGCTGTCTACATATCACATAACAATTGAGTTTACAAATATCAGTGAAGATCTCATGGTGTGCAATCATATACATAAGGTTTAGGATTCTTGGTTCTGTTTCTTATTGTCTCCTTCTATTGGTAGATAGATTTTCTTGGTTAGTCTGCTTCTTCACTGAAAGATTAGACTTTAGCTCTTCAGGCTTTCCATACAAGTGTGTAAGTCACCAGCCTGCAAGGGTTGCAAGGCCTCATCCTGGCCTCTGAACACCCTTGAGGGGTAAATGGATGCTGATTCAATTTTATCTATTTTTAGACCCTGTAGATTTCCCTTACTTTCTTGCAAGCTGGATATTTGAGAGAAAACTTGTTATATTTCATTCAACATGTTTAGATATTTTGCAAAAGAAAAGTTTGCAGATAATCTACTATGCAATTTTTCTAGAAACAGAAAGCAGTTTCATATTTCATACAGCTTCCAGATGAATCCGCTTGGAACACAGGCCCATATGAAGTTATGTCTTTATCATTCAACCATCAACTCGTTTCTAATTTGCTATCAAATAAAAGCCTAAAAAATAATTTAGCCTCGCTTTCACATTCTTCCAGGATATAATTTCCACGTTTGTCAAAGATTTTATTTTCCACCCATTTTTGCAAATTTTGTTCATTTCTCACAAGTGCTATTTTTCCATGCTCAGGCTCATCCTTCCCCTTGGGGTGTCTCTCTCTTCATCTCTGCGTGCTCCCATCTCACTTCCTTCAAAGGTTATCACCTCTCCTGCAAAACTATCTCCAAATCTCCCAGATGATAAAATATTTTGCTCTTCAGAACTTTCTCCTCAGGAATTTATCTCTTTTTTTTTTTTAATGGCAGCAGATTTTTATCTGCATTTTATCTAATCTTATACTTCTTATTGCCTAACCTTCTCAGTGTTAGGACTTATAATTCATCTTGGCTTTCCCTATGTTACAGACAATGACTTTCATGTAACAGAACCTACTAATTCTGAGGGTACGGATAAATATGTTACAAAAAAGAATGTCTATTACTTTAACAGTTGTATCTTTGCAAACCAAAAGATACCTGTGAACTGAGATCACCTGTGTTAATGTAATGTAGATGAGACTGTAGAACATCTAGATAAATATAATTTTGTGGTTTGCTTCAGGAATATTTTCCTGGGACAGAGGAGACCATGAACCAGTAAATATTTTCAGTGTTTGCTTCAGGAAATGCTTACAGATCAATTTTTTGGAGACAATGCTATTCACTGGGGCAAATGGTTTCCTTGGTCTTGTGTCCACCAATACTAAATTATATCAGAAATTGTGGCCACTCCCAATTAATTTCCTGTGTTGAAAGATCTGCCTTAAAATGACCCGAGACCGGAACCCAAGGTTCAGTAACTATCCCACTTCTGAATCCTCTCTTCTGAGACAGTCCTAAGAGGACTGATGGTGTTTTCCTCACTCCTCAATTAAGGCTGTCTGGTGATATTTGGGGAGTTAGTTCCACATATTCTATAAACGTTTCAATTCTATGTTATATGTTATCGCAAAATCGAATAACAACATATACTAAATTTCTCACAATCCAGGATGACATTTTTAAGTTGACATTCATGACGCTGATCTCAGTGCTTGGAAAATAGCAAAAAAAAAAATGTTTTTTTGAAAACATACTTTCAATATGAGAACATTGAATATAGGATTGCCATTTGCAAAAAGAAAATCTTTCACATAAATTTCAGCTTTTTTGTACTGATGGAAAACACCAATCTTTTTCCTTCCTCACTTCACTCGTTGGAGAACAGTTGATCTGATGGTTGTTTCTAGTTCACAGAATTTCTGTTAAGTTAGAATATTTATTTTTGTCCATTTCAAGTCTATTTGCATTGGAAATCTGATTGAAGCAATCTTGTAATTTTAAACTTCTTTATGAAATATAAAACAATGACCACTCTACTCAAATTACAAAAGCAACAAAGCAAGGGCATCACATCTATTAGCTTGTGATTCTTGGTATTCTCTAGGTATGAAAAGGTTTTTGTAAATTCGTAAAGCACTCTCTGAATGTAGTTTTCCTAATTCCAGAATGGAGCATGGTGACTGACGCTTGGAAGAAATGCAATAATGTTTATTGACAGAATGACATCTTTTAGTCTACAATCACAGGGCTTTAGAAATGCCTCTGAGTAATTTGGCATCAGCTTATATTTTCACGGTAGTAAAATTCTAATATCAGATCCTTCCTCAAGAACAGATGGTGTCATAAGTCAAGGAAAGAGAGGAAAGGGATGTGGGATATATGTGACCCCATTTGTGGAAAAGGGGACACTGGGCTGGCAGGACTCCCATAGACTGTGGTGTACCCCTTTTAGTCTATGTGAATGGTGCCCCAAGGTTGGTCAGTGACTCATGTCACAGAAGCTAACTCTTGCGTTTCAGGAATGGGCTGGTGACTGCCCTGTCACTGTGGAGTGAGTAGCCAAGAAATCTCATTCCAAGCCTGGGTTTGCTCTGACATTTGCAGGGTTCTGGGGTAACTATGGATGAGCAAATCTACTCACTGCACTCGTTCCTACCTGGCATGTATGACCCTAGAGTGCAGAGTCCTAAGTGGCTGGAACTCTGGGTTCACTGTACTGAAGAGGCCAATGGAAAAAAAAAAAAAGGCCATCCACACAGATTCTGGTCAGGGACGTGAGGCAACAGAGAGACAACAGTCCACAAGGGAACTACAGCCAGAGCAGAGTAACTGTGAAAGAGAGAAAGATCTGGTTTACATGTTAATGACTTCAATTACGAAAAACAAAAAAAGAGAAATAGAAAGTGTTGTTTATTGTAATATTTTTTTTCTCCCAAACGGAACATTTTTTTTCTGGATATCTCTTATCCTTTTTTCTTAAGCTCTTTGTAAAGAGATAATTATATGTGCAATCTTAGCCGTGTATGAATGTGCAAAGAGATTACACACACACACACACACACACACACACACACACACACACACCCTCAACACCATCCTGCAGCACAATATTGTTGCAAACCATCACACCATAGAGATGATGGGGAGGCAGGTGAAATAGCTTCAATTCTTTGCATAAGAAGAATAAAGGGAGTGCTGAATGAAAATATTTCTCTTTTGGCTTGAAGAGGGAAACAGACTGCTAAAAGTACGTCTTCATATTAGCAGATTAAAGTGCCGCAAGGTGTGGGTGGTGCAGGTGGGTGGAAGTCTCAGCAAAGGAGTTGGTTCCCTTGGGCCCTCCAGAGAACGTCACCAAACTCCTCACTGCTTATTTGTAGAGGCAGGAGGAGGAGTCCTTTACCAGCAGAAATATTCATCTCCTCTAAAACTAAGGGGGCATCATCTTGTTGCATCTGAGGGACAAATTCCTTATCATACAGGTGACGAGCTCTGGGAGGGCCCAGCTACCTCTCACTGACAGAGTTAAACAGAATAGAATACCATAGAAATACAAAACTGTTTGAGATATACTTTATTTTCCCCTACAATGTTTCCTCTTGCTTTCCATTCCTGCTGAACATAATCACAACTATCCTTGGATTATAATTAATTTGGAGAGAACTTCAGCAGAACATGGTAATCTGCAAACATTTCCATGCTCTAGAGTGCATGGGACTTTATGTGAATGCAGTTGAAAGCAGTGAGCATTAATTATCTGAACATTCTTTGCTGTATCTCATAGCTTAAATGGACTTTCAAAGTCAAATTAACCTACTGGGCCTTTTTGTTTTCTTCACTCCCTCAGAAAGGCACCCGAGTGTTATACAAAACAGCACGTGGCTGAGAAAAAGGGAAGCACAGAGTTCCTGATGCAAGCAGTGATCCGAAGAAGGGGGGTCATTCTGGACACACGGGGTGAGCGAGTGAGATGGCAGGAGGCATAAAGAATGTTTCATTTTGATCTTTTAGGAGACTGGTTTTTCACGTTCCATGGGAAGAATCAGAAAGAAAAGAAAAGAAAGAAAATCATGAAAGAATCATGAACTTCGAAGGTCTCATCACAATAATTAATACTTGTGGGATCTATCACGCATTGGACAAAGTTCTTATAATAAGCCTTTCAGTCCTTTGGGGAGAGAGTTAGAGCTGCTCTTATGCTCATTTGACAGATGAGGAAACAGAGGCGCAAACAGCCTAAATATGTCTTCCAACATCACACAGCTACTGAGTAACAGAATCAGGATATGGATCCCGGAATCTGGCTCCAAGGGCTGGGCTCTTCTCTACACACCGTGCTGCTCAAATTTTGGCAACCAGGAGAGTGGGTTCCTGATCTGTTCTAGTTGGGTGAACCCTCGCCTTCGAGAGCACCTGTGATCTGAATGATGCCAATCGCTGGCCCTGAGTTAGTACATGGAATTTTCACATGACTTGAACAAACGCTCATCTACTAACTACCCGCGCATCTACGTGTTCCTGTCAGCCTCCTGTACTCAGATGAAGACCCACACAGGGTGGCTCCATTTTCCTCCTCTCTGTTCCCCCTGCCGGGTGAGGACTCTGTAAATATCTGCTGAGTGAATGAAGGGCATGGATCCCCCTTGCTGATGGTTTGACGTCCCCAGTGAAGGGTTTCGTATCCTAAATGTCTTAAAGAAGAACCTAATTTTGGAGCTACGCTATAACCAGACTCTTCTGAAGTTTCTTATTGAAACGGACCTCTGCCTCCAGGTCGTGTGTGGCAGAGAGGATACAAAGAGGAAAAGCCTAAAGACGAAAAGCCCAGCTCCACATTTGAGTGACATTCCTGCTAAAAATGCTAATAAGCCTGTGTGGTGACTCCACTGCCTGCTCCAGTTCCCGAATTGGTTTGAAAAGGAGTGGACTGACCCTTGTAAATGAGTTTAACTTGCGTTTTCACATGGATAGAAACTGTCAGTTTTCTGTCATCGAAGCTGCCCCGAGTAGCTCTTCCTGTTCTCTGTCGGGTGACACAGTTGTTGTGTTTTTTTTCTGATTTCATGCAACCTCAGGAAGGACCTTTCCCTTTCCTTAGAAGGACGCCACTGTGATAGACATCAAACCAGGCTCCTTCTTCCCCTCTTTGCCTTTAGCTCACTGCCAAGGTCCTTGTCTTCTTGTGTTGTTTAAAATGTCTTTAATTTCCTCAAGAAATGGGAAAGCTGAGCCTGTTTCCCATCTACATTTGTCACTGTTCAGAGTGTGACCATACTCAGAGTTCTCAGGACAGGTCATCTGGATTGGGGGGGACAATAACATACTCGTATCTGTTGGAAGTCAGGACACCTCTATGAAGGCAAGCCATCAGCTGAAGTGGGTTACAACTCCAAGGTTGTGGACTGACAGAAAGGGGGAGGGGTGCTTCTGTCTTCTGCCATCCCTTCCCTTGTCCCAGTCTGTAGCCATGTGACAGACAGTTTCTTCTCCCTGAAGCTCAGGCTGACACAGCATATGGTGAAAGCATTTTCTTTTAAGGCTGCTATAAGAAAGGGCTGATTTCCTCAGTCTTTGTTTGTCCCCCTCTCCCCACTTTTAAGAGGAATATTATCTGATTACTAACAAAGGGCTCCTTTCTTTAATGCATCCTACAAGTCTCACATGTAGAGAGATCATACAATTTCAGGCAAGAAAAAGAGAATTGATGTTTTCAAGCACAAGGGCCAATAATTACTGTAATTTTCTATTCCTTGGATCTGTGATTGCCAATATCTTCAGATGGCTTCAAATGTCATTTTATGGCTTCAGATATGGCTTCACTGATGCTTTTGAACAGTCCAGTAAGTATTGAAAATTTGTCTTTGAATGGATGGCAGTGTCGTAGTCCTACTCAAATAGGAGAAAACAAGAACTCTTTTACCCTGGCTTAATGGCAAGCGATGAATATTCCAGGCAAACAGATGTGGTTCTGGGGAAATGTGCTCCTATCCACTGTGAACCAAGTGCAAACAGCGCTGGTCCCTTGGAGGGACTCCTGCATAAAGGTACAAAGGCAATTATACAATGTGGGTATGTATCCTCTTTACAAACTTAGTGAAAAATGAGAGAAGGCACCGCTCTTAAGGAAAGTGCTAGAGAAAAGCAAAGCGGCTCCACATGCTATATGCTGCCCTCAATCTCTTCAAGAACTTCTCTGTGACCTCCAACAGAGATTGAGGGCACCTGCAGGTTTACAATTCGGAAACCCACTTGTTTGGTTGACCTTATCCCATTCACCGGCCAATCAAGCTCCCCAAATGGTTTCCTCTCGAGCTTCTCTGGTTGGTTGGCCTGGTTAGCAGAGTGAAGAAACACTTGCCTTCTCTACTTTCACTCGTGGAGGATGCAGCTCTAAGCCTATATAAATGCAGTGCAATTATTTTATGATCAGATGTTGCCTGACCTTGGCAATGACTTTTCCATATAATACTGTTAAATGACAGTGACAATTTTGATGCTAATGCTGACATTTTGTGTGTGTGCGAATTATTTGGGGGATCGGGATTGGAACTGCTATCATTTTTATGATTAGTCTCCATTTCTTTATTTTTTCTCTCCATCTTTCACTTATATTTAGAGTCCCCTGAATCCAAAGCAACTCAATCTCTCCCTACTGATGTACGGAGTTTTTTATTTTAACCCCAGACTTGTGATTTCATGGCAAAATGATTTCTTGCTAGTAAATGCTAACAATTTTCTAGTTTGGAAATGCTTAGCAATCGTATTTTGATTTTTTCCCCGTTTTTCCTCCCCTTCCCACCTGTGACAGTTCTTTTTGTTATTTAGGTGCATTTACATGATACCAGAATCTTTATTTATTAAGAGTTCACCTGCTCCCGCTGCTTATTCTCTACCCTGAAGTTCTAATCCTCTGTTTGTGACAACATAATCATTTCCACAGCAACCAATTGTGAAGTTGCAAAGCAAGGATTAGACTTCAGGTGGGGAATAAGCAACCAGGGGCTGATGAACTCTGAAGAAATAAAAAGAGTGCCATTTATATGCAAATCTTAAAGGTGGTGAAGGGGAGTTGAGAGGCAAAGGGCAGAAAGGAATGAATAATAAAGAAATAGCATTGTTTTAAATAGACTTGAAAAGACGATTTTTTTTTTCCTCCTGGGAATTGAGTGGGCCTTCTGCTGCAGCTACAGTTTGATTTGCTTTGCTTTGTTTTATTTATATAGGCATTAATTTTCAGTGTCAGAGGACCGGACTTGCAGCCCCAAATATGGCTGTTAAAAGAGGGATGTGTCTGACACAGAATCTGCTTAGCAAATGTTCCTGTTTTTAAAGTAACCTTCAAGAAGAGTTTTCTAACCTTTGTCCTGAATGCGGAGACAGAGCACTATAGTAAGCATCTGGGCCTCCCTGTTTCAACGCAGGGTAGCAAGACATAAATGGAACCATGAGATTTATCCGCAGAGATGGCAAGGAAAGACTAGCATGGATTTAGAGGCCTCTAGCAATTTCAGAAGTGAAAGAGAGGAGGAGAATATCACTGTGATTCTCTGGTCACTTTAAGATCTCTTCACTGGTTACCATTTTCTTTCTTTTTTTTAATAAGCAAAACTAATTTACCATCTTTATTTCCAGGTTTTTCTGAATCCAGAACACAGACCTATTACTGATTTCTCATGTTTGCAGAACGTTAGAACGGCAAAAAGAAACATGCCAATAATTTAATCCAGGAGTTGTGCCAAAGAAAAATTGCACTGGACAGTTACACAGGCAAGGCAGACTTTATTCAAGAGACTGTGAGCTCAACTGGTTTAAAAGAAAAGGTGGGAGGGCTTCTTGGTGCTGGGTGAGCTAGTGGAAATGTACTGGAGGACAGTGGGGTGGAGTGAGTCAATGATTACACTATCTGTGTTTCCTAATTGGCATTTATTGAAGTTAGATTCCTACCTTACCAGACCCTGGGAGACAGGGGTAATGTCTCCTTCAATAATTACATTTCAAAGGGATGACTCCAGCTCCTTGAGAAACACATCCCTGGGTTGCACAGCTGGGTAAGAAAGCTGGGAGAAGACCTGTCTACACTTTACTTTTTATTTTTTTTAATGTTTATTTCTTTCTTTCGAGACAGAGAGAGAGAGAGAGAGCGAGAGCGCACATGCAGGAGCGGGACGGAGAGAGAGGGAGAGAGAGAATCCCAAGCAGGCTCCACACTGTCAGTGCAGAGCCTGAAGCGGGGCTCGATCCCATGAACCCTGAGATGATGACCTGAGCCAAAACCAAGAGTTGGACGTTTAACCAACTGAGCCACCCAGGTGGGTCGGGACAGGTCCGATCTCTCTATACTTTAAAAAGGCAGAGCAAAAATACACAATTATGTTTTCTTAAGTAAATGCTCTAAGAAAAGGGAGGTCAAGCCTTAGAGTCAGGAGGAAGCCTGTTTCAAGTTAAGTCAAGCTAACTGACCAAGTTCTAGGCTCCTTATAGGGACCCAGGGTGCAGGAACACATTATATGGTGTGCCAGCTGGAGAGGCCCTCCCCTCCCTCTTCCATCAGAGCAGAGAATTTCCAATTTAATCTGTTTTGCATATAGGATTTCCAGGTGAACTTTATTTTAAAAAGAGTATTCTGGGGCTCTTCCATGGCTCAGTTGGTTAAGTGTCCAACTTTGGCTCTGGTCACGATGTCACGGTTTGTGTGGTTTCTGTGGTTCTTGAGTTCGAGCCCCTCATCAGGCTCTCTGCTGTCAGCACAGAGCTTGCTTCCGATCCTCTGTCCCCCCTCTCCCTGACTCTCTCCTGCTCACACTCTCTGTTTCTCAAAACTAAATAAACATAAAGAAAAAAAAAAGAGTTTCCTCACCAAAGGAAGTTAGTAAGCTACCAATCAGGTGCACTTTCCGTTTTGCGGGTGGATAAGCTAAAGCTGAGAAAAATAGAGTGAGGACAATATTGGACTTTATTTGACAGCTGTGATCCTGGAAAACAATGAAGATTTGTGTTCAGGAATCCCTTGGTGTTCAGGAGCTGGTTTAATGCAAGAAACCACCCTTAAACCTATGATTTAGATAAGACCCATGGATGCCACCTTGGTTCCTCTATGACAAGGTCAAAAACAAACCCTCCAGATCCCTATTTTTTGCCTCCTAAATGATTGGCAGAAATGTTTTGTCCCCATGACCAAATTGAACAAAATGCTTGTTAAGCAAACATTGATTGAGCTTCTCTCCTTCCCCAGGTCCCTGAACTTTACCCACTCTGAGCCTGAGCTGCTTACAGACCCTCCTTAAAGGTCCATCCAGGAATAGGCCGACCTCAGGGTAAAACACTTCCTATCTGTTGGCTGACTGTCCTGCACATCACACTTTCCCACACTGGTTGTTTCTGGCCTTGTTTACTTCTTATAAAAGGAAAGCTCTTTTCTGCCTGATCTTACAGACACTTGCAAATCTCCAGGTCAGAGCATTCTCCCCACGGCAACAGGCCCCATACCCAGAGTAATCCTCTAGGGTAATAGCTCCCTCCCCCTGCCATGTCTTTTATTTGACAGAGGCATTACAAGTTCAAATAGATTGTTAGGAGATTTCTTCTTGAGTCAGCTTTAGCAGTTTCTGACTCCTTAGGAATTTGTCCTTTCCTGTAGTTTATATCTAATTTGTTGGTGTACAATTGTGCAAAGGATTACCTGGTAATCCTTTTAATTTCTGTAAGGTCAATAGTAATGTTTCATGTATCATTTTGGATTTTAGTAATTTGAGCCTTTTCTCTCAATCTTTCTACCAGTCTAGCTCAAGTTTTGTCAAATTTGCTAATCTTCTCAGAGTTTCGGCTTTTGGATTTGTTGCTTTTTCTCTATTGTTTTTCCATTCTCTATTTCATTAATTTCAACTATAATCTTCACTATTTACTTCCCTCTGCTTATTTTTATTTTTTGTACTTAGCTTGCTCTTCTTATTCTTGTTTCTTAGGGTAGAAGGTTAGGTTATTGATTTGAGAGCTTTCTTCTTTAAATTGGTATTTATAGCTACAAATTTCTCTTTAAGCATGGCTTTCACCAAATTCTGTAAGTTTTGGTATGTTGTGTTACTATTTCCATGCATCTTAAAGTAGTTTCCAATTTACCTTGTGATGTCTCTCTTTGCTCTTTTAGTTATGTAAGAATCTGTCATTCAATTTCTACATACTTGATATTTTCCTGAATTTCCTTTCATTGTTGATTACTAAGTTTATTCTAAGGTGGTCAGAGAATATGCCTTGTATAATTTCTATCATTTGAACTGCGCTGGGAATTGTTCTATTGCCCTAATATGTGGTCTTTCCTGGAGAATGTTTCAGGTCTACTTGAGAGGAATGTGTCGTCAGCTGGAGTGTTTTGTAGGTGTCTGTGAGTCTAGTTGGCATGATGAAGTTTTGGGGTGATGGTGGCGGGGGTCGGAGCTGACGGCCAAGAAAGAATTCTTGAAGATGTCTTTGTTGCAAAAAAAGTGACTTTATTAAAGCACAAGGACAGGACACATGGGCAGGAAGAGTTGCACTGGGGTTGTGATGGGTAACTGATTATATACCCTCAGGTCAGAAGGAGGTTAAGAATAGAGTAAGTCTAAGGAATTTTGGAAGCAAGGTTTTCAGGACCTTGAGAGGTTAGGTGCTGTTAGGAAAATGCCACTTATTACCATTTAGTAAAACCTCAGTCATGAGACCCTTAAGATGTATATCAAGGGTCCATAAACTTGGAGTATGATTGCCAGCATGTATCTTGGGGGATGAGATAAAGAAAATTTGCAAAGGAATTTTTATATGTTAAAGTAGACTGACAGGATCCTGGCAGGGATGGGGGGTGGGAAGGGGTCAGGATAATGTGAAGCCAAGATTCTCTTTTGCCCCTAACAAAGTGTCATCATTGAGGCAGCTGAGCTCCTAGAGGGAGGTTACTCTGCCTGTTTCAAGGACTTGTCAAAGGGCTGTGGGCAGTAAGGGAACTTAATTTTTCATTTGTTTTAGTTTCCCACATCACCATGGCAAGCACTGAAACCCGTTTCCATCTTGATGAGGGCGATATTAGGGTTCCAGGAAATGGAGTCTATAGGTTTCTGGAGATGAGGCTATGGATAAGCTTGCCTTTTTCTTGGAGTTTACTAAGTTATCCGTAAACTGAAGAAAGCCCGTGTCCTGAATGACTGTGATCTGTCTGTCAGCCATCTGCTTTCTTTCCTTTCCCCTGTTCTTGGGCAGCCAGGAGTGTCTGAGGAGTATCACACACATCCCGTCTGGGGTGGGGGGTGGTGCTGTTAGCCTGTTCTTTGCCCTAGGCTTGCTCCACGCTCCCTCATCAGGCAGCTGGAATTTTTCAGGTCTTCTGTGTACTTGTGGACGTGTGGGTGCGGGAATGGACCACTGACAGTAAATGCCAGAGAAGGCAGCAATGTGAAGTGAGAATATGGAGACAGGTTGGTGCAATAATCTCTTTCCTTTTCTGTGGATAGTAGTTGAATGATTTTTGACAAAGCAGCCCGTCAGAGTCATTATTTTCCTTATTTCCACGTCTGTGGATGAAGAGACATCAGCATATTAAGATATTAAGATACCTGAGGAGCCCTTATGAAATTCTCAAACTGATGCTGATTCCCTTGTTTGAAACTATTACCAAACTAAGGTAAATCAGAAGACACCTCTGCTAGTTTCTAGCCTTATGATCCCGGGAACTGTACTTGAACTTTCTGAACCCAATCTTCCTCATTTGTAAGATAAACGATAATTTAGATGGTGCTTTAGATTCCTTTCCGTGGAGACTACATGACAAAATGTACGCAAAACCTTTGACATATGGCAGGTAAATACATTTTCTTTCTCTTTTTACACATTCATTAGTCAGCAAAGAGGGAACTATTATTTTAATACTGTTTTTTAAGGCTCTCATATCAATTCTTTCTCACTCAACCTGTTTATCAACGAGAAAGCACGGCGGTGAAATTTAGTGTTGCCACGAATCTGAGGTTTAACGTCCTTGGTTTCAGAATCCTGACTTGAAAACATACTGATAGCATGAAACAATGGGCTAAATCTGGTAAAAAGAAATTCAACGAAGATACAGATCAGATATTGTACTTGGGCTAACTGCAATTACACAGGTATGTGGTGGGGATGCTAGCTCACCAGAAGTTTCCGTGAAAAAAGATTATAGCTCTTCAGATGTTCCTACGATCTTAGAAGGAATCTACTAGGAGGAGGGTTGATTAAAAAAAAGGAACCCACTTGGGCATCATAAACAGAATAAAAGCATCCAGCAGGGGGTAGCTGACCATCTGTGTACGTACTCCCAGACCACATTCACATTTTAAAAGGGGAGCTGAAAGAATGAATTATATTCGGAAAGGAATTGAATCTCGTGGCAGTAACAGTTCTGGAACCATCTCATGAAAAATATTTGAAGGACTTCTACACTCAAAGAACAAGAACTTGGTCAGAGAGCAAGTTTCACGGTGTTACGTTTTTCTTATGAAAATGATTTGCATGTGTATGTGATTTCACTCATATGTGGAATCTAAAACAAATAAACAAACAAATGAATAGACAAGCAGAAAGCAGAATCAGACCTGTAAATACAGAGAACAAAGTGATGACAGCCAGAGGGAAGGGAGGGGGGTGAACAACATGAGGGGTGGGGAAAGACATATACAGGTTTCCTGTTATCCAATGTGTAAGTCACAGTAATAAAGAGCACAGCATAGGGAATCTAGTCAGTGACACTGTAATAGTGTTGTATGGTGACAGATGGTAGCTATCTTTGTGGTGAGCATAGCAGAACACATAGAAATGTTGACTCACTATGTTTTACACCCAAAACTAATGTAATATTGTGTACTCAATACTATACTCAAGTAAAAAAAAAAAAAAAAAAAAAAAAAAACAAAAAAAAACAGGAAAGGAAAGGGATTTGCACGTGAAAAAGGGAAAGTTAATTTTGTATCCTTCAGTACCTGGAAATATACTCTAATTAATAATTATAGACACACAGATTTCAGCACAAATATGAGAGATAACTTTCTCGTAATTAGATATGGTAGATGAAGGAGGTTTCCTTGAGGGTTAGTGAATCTTTCATAACCAGGAAAGGCTGGATGCCCACTTGTCTGCCCGTGTTAAGATACACCCCCTTTATGGGGTGTGACATGTGGCAGGGGAGAAGGGTAGGACAATAAGGAGATGGTCTCTATGATCCCTTTCTAATGGGTCATATATGGTGGGGCTGCTAGTTATCTATCAAAATACCTTCTCCTTAAAGTAAGAGTCTTGGCTGAGCATATGGTCTTACACAAAAGACTACATTCCCGAAACAACTCGTATGTTAGGAAAAGATAGGATCAAATAGGCAGAGAGGGAAAGGTTAGGACCTGAGCTTCCTGGCTGGAGAAAAACACGTATTTTGGAACAATGCTGGGAGTGTCTGACCACAGCAAACCCCCTCGGGCATAAGGTTCCTCTTAAGAACGTAACAGATACCACCTATTATTCCCCCTGAAGTTTCCCTCAGGAATTTGACAAAAGAGCTGACTAAACATAAGTAGACCATAAAATGTACGACCCCTAAGGGATCAGTATGGCCACAGACCACCCCTCATACAACGGAAAGGACCCAATCAGGAACTGACAACCCAGCACCTAGAGCTGTCAAGCCAATGAGGGTAGAACCTGAGAAGGAACAGGGTGGGGGGTGGGGGGGGGCAAGCAGAACCTTATACAAGAAACAAAGGCCCCTGCCTACAGTTACGGGCGTTCACTTTCGAATGTCCCCTCTCTGTAAAGAGAGCTCTCCTACTGTTCTTACTTTCTGATCTTACACTGCAATACGCCGCTCATTTTGTGTCCACATCTTCATTCTTTGAAATGGTGACATCACGACCCCCAGGTTTTGAGGTAAAAAAAAATCCTGGAACATTTCGAGACATTTCTTGACACTGGCATGAGATTACAACTAACCTATGCCACTTCAGGGTTCTGCCCTTAAGCCACCAAATGTGCTCCCTTCCCTTCTGTCAGCGTAGAGACAGAATGTAATGGGCACAGCCCTGACCAAGCCAAGGAACACCTGGCCCTCAGGGATGCCCAGAGACTCAGGATGGGGGAGGGAGGAGTCTTTGAGACAAAAAAAAAAAAAAAAGATTGCAAAATGACAAATACAGAATTAGATTAGAAGTACTGAATTAGCGCGAGAAGCCACAAATTAAAAGAACAACAAATCTGAGTATGACAAACATCATTAAGCCAGCACTATATTTTTCTTATCTATCCACCTGAAACTCACGAAACTTTGTTTTCTATCTTTGCAGCCGAGTTCTGTTTGTGGCTTCTAAGACATTGCTTTTCTAGTATCATTTTCTAAAGAGAGAACAGAAATATAGTTAGGTACTTTTTTTAAAATAGTTTATTTTTTAATTTTAGTTTTTAATGTTTTGAAAAACTATTTTCATTTCACAACTCATTATTGGTGTTATCATGTAAAATTTTAAGATTGGTATTGATGAAGTTTTGGGGTGATACTGGGGTGGTCCGGAGCCGATGACCAAGAAAAGAATTCTTGAAGACGTTTTTGTTGCAAAAAGGTGATTTTATTAAAGCAGGGGGACAGGACCCGTGGGCAGGAAAAGCTGCGCTGGGGTTGTGATGGGTAACTGATTACATATCCTCAGGTTGGGTGGGGGTTAGGGCTAGAATAAGTCTCTAAGGTATTTTGGAAGCAAGGTTTCCAGGACCTTGAGAAGTTAGGTTTTGTTAGGAAAATGCCATTTATTACCGTTTAGTACAACCTCAGTCATGAGACCCTTCAGATGTATATCAAGGGTCCATAAGCTTGGAGTATGATTGCAAGCACATATCTTGGGCGGGGGGGGGGGGCTGAGATAAAGGAAGTTTCCAAAGGAATTTTTATATGTTAAAGTAGACTGACAGGATCCTGGGGGGTCAGGTAATGTGAGGCCAAGATTCCCTTTTGCCCCTAACAAAGTGTCATCATTGAGGCAGCTGAGCTCCTAGAGGGAGGTTACTCTGCCTGTTTCAAGGACTGGTCAAAGGGCTGTAGGCAGTAAGGGAATTTAATTTTTCACTTGCCCTAGTTTCCCACATCGCCATGGTGAGCACTTAAACCCCCTTCCTTTGTTCTTGGGTGGCCAGGAGTGTCTGGGGAATATCACACATGTCCCACTTGGGGGAGGCGGCGGCGGCGGGGGTGGGGGGTTGCTGTCAGCCTGTACTTTGCCCTCAGCTTGCCCCACACTCCCTCGTCACTATCACATTTAGGGAGACAGGTATCATGTTTCTTCCATGTATAAGCTGTATGAATTCAGGCAGGCATTCCAAGTTTTCTTATTCAGGGATGGAATTTAAATCCTGGTTGAAACAATGAACCTCAGACACATCCCCACTGTGGGGCTCTTACGAGTTCCGTTGTGGCTGCCTGTACCTTATATGATGCCAGAAGTGCCTGCACAGGTAACTGTATTTGGGGAAGTTTTTCCTATACTCCAGAGCAGCCAGCAATCATGTAACTATGTGCTAAAGTAACCACAAAACTTATAAAAAATATTGCATAAGTGGAAAAAGTCCAGAACTCAACATTCCCTTAGTAGATTCCAAAAATTCCTGTGGCTTTTATGAGTTTACCAAGAGGCAGGGAAGTGTGACAGAAAGGAGGGGATGACTTTTGCAAAGTTTACCCAAATTACCTGTGAATCTGTCACTCAGGCTCACCCTAGTGGGCCAAGTTCATTAGTTAATTGGAAATCTACTCCTACCTTTATCCCCTGACTAAAGTGATCCACACATTCTGATCTTGACTGTCCCAGTATTGTCCATTTCTGAATAAATTTAAAGCATTTAATACTTTGTCCTACTTCCCCAACCCCCTGCCATTTATAGATTCTTGCCTTTGCTCCCTCATTGAGGCACATCTCCTAAATATGAAGGTAGAATAACTTAACTCTTGGCTTCAAACTATAACTAACTGTGAATGTAGACAAGTTAGCAATAATTTTTTAAGGGCAAGAACTTTTTCTTAAAGCAGCTGGCACACAGTAGGCAGTCAGTACATGAGACAAATACGTAGTGAGCACCTACTAATATTCTTTGCGGTGGGAAATCCAGCACAAAACAAGATAGTGGCCTTATCCTCATATAATTTGCATTACAGTGGAGGAGACAGAAAATAGTTAAGATGATTTGTGCTAATATGTGCTAAAATAATTACTACATTTTGAATAATTATAGTTATAAGCATTACAAAGGAAAAGCAAACAGGGAAAAGTGGTGGAGACTGAAGGAAGACAGACCGGAAGTTTGGTTTATTGAAACAAACTCAACTCTGGGTCTTAAGGGTTCAGTTATATAATGGAATGTTCAGCCTCCTGAACCCAAAGGTCCTTTCTTGCTATATCACTTTCTGATTCCATGATGTAGTGGGGGAAAGAGAGTTTGTACTTTTGAGAGCTTTTCATTCATTTTTAATCACTGCATTCAGCCAAAAGGGTGTTATATGACCTTGGAAATATTCTTAATTTTCATGAGTTGGAAGGAAGGCGAAGACAATGCTAGCAAATACAGGTTGGTGATTTTATTCTAATCGTCTTCTCTCTGCCCCTGTCTACTTCTCTTAAAACAATAAATAGCAGACACAGTGAAGAGGAACAGGAAAAATAGGACAAAATGTACTATTTTTGTTGCCACTCCCAATAGTGGCAATTTTCCCAAGGGCAAGACAACAGCAGAAGAGCCTCAGAGTGGAATTAGTATTCAGAGCGTATCAAGACATCCTAAAAATCGATATTTAAAAAAACCTATAGCAAAATGGACAAAAGATACGAAAGGAAATTTGAATCAACTAATAGGAAGGCTGAATATCATTAATAATCAGAGAATTGGTAATTGCAAATATAATGAGCTGTCAGATCATAAACATAAAATTGAAAAAACAACACAGAAAAACTGGACTATCAGACTTGTGGTTGAGGAAGCAGCGAAATCAAAGACTGTCGAGACTGGGGGAAATTTACACAACTTCTCTCAAGAATTCCCTAGTTCTTGGAAACTGTAGTTGTGCATAATGTATGGTAGAAATTTCCTTTCTAGGAATAATAATATAACCCAGAGAGAGCCTCACACGCCGCACCCATGGAGACGTGAACAAAAAGTTCACTGTGGTGTTGTTAGTATAACAGAAATCTGAAGTTACCGAATCCCCAATAACACAAGAATTGGCATACGGATTCTGGTGTTTTCATACCATAAAATACCATGTAGCCCTTAAAATAAGCTATGTGGGTAAGTCTAAACGTACATAATGCTAAGAATTTAAAAACCCTCAAGTTAAAATCATACCTTTAGAATTATACAATTTACATATAAAACATACAAATAATTATATATATATATATATCCGTGTGGTATATATATATATGCATGTGTGTGTGTGCATATATATATACATATACGTGTGTGTGTGTGTGTGTGTATATACACACAGATATACAGATATATATATATATCTGTATTGCACACACAGGAAACATGGAAGCTAAAACACTCACCAAATTCAGGAACCAGATCATAGGAGGCGAAGGGAAAAGAACGCGATCTGGTAAATGCACACAAAGGGCCGCGTCTATATCCAACATGGCTTTTTCCCTGAAGAACAAAAGAAAATATGGGACAATGGTAAGATTGAATAAAGCTGGACTGTATGCATTGGGTACTTCTCTTATTTGTGTATATATTTTCCGTATGCTTGAAATGTCTCACAGTGAAAAAGAAAAGGAGAGAAGAATACCTTTCTCTTTATCTGGTGCCCACTGGGCTGGGAGAGTCTTTCTGAGATGTCAGCAGAACGTTTGGAGAGTGGCGTGAGGTACGCCCAGTTCAGAGCAAGAACATTTCATGGTTGGGAGTAGAGCCACATACTTATCTCTCCTTGAAATGTATTATTATTTTTTGTGGAAAAGCAACTGGAAGGCTTTTTTTTTTTTTTTCTTAATCCTACAAATTCTTCTGGATTCCATGCACAGCTAACCTAGTTGAAGGTAAAACATCTTTAGGCTAAAGACTGGATCCAAGGGCCAGGAAGGAACTGGAGATTACACTTCTAAGAAATTCAGTAATGAAATGAAGTCAAGGGAGTAATAGCCTGAGTCGGCAACAAGAACATTTTGCTTTGAGAGAAGACTTGATATTATTTGTAGGCAAAAATAACATTAATTACAAGAAAAGCTCCATCTGTCAGAAGCATATTCATTAATGGATTAACAAGAAAATTGCCTGGAAAATTTTCTTGCCAATAAAAATTTAAATTAGAATATTTACAGAGGAATAAGTGAGAACATTTGTTATCTTTGAAGGAGACTGAGAGACATCTATAAGAAAAATAAGTAATTTGGTCACCCTACTTTTCATTCTAATAAATATTGAATTATATAAGTAAATTCCAGTAAAAATAACAGAAATCCAAACCTAACATTGTCATTGAAATTAATTTGAAGCAAATATCTGCTTGGACAGCTGGCATATAACAGAATAAACATTTACTTCAAAGTGTCACAAACACATTGGGTTTTATTTAGTTAACTCCTTGATGAGTGATTCAGAAATAAAGGTCCCTTGCGTAAGCCAGCATGGAAATGCTATGACACCACAGAGGCTGCTGAGGGCACTCTGGGCAGTAGTTAAGGAAATAAAGGCAATTGCAGATGACAAGATGCAGATATAAAACTCAGTCCACGTTTTTACTGAAATTAGATCTCTTAGAAGAAAATAGTATTTTTGCTTTTATTATTTTAGCATCCTACTGAAGATGCGTATGTGTAATCATAGGTCAAGGATAACCACATGAATGTCATGGCAGTGGCTTCCACATAATAATGTGCAAATGGCTGGAGAAGGAAATGGTCAGGGTGACCATTGGGCTTTTTCCTCCCCAAACAATGACATATCACTGATATATTTTGTTAAAATTTTAATTAGTAAAGTATTTTTCTAAATGGGTATATTACTTTTGCACGATATATACAACTACTGGAACCCCTCCTAAGCTTGGTGGGTCAAGGAAGCAATCTTTATCTTATACTCAATAAGTGTCAGGAAAAGAGCAATTTGCTTTATAGGTCGTGTCATATTGATGCTTTATGACAATTATATATGATGGATATTACTCTCCCGATTTAAAAGTTGGAAACGGAGCACCTGGTTAGCTCAGTCGGTTAAGCATCCAACTCGACTTCAGCTCAGGTCATGATCTCCCGGTTTGTGGGTTTGAGCCCTGCGCCAGGCTCTCCATAGACAGTGTGGAGCCGGCTTGGGATTCTTCCCCATCCCTGCTCTCCCCCCCCCCCCCCCCCCCCCCGGCCTACCGCCCCTACCCTGCTTATGCTCTCTCTCTTAAAATAAATAAATAAACTTAAAACAATGAATAAAAGTTGAAAAAAAAATGTAGTGATTCTCTGTATGTCTTTAACATCACACAAGAGGTAAATGATGGAGCTGAGTACAAGTCAGGACCGTGCACACGGTCCATGCTCTTTTCTCTTTCAGTTTTTGTTTTTGTTTTGTACAATGTTAGAAAGCAGGTATCTTTTTCTTTTTAACCTTTGGCCATAACTGATAATTGCAGAATGTAGTTTTTGAATTGTCATTACTTAGTTTTAACAAAATGCTATTGTTTACTTTTTATAGAGACCATTGGCCATACTCTTAGCCAAAAATGGGTTTTACTTTATTTAACTGTGGTGGCATCCAGAGTAGGCACTCAACCTAGCAGAGAAGGCTTCTCGAGGAAGTAATTTAGGAGAGGTTGAAGAACAAGTTTGAGCTAGCTGGGTGAAAGAAAGAAAAACTAGCAAGATTTTCTAGGCACAAAAAGTGGTGTGAGCAAAGACGAGGGCCACGAGACAGCATGTCGCACAGTAGGAAGTAAAGATAACTGATACGATAAATGATTAGTAAAGTATGAAACATGGAGGAAAGTAATTTCAATTTTCTGTTTTCTTCTGTCCTTGTAATGATCATGAGGGGGAAAAAAAAAGAAAAAAAAGGAGTTGAAATGGTTCCATGGGTAACAGGGGGAAAACAATATAATCTAGTCTAATGCAATATATAATTTAATAATAACTCCCCCTTCTCCTTTCTCTAAGGGATGTCCTAATGCTGTCCACCTGCATTGGCTCTTAGCCTTCTTCTGGCTCTCAGCCTTATTATGTACAGGGGCAACCAGTGGGTTGAGAACCGTTCGAAGGAGAAACATAGATCCAGAAAGACTTGACAGAAGAGCAAAGTGGGTGGGTGCTTTGGGGAGTATGACAGGAGGGATTTAAAAGTGAGAAGAGTTTTGGAGAATCACAACCATCCATTTGAGGAGGAAGTAATGGGGTTGGTGTTTTTTAATCACATTTTACTGTATAACATTCATGTTCCCCCTGACCACCCACTGATTACCATTTTTCTGTAAGATTGTAGAAAAGCCATTCAGGGTTTTTCTCCTGGCCTGTTTTTGTTACTAGGAATAAAACTCTTTCACGTATTTCCACATATATATTTTTATATGTATTTTAAACTATCAGGAGTGGTTGTTTACAAATAGATTTCCGATGTTTTTCCCAAGGAATCCCATGATTCTCTATTATTATGACGATGTCCATTAGAAAGTCAAGTTCTTTATCAGGAGTGGTTAAAAAAAAGTTGCCAATAATTTGAACAAATATTTCTGGTTTGCTTTATCTTCAAAGCTGATGGCAAGGAATGCATCTAAGTAGTCAAATTACTTTGTACATTAAAACCTGAAAGAGAAGGGAAGACATTCCCCTGCCTATAGATACAAATACCAATCCGCGCATTTGAGCTCCATTCTGCTTCAATGAACTGAAAATTGCAGATACTATGTTGAATTGCATGCAAAGCTTTGAATCATTTTCTCAACATCAATACATCTTCAAAGAGACTGGCATGGGAAAAAGCAGACATGAGAAAGTCATTGACTTTCAATCAGCGACTCATTACACAAATTTCAAACGTGGAAGCAATTACCTCTAAGTTTTCTTGGAATTGAACTTTATCAGAGAAATACAAACGATTATAAACAGTCTTAAGCCATCTTATGGCCTTGAAAGAAACCCACCTCCTGCCGGAGGTGTTCGCGGTTAGTTAGGACTGCTACTCCATCTGTGGGCTTTCGAAGGGAAGTATTCCTCTTTGTCTATTTTGCATCTTAGTATTTTACAGAGAAGGCGTGATTCGTCAGCTACACATATTTTTATTTATTTTTATTTTTTTAATGTTTAATTACTTATTTTTGAGAAAGAGAGAGAGAGAGAGAGGCAGAGAGAGAGGGAGGGAGAGAATCCCAAGCAGCCTCTGCATCATCAGCACACAGCCTGATGCAGGGCTCAAACTCATAAACCCTGAGATCATGACCTTGGCCAATATCAAGAGTCGGACGCTTAACCAACTGAGCCCCCCAGGCGCCCCACTAAACATATTTTTAAGCTCATTCCGATGACATTCCTGCGAAATCCAGTAACTACCTTTATTCAATCCTTTTGCTCATACTGTTTTTACAGATTCTGAAAGGGATTACTAAAAAAGTTGTGGAATCTGAGCTGGAAACGGAGAGCATTAGTTTCAGGTTAGGAACCTATACTTCCATGACCATATGCAAAATTTTGTTCCTAAATTTTGAGAGCAACTGCATGACTTCGAAATAACCTCTGGCAGAATAATCATGTGCGAGTGGAAAATAGAGAGAAAAGGATGGGTGCCATGTGCTTTAAGTGTCACACGGACGCAGAGGCTACCTGGGACTGTTTACACCTCTTAGCCTGTTGTTTGTTCTTGACAAAAAGCCCCAGACTTAATGCAGCTAAACACTGACTTGTAGAATTTTGTCAAGTGGAGATACAAGTAACTTGTCTGCGACGGAACAGATCAGCCCAACGGTTTATGATCCTGTGGGACGTGGACCAGTTTTGAATCAAATCTGGGAATCTTACCATCCCATAAAAACCCCAGCTTCTCAAATGTTGTCTGAATCAGTCATAACATTGCACTGGTTTCCTATTAATTAATGAATTTAAGTAAAATCTCCTGCGTGTGATCATTTTGCATTTGTGTAAGACACAGGATTTTCCCCTTCTTAAAAACTATGCTTTCACTCTCTCTAGAACAATCAGGATCAGTGATAAAGATAAGATAAAGATAATGACCCAAATATGATTGTCTACAGAAAGGGTGATTTAAGATTGGGTGGAAATCAAGGGGGAACGAAAGGCTCACTTCCTGAACAGGTGGGATATTAATTATGGAAGCAAGAGAATTCTATCTGAACTGAACTTTACCACTAATGAAATTTTTAAGTTTCCATCAGTCATTTAATGATTCCAAAATGTCCCATTTCTTTAAAATGGGGGGTATCTAATACATGTAGCTCTGCAATTCAAGGAAATGGAGAGAATGAAATCACCTTGGTCATAATAGAGCCATATGCAGGGCAGGATTAAGCAAAACGGAAGTGGGATTGAGTGAGCCATACTTAAAATGCTAAAACATAAAGGAGCCGCATTATGTTTCGAAGCTACTGCCAGTTTGTGGGGTGCTTCTTTAAGAGTCTAAAGATGCAAAAATGAAACTCAAAAGAACACACAGTAAAAACAACTTGTGAGGATTACCTCTAATTTTTAAAGAAATGTATTTAACTTTCAAACAAGAAACCTTTTCCAAAAAATAATTTGGCCATTTTTTTTTCTTTTTTAGAAATGTTTATTTTTAAGAGAGAGACAGAGCATGAGCAGGAGACGGGCAGAGAGAGAGGGAGACACAGAATCCAAAGCAGGCTCCGGGCTCTGAGCTGTCAACACAGAGCCTGATGTGGGGCGCGAACTCACGGACTGCTAGATCGTGACCTGAGCCGAAGTTGGACACTTAACTGACTGAGCCATCCAGGCACCCGCAAAAATAATTTGGCTTTTTAACAAAAATTTTATATTTCACCAATAAGTCTAAGAAGAGGCTTTTGTAGAGGACAGAAAATTAAGTTTATCCCCTATGTGTTTTTGGTAAGAGGCCAAGTATCTCATTATTTATGGGCACTATGTGATTATATTTTTTTACATATGATAATAGGCACACTGAGGAATGTAGGCGGCCGACTCAGCAATGCGAAAGTAGGTTTCAGTGGAGAATGTGAGTCCCTGTGAAGCGTGGGTAGTGTGAGGCACATGTGATTGATGGATTTTTTTTTTTTAAATACTAAGGATAGTTGGGGTGCCTGGGTGGCTTGGTGAGTTAACGTCTGACTTTTGATCTCAGCTCAGGTCATGCTCTCGCAGTTTGTGAGTTTGCGCCCCACTGTCAGTGTAAAGCCTGCTTGGGATTCTCTCTCTCTCTCTCTCTCTCTCTCTCTCTCCCCCACTTGCATACTCTCTCTCTCTCTCAGAATAAATAAATAAACTTAAAAAAACCACTAATAACACTAAAACAGTAAAAACATAAATAAATAAAATTAAAAAGTACAGTGGTCATTTGTATATTCTTATATATACTAATATCCTCATACATTTGTGTAAAGAAAGTTATGTTTTAAGAAAGATGTTCATTCTATACTTGAGTGTCTGAAGTGGCCTTCATACATGAAAAACCATCTGACTGTGTGCAGGGCCCTTTACCTCTACGTTGAACACGTGACATGATGGCCTGCTGACGTTAATGTTATAATGGAGAACAACAAATATTTGGCAAACAGGTAGACTTTTCCTGTGGCAGCACTTTTGATCTAGTTGTGGCAGACTTAGAATCCAGGAGACTTTGAGTAAATGATGCCTTAAAAAAAAAAGATGTCATTTGTTGAATAAAACAATTACACTAAATGATCACTATGGTACATTCTAGTTCTCAAACTTTACATCTTATGACCATGGTTTAAACAGCTCCATAATGCATTGTAGATAATAGCTATTAAGTACATGTTTAGTGAATAATGAATGGATATTGAACAGAAATTCTTCCTTTAGAAGACCAACATTTTGCATGCCCACTCTGAATGCATGGTGAATTTTGATCCTTCAAAATTATGCAATAACCTACTGATGTTCCAAAACGAGCCAATGTACTTCAATGTATGAAAAATACTTTCAGAAAATTCTTACTAGTAATCAGGAAACTTAATTTTTTTTGGTAAGATTAAGAAAAGATAAAGCCCAAAACACTGGTGTTTTCCTCTCCCTCCAATTTACTGTATGCTGCAACAGGAGTTATTATCAGTCAAGATAAGCCCTGATTCTGCCACTTCCCAGTAAAACTACTGAACTTCTTTGAAGCTCTGTTGCTTCCTGTATGATGCAGACAAAACAAAACCTACTTCTGATTAATTACACTTGGGTGACTATAAAGAAGGATCTGGTATATACCAGGATATAAGGGGTGCTTAATACATTACAAGTTCTGTGAGAATTAAGGCAAGCATTCTCGTAACATCGAAGAGAGCAGCAAATGGAGACTGTGGGTGGTTTTGAGATTTGGGTGGTTTTGAGATTTTCAAAAGAAATGTTAAGAGGATATAAAACCCCAACGATGATTGGATCATATGCTTCCCGACTCTGAGAACTTCCATGCTTGATTTTCCACCATGTGTCCAGAGGTTACTGTTGGATATACACTTGTATTTTTAACCTTTATTTTTTCAAATGTGTCAGGACGTCACGAGAGGGATTTTGACTATCAAATTGAACTGAAAATTCAATATTTTTATCATTATAATTGCACTTTATTCTAGATAGTGCAAAACATCCTTATAAAAATAGAATAATCACATATTTGTTTGAACTCATAAAAAGCAAGGTCAAAGCAGAATATTAAGTACTTTGAGTCAAATATTAACAATATATCAAAAACTGTAATAAAAAAGAATAAAGCAGCAAATAATGTAGAAACTTTTTTCATAGGTATAACTTCTATGTTAAAAAACTAAAGCGGATGGCATAGATTTTAGACGTTCAATAAAAAGTAAGCATACATGGAAATATTTTAAAGCTTATGAACTTTGAAAATCAAGAAGGAACTTAGGTTTCATCTGAAAAATAAATAATACACATATCAAAAAGAAACAAAGTGGAAAACATACACAAATGGCCCAAGGCACTTTGTCGAACAGTAAAACTTTATTTTTAGAAATATAAAAATACATCATTTTTTCCTTCTGGTTTCCTGAACTTTTTATGCATACTTTGTTATAAGTCACAAAGTTCCCCTAAACATAATAAAGATGATGATGATGACAGTAATAATGGTAATAACCCTAGATGAAAATCAAAGTCTATACTGCAAGATTTTATACAGATGCATCTCCAATGTATTTCACTGGGGAGGTAGATACAAGTTTATATCGCCTGTATGCTAACCCAGAAGAGCAGCAAGCTGGCTGAAGTGAGGAGGCAAATCTGCCTTCAACATCACAAATAAAACAGGGACAGAAGGGGGTCTCAGAGCCATTTAAAGGACTCCATGCACTTTGGAAACCATTCTTTGAGGACTGTGGTATTTTGTCTCCCGAATACCGTGAAGCCATTTTTTAAATACTGATGATTTCAAAAATGTTTTAGCAACAAAACATTTAAAAAATTTGTTATTTCAGGGAGTAGCGACAGAAAGATTTTTCTTAAAAGTGTCCATAAATGGTTGGAACCCATTGCCAATTAGGGGTAAAGAGAATGCAGGCACTTTACTGTGTCTACTGACATGGCTGACATAGGGATGGGTCTGCAAGGGATTGATTTCCATCACTTTGCAGAGACCGTATGCTAAAACTGTGTGAAATCTGTCACATGGACATAGTGTGGAGGGTAAAAATAATGTTACAAGCCAAGAAGTATTAAGAGCCAGTAGATGCAGGTTCAAATCACCCCGACTGTATACTTCCCATGTCACCTTCAATAGGGTTTAGCTTACCTGAAAAGGCAACATATCACAGGGTCTCCTGAAGTGCCTTTGCTGCTCTGCTCTGCTCTGTGATTCTACCTTTTTACTTCAATGTGCCTAGGCTGAAGGACTAGAAATTTCCTACTTTTTAAGACAGGGAAAAATCTGCTGTACATTTTCCCTTGTTTTGTTCCTGAGTTACCTTTAGTATCTTTTCCTCTGTTTTGTCCTTGAGTTATCTTTAGTATCTGGGAACAGCCAAGTTTAGTGTGTTTTATGTGTGGAAGGTAGACTTCCTTACCACCTTTTTGGTTCCCAGAGAATTCCTAAGGACCTAGATCCTGGAAGAGAGAAAGTCATGTGGAAAGCTCCTCGGCAACATCGTGGGAATTCTTACTTCCAATGTGAGTTTATGATAGGCCAGTCTGAAATCTACAAACAGAGAAGAAGCTGAAATAAGCTTTACAGATGGATTCTACCAAGAAAACTGAGGCTGCCATTAGAAAGCAAAAGATACTCAAGGGGCGCCTGGGTGGCTCAGTCGGTTGAGTGACTGACTTCGGCTCAGGTCATGATCTCATGGTTTGTGAATTCGAGCCCCACGTTGGGCTCTGTGTGGACAGCTCAGAGCCTGGAGCCTGCTTTAGATTCTGTGTGTCCCTCTTTCCCTGCCCTCACCTGCTTGTGCTCTGTCTTCTCTCTCCTCTCTCTCCCAAAAATAAATGTTAAAAAAAATTAAAAAAAAAATCAAAAGATAGTCAAGAGGCAAACTGGATCGTCCGTAAGTTAGATGGAAACCAGCTCTTCTTCAGTCCTGTAAAGAACATGCAGTGTGAGAGCTCTAATTTATAGATGATTGGGTTTGTAAATAAAATGTAAGATCTTTGTCCTTCTAGATATAAAGTTAGTAATTACACGGGTGTAAATCACTGGTAAGTGTTTTCCTTAAACTATGTAAATATGAGACTTTTGAAAAAAATTGGAAGTTTTTTGGAAGATAACTCTAAGTTCCTTATATAATGAGACCAAAGAATCTCTGAGCTAGAAAAGAAGTTGTAAGTCAAAGCATTCGGCGGTAGAAGCTGACAAGTTTTCAAGCTTGTTCGTTTTACCATATTCATCTTATTTCAAAATATTCTTCCTACTCTCAGCTCTGCCACTACAGAAAGAAATTCCAGACTTTTGCCTAATACCAACCTTCCTTAGCAAGATAGGTTTCTTGCTCCTGGGCCCCAAATCTTCATGACCCAGTATGATGTTTCCTTGGCTGTTTGTTCAAGAGACTTGAAGAAGAGATAGTTGACATGTTCTACAGAAGAAACTTTTCTAAGTCTGAAGACTATATGAAGACACGGTGCCTTGATGCATTCTTTACACCCAAATGCACACATTTCCCCACTACCTAGATAGTTCTTAAAGAAAGAAATCATGCAGAAAAAATGATGACTTTTGAGAATCAGATGGAATTTTTTGGTTATCAGCTGTTGTAAATGGAGCAAAGGGTGAGAGAAAAATAATAGCTTTGCAGGTTGACTCATATAAAAATGCAACTATTGCTTATCATAGAGAAATATTAGAAAATCAAAGCCATGTGTTGTCTGGGAAATGTAGGAGGGATTGAATCATATCATCCAAATATATTAAAGTTAAGTGAAATTGACTGAAGGCTCAGCATACCTTATTGATTAAGAATTGAGCTCTGATGTTGGGCTGTTTGGGTTTAAATCTTGGCTCCACTAATTACTAATTGTGATAACTTTGGCAAAATAACACAAATTTTAAGCCTCAGTTTCCTTCTGTGTATAATGGAGATGATAATATTTACCTAATAAATGAGATAATGTGTGTAAACTGCTTAATGCAATGCTTGGTATATCATAAAAACTCAATAAATATTTACATAGCCAAGAACATTCTAAGTGCATTACCTCAGGTAGTTCTCAAAATAGTACATTGAAGTAGGTGTTACTGTCATCCTCCCCACATTGTCTGTGAGAAAACTGGACCAGAGAGAGGTTAAGAATTTGCTCAAGGTCACAGAAGTAGCACTCAGAAGGGTAAAGATTCCAACCCAGAATTCTCTACATACTTTTAACTATAATATAATGCTAAAAGCTACCATGATAAAAGTCACAGACACAAATGCCTGCAAGGGCCAGTAGGATAAGCCTTCATATGAGCTGTGAGTTGATATGTCAGAATGAAAAAGACCTTTCCTGAATAGCAAACAGGTTGCAGGGCTGGGCCTTCTTGCTAATAAAAGTCTTTATATTGAGGTGATTACATAATTATGTTTCATGAGACTGGTTTTCATTGCCAAACACCATCTGGCAGCAATGTGAGAATCGGGTTTGTTGCTATGAATTACCTTTTACATAGAAGGCTACTGATACTTATCAAAGATTCTGACCACCCAATTGGGTTAGGTCAGTTTCAGACCGTGGCAAAGTCAAATAAAGTATCTGTAGAATTTGGAGTGGCATATGATCACTTGAGATTAAAACAAAAGGAAATAGAGGCGAGATGTTTCCTTGGATAGATGAATAAGATCAATGGTTACCAGTGGTAACAATAGTAAAAAAGATTAAGAAAGATACGGAGTTAAGGAATGTGTGTACGTAACCTCTCCTTGATCTCTTCTTATCAGAATACAGTGATACTAAACTAAATTATTGGGATAGATTTGACTGGGCTGAAATAGAAAGAGATTCATGGTCTCCCATTGTATCCTTCATTATTCTTGATAAATTGAAATGATATCGTTTTTGTAAAGTTCAGTTCTCAATCCGTTGCTTTATAGCAAGGAGAAAAATGTGCAAAAATGCCTGCCCTGGTGAATCTTCTATTCTAGAGGCATTGAAGGCAGAAAATAGGCACAAAGACACATAATATGTTACATAATGTCAAGTGCTACAGAGAAAACACAGTAGGGAAGGTAGTAGGAAGAAGCACTGGGGAGGAGTAGATGCATGTAGTTTTCAATAGGCCAGAGAAGACCCACCTGCTCCACTGAGATTTGAGCAAAGATCTCAAGGTGGCAAGAGAACAAGTCTTGTGAATGAAACAGTCCCAAGCAGAGGAAATGGCCCATGTGAAATGAAGGCACTGAGGGGGAATATACGGTGAAAAAAGTCCAGTGTAGGTGGATGGAGTGGAATGAATGAGGGCAAGGCAACAGGAGATTAGGTTGGAATGGGGTACCAAACTGTGTGGGACTTTGTAGACTTTTTTAATGCCTTTGGGTTTTATTTTGCATGAAGAAGGAACCTACTGGAGTATTTTGAACAGAAAAGTGAGATAATTCAGCTCATATTTAACAAGACCATTCCTGTGGTTGGTTTGAGAATAGGGGAGAAAGGGAAGAAGCAAGAAGACCAGTTTAGGAGGCTACATTAATTCACATGGGAAATCATGGTAGCACAGACCAAGGCAGTAGTGACGTAGGACGTGAGAAGTGGCTGGACTCTAGCTACGTGGAGAAGACAGAGTTGTCAGGATTGGTTGACGACAAAATGTGGTCTGTGCCAGAAAGGAATAAAAGACGAATCCAAAGGTTTTTATGCTTGAGCATCTGGAAGGTTGGAATTGCTGTGAATGTAAATGGGGACGAGACCTTAGGAGAAGCAGAAGCGGGGGATAGATCAGGAGCTTAGTTTCACATATGAAGTTTGATGTGACGATTACACCTATAAATGGATGCACCAAGTAGACAACTGAGTATACATATCTGGAAATCAGGAGAGGTCTGGGCTAAAAAGATGTATTTTGATCACCAGCACTTAGATGACATTTAAGACATTTAAGATGTCAGGAAACTATGTGTGATCATCATAAATGTAAGTCGGAAAAGGAAGAGACCCCAAAACTGAGCCTTGGACCACTCCCAAAGTAAAAGACCAAGAGAGGTAAGGAGAAAAACCAGGGCGGGGTAGAGTGGAAGGTTATGTTTCCAGGAAGAAGGCGTTAGAAATTCTACACTGGTGGCTCATGTCTTTTCTCTTTACCTTTAAAAGTGAGGGTGCTCAATTAAAAACATCTTTTGGAAACTGAGGTTATTACAGGAAATACTTTGAATATTTGTAACACAAGCCTTTTTGTTGGGTAAGCTGGATGGGAGAAGGGGTTCCGTATTTATAAAAATGTATTTGTGGGAGCATGACCACCCGAAGAACTAAAATATTGGTCTTCTTAGATCCGGTTAGTTTTTTATGGAAGGTAGATTTCTATAATATTTTTGTGAGGTCAGCTGTAGAGTTCTCTATGCCCTCAGTCAGAGAGCCCTGGAAATTACAGTTTGCTCAACACCTGGGATGTGGAGCTGACAGCTATCAAGAAGTGACAAGAAGCTCTCCAACATTAAGTGTTTTTTCACACATACCACCTGAAGAAGGGCTGAACGCATGCTTCTCTATTGATGAAAACGCATTTGTTTCAAATCAAATGCTGCTGTTTCTAAAATGTTCATTACCAAGCTATTTTAAGGAAAGAATTTCAACATTTTGCTCAAAAATGGGATAGAAACCAGGAAAGGTCAAGTGAGAGACTATCTTATTACTATGTACTTTTTTTTTGTTGTTGTTGTTATTTTATTAGGAAAATGTTCAAGTACACAGAAAACTTGAAAGAATTTTCCAGTGCACAGCTTTATATCCACCACCTGGATTTTGCCAATAAATTTTTACTATAATTATTTTATCACATATTTATACACCCTTGTCTCCATATATATATTTTTAAATGTTTGTTTGTTTGTTTATAGCACATGAACTGGGGGAGGGCAGAGAGAGAGAGGGAGAGAGAGAATTCCAAGCAAGCTCTGCACTATCAGAGTGGATCCTGATGCGGGGCTCGATCTCATGAACCGGGACATCACGACCTGACCTGAAAGAATCAGGGGTTTAACCAACTGAGCCACTCAGGCACCCTTCCATCTTTTTTCTTTTTGATGCATTTCAAAGTAAGTTGCCAGTATTAGTTTCTTGCTAAACACTTTACCATGTATACCACTAACTACAGTTGGATTTTTTACGACATTATGCAATGAAATCTCAAATGCGCATTGACTGAATTTTGCAGCCCAAACCCAACCAAGATGCAGACATTACCGTCATCTCTGAAAGTTCCCCTGTGCTCTTTTCCACTCATTCTCCACCCCACCTCAAAGCCACTGCAGTTCTGATATTTTCCATCACAAGTTAAAGTTGTTTTAGAATTTTGTATAAATGGAATGCACTATCTTCTCATTTGTGTAAAGTTCCTTTCCTGAAACATGTTGTAAAATATCTTATTTGAAGACAGAGGAGCTTTCAAAAGAAAGCAAAATGATTACTATAGACCCAGTCAAATGAATAGTTACATGCATGGCAGTGGAATGATATAGATTCTTTTGTCTGTGTTTTCAGAGTAACATTTGCGTGTGTGTGTGTGTGTGTGTGTGTGTGTGTGTGTGTGTGTGTGTGTTTGGGTAAAATCATCTTGGAACCCAAATATGGATTCTACATAAGAGAAGCAGGTGAGCAAGAGAGAGCTGATATTTACAGACCGCCTAATGTGCAACCAGAATTTTGATGTATATTCTTTCACTTAAATCTCATACTCCGTGTGAGGTATTACCTCCATGTTACAGATGAGCCATGTACCCCCTGCCACAAGCTGCTGTCTCCCAGACCGTCCTCCTACCCTGCAGGTGGTGGGATAATCAGGGCTCCCCGACCGGGAGCTGCCATTCCCAGCCAGCCTCCTTTTGCCTTCTTCTCCTTGCTGTTTTCCAGTTACTTCGTTTTCTTGAGTCTTGCTTCAGATCATGTGACAACTAGTCAATCTGTTAAACTGTCATGACTTAATGTCCTGTGAATGTTAATGTCCTAATACACACTTCCCCATGCAACATAATACATTTATTTTGCAACAAGTCCTCTGGAGACAAGGTATCTTTGTCTAAAGGAGAAACTCTACAGTGAGAATTTCAGTGCTCCTTCATTTGGATGGATTGAGAATATATTTCAAGAGGCAGGTCTTCGTACATCTCTAATGTGTATATTCACGAACCTTACAACAGTTTCCAGACTGTTGCTTGTCCTTTCTATACACATGATTTTTCCATATCTCTCTCTGGGAACTCAGGTATTACAGATCTGGATGGAGACTGTAACTGAGAATTCCAGAACCTTCAGACCCATTCGGGTTGCCTGAAGGAGGGATACTTATTATCTACATGAGTGATACATCTGGGAATCTGGCTTCTTCATTCCTTGACTTCCTTACTTGCAGTAAATCATTTTTCTACTCTGCCTCCCTCTGCTGTGGTCACATCCTTGTTCATCACGATAAATTCATTACTAGAATTCTAGACTTTGATTTCAAGAATCCCACTCTGACCACCACCTTCTCATACAGCTCGAATTTACTCATTTCAAAAGATGATTGGTTTATTGCTCTTCAACATTTTTTTATAGTCGTGTGTTACCCCTGTGTCCATGGTCC